>NC_133666.1:459450593-459804625 GCF_037893015.1 Macrotis lagotis
TTGTTCAGCAGTTTCCATTTTGGTGTACAATACAGATATGTGGAAATATCTCATCTCTCTTAAATATAAATTTGCTCACCATTTCCAGGGTACATAGCTATCTATTTAATATTTAAAATGAAATTGTTATTACTGTAAATTCTTCTTATTTTAAAGTAATAAATTCAAAACCCCTAGAGAAGAGCATGCCTGTTCTGTCAATGCAATTTCCCTGCCAGAACCACTGGTGTGCTAAGCAACTTTGTATGCCAAATGATTTAGTAAAAATCATTATGCTGCTCAGAGTTTATTTTTAACACAATGAGATGCATTTGACTGCCAATTTCTGCATGTGTGTGTCTTTTTAATATGTGGCAAAAATAATTGAGACCTGCAGTGTTTCTTCTGCCAGTTAGATGCTAAGTTTCAATAAAAACTTGAGTGACCAATAGACAAAAAATAGACAAAAGGGGCTTATGCTGCAATAAAAAAACTTTTTTTACTTTAAAAAGGGATTGACAGGGGCGGCTAGGTGGCGTAGTGGATACCTGGGTTCAAATCTGGTCTCAGACACTTAATTACCTAGCTGTGTGGCCTTGGGCAAGCCACTTAACCCCATTTGCCTTGCAAAAACCTAAAAAAAAAACAAACAAAAAAAAGGGATTGACAAAATGACCAATCATTGTGTTCAATAGTGAAAATATGTGGCAAAGAAGCTTAAAGCCAAAGCTTATTAAACAAGTAAAAGTCAAATTCAAGAATGGCAAGTTTAATTGTGAAGCTATTCATTTTGCAAAAAATTAGACTTGCACTCAACTTTTTGGGAACTTATGTCTCGTGCATTAGGTGAGGATCCTAGGTGTTAAAGAAGTCTCTCATTATTCCAATTCATATTTACCAAGTACATTTTTCCTAAAACAAAGATCTAATAATATCACTCTACTCAGGAAATTCTAGTGGTTCTCTATTGACTCCAGAATAAATATAAACTGGCTTTTAAAATTTATCCCTACCTGACTTTAAGTTTTCTTTTTTTTATTATTTTATTTATTTAAGACAATGGGGTTAAGTGACTTGCCCAAGGTCACACAGCAAGTAGGCAGTTATTAAGTGTTTGAGGCCAGATTTGAACTCGGGTACTCCTGACTCCAGGGCTGTGCTCTATCCACTGTGCCACTTAGCCACCCCAACAACGCGTTAGTGTCCCAGATTTCCCACATCCCTTCCAACATTGATCATTGTCCTTTCTGGTCATATTGGTCAGTCTGAGAGGTGTGAGGTGGTACCTCAGAGATGCTTTAATTTGCATTTCTCTAATAATGATTTAGAGCAATTTTCCATATGGCTATGGATTGCTTTGATCTCCTCATCTGTAAATTGCCTTTGCTTATCCTTTGACCATTTGTCAATTAGGGAATGGCTTTTTTTTTTAATTTGACTCAATTCTCCGTATATTTTAGAAATTAGACCTTTTTCAGAAATACTGATTGTAAAAATTGTTTCGCAATTTACTACATTTCTTTTGATCTTGGTTACAGTGGTTTTATCTGTGCAAAGGCTTTCTAATCTAATGTAATCAAAATTATCTAGTTTGTTTTTAATGATGTTCTCCATCTCTTCCTTGGTCATAAATTGTTTCCCTTTCCATAGATCTGACAGGTTAAACTGTTCCTTGATCTTCAAGTTTGCTTATAATGTTTTTTTATGTCTAAAGCCTGTAACCATTTTGATCTTATTTTGGTATAGGGTGTGAGGTGTTGGTCTAATCTAAGTTTCTTCCATACAAACTTCCAATTTTCCCCCAACA
Source organism: Macrotis lagotis (assembly GCF_037893015.1). Classification (NCBI taxonomy): domain Eukaryota; kingdom Metazoa; phylum Chordata; class Mammalia; order Peramelemorphia; family Peramelidae; genus Macrotis; species Macrotis lagotis. The sequence goes on from NC_133666.1 coordinate 459,452,380, forward strand.
GTTTTTATCTAAGAGAGAGTTTTTATCCTAATAGCTGGACTCTGGGTTTATCAAACATCAAACATAAAAAAAGCATTTCTTGCTATTGCACCTAATCTATTTCACTGATCCATCACTCTATTTCTTAGCCGATACCAAACAGTTTTCGTGGCTAATGCTTTATAATATAATTTTAGATCTGAGAAGGCTAAGCCACCTTCTTTTGTACTTTTTTCCATTGAATCCCTGGAAATTCTTGACTTTTTATTTCTCTGTATGAATTTACTTACAACTTTTTCTAACTCATTAAAGTAATTTTTTGGAATTTTGATTGGTAGGGCACTAAACAGGTAGTTTAATTTTGGTAGAATTGTCATTTTTATTATATTAGCTCTACCTATCATGAGCAGTTGATGTTTGCCCAGTTATTTAAATCTGATTTTATTTGTATGAGAAGTGTTTTGTAATTGTTTTCAAAAAGTTTTTGAGTCTGCCTTGGCCTATAGACTCCCGGGTATTTTTTATTGTCTGAAGTAACTTTGAATGAGATTTCTCTTTCTAGCTCTTTCTGCTGTATCTTGCTAGTCATATATAGAAATGTCGCAGATTCATGAGGGTTTATTTTATATCCTGCAACTTTGCTAAAGTTGCTAATTATTTCTAGTAGTTTTTTAGATGATTTTTTTTGGATTCTCTAGGTATACATCATGTCGTCTGCAAGGATTGAGAGTTTTATCTCTTCCTTCCCAGTTCTAAGTCCTTCAATTTTTTTTTCTTCTCTTATTGCTGAAGCTAACATTTCCAATACAATATTGAATAGTAGTGGTGATAATAGGCATCCTTGTTTCACCCCTATCTTGTTGGGAATGCCTCTAGCCTATCCCTGTTGCATATAATGCTTGTTGATAGTTTCAGATAGATACTGCTTATTATTCTAAGGAACAAACCATTTATTCCTACACTCTTTAGTGTTTTTAGTAGGAATGGGTGCTGTATTTTGTCAAAAGCTTTTTCAGCATCTATTGATATAATAATATGATTTCTGATAGGTTTGTTATTGATATAATTAATTATAGTAATAGTTTTCCTAATATTGAATACTCTATCCCTGGAATAAATCTTACTTGGTCATAGTGTATAAATGTTTGATAGAATTCACTTGTGAATCCATCAGGTCCCGGAGATTTTTTTTTTTTTGCAAGGCAAACGGGTTAAGTGACTTGCCCAAGGCCACACAGCTAGGTAATTATTAAGTGTCTGAGACTGGATTTGAACCCAGGTACTCCTGACTCCAAGGCTGGTACTTTATCTACTACACCACCTAGCTGCCCCTGAGATTTTTTTTCTTAAGGAGTTCAATAATGGCTTGTTGAATTTCTTTTTCTGAGCTAGGGTTGTTTAGTTTTTTAATTTCCTCTTCACTTAACCTGGGCAACTTTTATTTTTGTAAGTATCCGTCCATTTCACTTAGATTGTCAAATTTATTGGCATAGAGTTGGGCAAAATAATTCTGAATTATTACTTTAATTTCCTTCTCATTGTTGATGAGTTCACCTTTTTCATTTATGATACTAAGTAATTTGGTTTTCTTCTTTCTTTTTTTTAATCAAATTGACCAGAGATTTATCAATTTTATTGTTTTTTTTTTTCACAAAACCAATTCTTGGTTTTATTTATTAGTTCAATAGCCTTCTTGCTTTCGATTTTATTAATTTCTCCTTTAATTTTTAGATTTTCTAATTTGGTAATTAATTGGGGTTTTAAAATTTGTTCTTTCTCTAATTTTTTTAGTTGCATATTTAATTCATTGATTTCCTCTTTCTCTAGTTTATTAATGTAAGCATAAGTGCCATGTAGTGCAGAAAAAAAGTATATTCCTTTCTATCCCCATTTAGTTTCCTCCAAAAGTCTATCATACCTAGGTTTTCTAACAATCTATTTTTCTCTTTAACTTCCTTCTTATTTATTCAAATTTCTGTTTTTTGCATTGTATATTGTCACTATAATGAACGAGAAGTATGGCTTGCTAAAAAAATATAATGTTTAGTGATGTTGTTCAGCAGTTTCCATCTTCTTTTGTAATAGAGATGTGTGAAAATGTACAAGTTTCATCTCTCTTAAATCTTAAATTTGCTCACCATTTCCAAGGTATATTATTATCTTTTTAATATTTAAAATGAAATTTTGATTTTAAAAGTTTATTAAAAAATTCATCCATTTGACTGCTATGTTCATCAAATTATTTGCCAATAATCTTACAAATTCTTCCCCACCAAAAGCATAGGCAGAATTTTTTTTTTTTTTTAGTTTTTGCAAGGCAATGGGGTTAAGTGTATTGCTTAAGGCCACACAGCTAGGAATTATTAAGTGTCTGAGGCCGGATTTGAACTCAGCTGCTCCTGACTCCAGGGCTGGTGCTCTATCCATTGTGCCACCTAGCCACCCCAACAGAATTTTTTAAAAAAATGAAGTAGTCAAAAAAATGAAGTAGTCAGTCACATTAATCCAACTAAAATATTATCATTAATATTCATAGTGAGAACAAAAAAGGGTTTTGATATTAAATAAAATTTGAAATACCTTAAAATGTTGCTTATTTTATATTCACTCATTCTTTTAAGTCTCCTTTTGTGTTATGCATTATAATTCACAGAATATATTAATATAGTAGTTCACACATGTAATTTACATATAAATTAATATGTATATATATTTGTGACATGCTCAAAAATGTTTTATTGATAGGGATCTATATCTATATCTATATCTATATCTATATCTATATCTATATATGTTTGTGTGTGTGTGTGTGTATATAATCCAAAATGTTTAGAGATCATTGGTAGAGACTATGATAGATAATTAGATGGATAAGTAGGTTGGTCCTTTTTAATCATCTTGGACTGACATTAAAAATAGACAAAGAACTGAGGCCAGAATTGAATATTTGAAGAGCAGGATGAATTTGTTTCACAGCATCTTTCATAACCCTAAGCTTCTTCCTAAAATTGGCCAAGGTTTTTTACAGCAGTTTTCTGGACAAGCATTTTATGTTTGGATTCAGAAAATCCTGGATTTCAGCCCTGACTCTTAACCGGTGCTAGATGTGTGAAACTTGTTGGATCACTTAATCTCTATCTCAGGTAATTTCTAAGTCTTCTTTCCTGAGACAGATGAGTTTTATGTTGCTTGGCTGAAAGTGATAGAATACCACGTTAGCTGAAGAATTAAAGTTATTATCCATCACTCAATGAAGAACTGTATTGTGGACTTGAGCAAGAGACATTATAGTTACAACCAAGAATTTTGCACAAGAAATTGCATTGCTAAAATCATCAGAAAAATGTTTGACTTGGAAAAGAAGATGGACCAGTCTTGTGATGAGGATGAAAGCTAACCAATGTCAACAGAACTGACAGAAGATCTGAGCAGATCCTTTATGAAACTATTTGTAGAAATGAGAATCACACAGGATAGACAAGCATGGATGAGAATTGCAATCTGTTTCATTGAAAGGGAGGATCTGTAAAGAGGAACTCACAGGAAAAACTTTGTGCAATAAGGAAGGATATTATGTGACACGATATCATAAGGCACTCCTTTTGTTGGTGGAGAAAACTTCATTCTGTCTTAATTAACAAATGGAATTCTATTGGAGATACATTTGGAAATGATTTGCAATGTGACAGACCATTCAATGGGAAAAAAGTATATTTAATCAAGACTCATTTTCTTTATTTGAATTCAATATATACAATATCCCTAGACTATCCCAGAAGGGAGTATTTTTGGTAAAATCAAGCATTATCTAATTCTATTAATGACTAAAATGATTCATTAAAGTAATTTGAAGAATTAAGGCTTAGAGACATTAAGCGATTCTGTCATTATAAGAACAAGTTATCAGTCAATACTTCTGATTCTCAAGTTCAGTGATTAGGGGCTACTTTATTGAGTTCATTAATTTTGCTTGAAAGGATTTGCATATGAATTTTTTGGCAATTTGTTAAACTCAATACAATTATTCAAAGCCATCAAAGGCAATTTCTATAAATGCTTAGTATTCTAATGGATCAGCAATGGTTTAATGGATCAAGCTGCAAAAACTCACCTTCTCCCCATTAACCTCCCCACCCCCAATTCCCAGATGGCTCAGAGAGGATTATGCAAGGTGACCGTGGCCCAATACCAAAAGCCCTTCCCTGGCAACAATATCCCTTTGAGATTGTAAGCAATAGTTATTCATCTGCTGCCTGGTACTGCTTTTATATCTACCCTTTGTTTTCTCCTTAGTCCTGTATTACTCTAATCAAATCATCTCTAATTCCTACTTCTTGTTCTTTCATTCCCATCGTCTTTTACCTGGGTCTTCCATATCCCACTTCAATCCTGCCCATCCCTTCCACTATGTCCTCTAGCATTCCTGTTCCTTAGTAAACAAACTCCCAGTCATTCTCACCTGTTTTTCTGATACTACTTTCATTCCCTTGATTTTACTGAGCCCTGGCTTTCCTTAGATTTCTTAACCTCCCAATTTCCCAATTTCTTTAAATCCCTTGATCTACACCTTCACTATACCTCAGCCACAAATAGGGAGGGTCAACACTGGCTCTCACCAGTACCTAGAAGCATCCTTTTTCTTGAATCAAAAACTTTGCTATTCTTCTATCTGATAATTATATATATATGTATATATATATATAATAGTATCATAACATTTTCCCTCTTTATTCACCCCTCCCAAAACTATTCTTTGTCTTCACTGAGACTTTTAGTCCCTTCACCTCTCACTTCTTTCTCACAACAGTACCTGACATCTACTCCTTAAACTCACCATTTTGTCTTAGTAACTCTTACAAACCTTCCCCTAATTTACTTCTCCCATCCACATCCTTTACTCAAAAGTGAATGGAGTTGAGTAAAGGTTCATAACCATAATCTTTTTGTACATTGAGTCAGTACACTATGTTACTCACAGAAGCTATTCCAAACCTAATCTTTTTAGTCCTCAAGCCTTCTTTATCCCCTTATTCAAAACCTTGCTTCTAACTTTAATGAAAATATTGAGGCTATTCACCACGAATTATCCTCTTTTTCCTTCTCTTTATCTCAAAACCCCTTGACATTGTCTATCCTTTCTTCCATTTCCCCCATATCTGGTTATACAATGTCCCTTCTTCTTGCCAAGGAGAACTCCTCTCATTATATATTTGATCCCATCATCTTTCTTCTCTAGCAGATTGCTTCCTCAATCATTCCCTTTCTCTAATTTTCAACTTCTCCTTGTCTATTGGTTCCTTTTCCTATTTCAAACATGCCCATCTCCCCTATTCCACAAATCCTCAAAACTTCATATATTTCTCTTCCCTTTCTCAGTTAATCTAAAAAAATTGTCTATACTTTTCCCTCCACTTTCTCTCCTTTCATTTCCTTCTTAACTTTTCACAATCTCAAATTTACTTAATTTAAGTATTTGCTGCAAAGTTACCAATCATCTTTTTATTTTTGAAAGTTTTTTTATTATTCAGAATTTGACAGTCTTGTAAAGAAGAGAAAAGAGGGATTGTATTTGAGACTACAGGTTTCTTGTACTGCTTATGTGTGTGTAGGGTGGGAGGGTTTGAACATATACACACTCACAATTCAACAGTTTCAAATTTGTTTAGTTTGTATCTACCTCTGTACTTAGATCTTTTAAAAAATAAATATTTGTTGATAACTTTTGGCTTTATTGTCTAATTTTTTCCCATATTATTCTCCCTCTTCTTTTCAGAGACTCATTCCATATAATAAAAGGATGTTTTTTAAGGGGAAAAAAATGCAAGAGAAAAAAATGTTCAAAACTTATCATTACATCAAAAAATTTCAAAAATACATGCAATCTTGTATCCACATGGACCTTTCCCCTTAACATTTGTGAAGGAAGGTGAAGATAGGTTTTTCATATCTCTAATTTGAAATTATATTTATTTGTAATTTCACATTTCCCTTCAACTGTTTTCTGCTTGTTCTTTCCATTTATATTGTAGTGACTGTGCATATTGACTTCTTGAATCTGCCTACTTTACCAAAGCATGGTAATGTTCCATTACACACATATACTATAATTTGTTTATTCATTCATTAATTGATGGATATCTGTTTTATTTCTGGTTCTTTGATACCAGAAAAAATGCTACTATAAATATTTTGATCTATACTGGGACTTTCTTCTTAACAATAACCTCCTTGGGGTATAATCTTAGGTCAGAGATAATCGACCTTCTAGTCACTTTATGTACAGTATTTGAAATTGCCTTCCAAAATCATTACTTTTATTTCTTACCTCTCCTACAGTGCAATAGGATGTCTGTCTTCCCAAAATCTCTCCACAGCTGACTGAATATTCTTTTCTTTTAACATCTTCGCCAATTTACTAGATGGCAGGTGAAGTCTCAAGTTTATTTTGATTTGTATTTCTCTTGTTATAAATGATTCCTTTCATTTGACTATTAATAATTTAGAATTCATTTTCTTTGACCATTTGTCATATATTGGAAGTTGGTTTTGGTGATATATATATTTTATTTGTATATGTGTATATATATATATTTACATATATATGTGTGTGTGTGTGTGTGTGTGTGTGTGTGTGTGTGTGTGTGTTAGTTGTCTATGCCTTGTAAATATTATGTCCTTATCTGAGAAATTTGACATAAAGACTTTTCCCCCATCCAATGATGTCCTTTCTTTTCTTAGATAGATTTTGTTTGTTCAGATGTTTTAAAATTTCATTTAATCAGAATTACTTGTTTTATCTCTTGTAATGACCTCTCCCTACTTTGGTTAGAATTTATCTCCTGGATTTGGTTTAGGTATTCTTTCCTAGATTTTTAGCAGAGAAGGGGATCTTTACAAGTGACCTGAACTAGATGAGCTGTATCAGATGTTTCCAGAGAACCAGAGAGCTACTTGAGATGATATTTGGGGTGAGATTTTACTGTTTATTTTCCCCCTTGTGCCCTTTATCTGTGAGGTCTACTTATCAAAAAGGATCACTGCCTTTTGATTTTGTCAAAGAGTGCCAATTGATGTTTTCCCTTTCCCCCTCATATTGTTTCCTCTCATATCCCATAATTAGAAAGCCTTGATAAAGTGTCATATCAGTTAGTGTTTCATTGAGGAGATTGCAGTAAAATCAAATTGGAGAATGAGAGAAATGATTATTTCTTTCTCATTAATAGCCAATTATTAAAATCGGGGAGATGCAAGCTTTTTCCCTTGACCTATATATCCTTGTTCAAAGCCCAGTCTCTCAAGGACAAGGCTGATAGAAGACAAGAGTAACTTTCTCCTCAGATCCTACCCAACCTGATAAGGAATCTAAGAATTCCTGCCCATTATGTTCCACTCAAGCAAGTTTGGCTAATAGAGGAAGATCCTTTCTCAAGATTGTTCAAGGCTGGAAATGGTCTAGGTGTAAAGAAGGATGAGCCCACTTCTCTTTATAAAGTTCACCTCTTATTGTTAACCAATCAGAGTTGATTGCTACCCTCAAGAACACCTACTCTTCCAAGGGCATATAAACTGTGAACCCAAGGCCAGAGGGATCTTTGACATTTGAGAGTGTCACTGATACTTTTATTAACAAAATGCAAATATTATTAATTAAATGATCAATTATCCAGAAAAAAGAACATATCTTATTTCCATAGCTGTGAAATGTAGATGATATATTTCTCTTCCAATTATTTTTTGGTATGATCTTTAGTATGTTCATTTTGAATTTAGTTTGGAATATAGTATAATATGGTCATCTAAATATAATTTCTACCAGACTGCTTTCCAGTTTTTCCCAGAAGTTCTTTTCAAATAAGGAATTCTTTCCAAAATAGTGATCTTTCTTGATCTAATCTATTTTTAAACACTACCATTGGTCTCTTAATTAACTTAATTATGCTCTCTTCTCAGTCTTCATCCTTCATAATTTCTCTGCTATATTTGATATTGATAAACAGCCTCTCTTCCGAGATACTCTCTACTTGCTGGATTTTTATAGCAATATTTTTTTCTTGATTCCCCTCCTTTATATTTGACCACTATTTTCCTTTTCTGGCTTCTCATGTCATGTCTTCCAACTATTTATACTTTCAGGGGCTCTGTGTTGATCAATCTTTTTTTCCCTCTCTATTCACTATCTCTGGGTAGTCTCATTAGTTCCCATGAGTTTAATTTAAGTCTCTCCCTTTGGACTTTAGTATCAAATTGCCAAATGACTTTGGTACATTTCAAATTGGATATCCTGGAGGAATCTCAAACTCACTGTGTCCAAAATGGAACTTAATATCTTACTTCTCTTCCAAATTTCTTTATTTCTGTTGAAGACACTGATGTATCATTCTTCCTTAACCCCATATAGACAATTGATCACCAAATCTTGCTGTTTCTAATACTATTTTATCTCACATCTGACCCCTCCACTCTACTCATACAACCTTCAAGTTAGTTCAGAACCTTATTGTCCCTCACCTGAAGAATTGCAAAGCCCTCCCTGCCAGTATCTCTTCCCCACTCCAGTTTTTATTTTCCACAGTTAGCAAAGTGATTTTCCTAACTACTTCCCCATTCACACTAATGAACTTATTACCTTTTGTTGGGTTTTTTTTCAGTTTTTTTGTAAGGCAATGGGGTTAAGTGACTTGCCCAAGGTCAGGCAGCTAGGCAAGTATCTGAGGTCAGATTTGAACTCTGGTCCTCCTGACTCCAGGGCCAGTGCTCTATCCACGCACCACCTAGCTGCCCTCTTATTGCCTCTCAAATCAAATAAAAAATGCCTTTATCTAACTTTTTAAGCCCTTGCTAATCTGGCCTCAGCTTATCATTCTAGCTCCATTGTACCCTCTCCTGGACCCTGTATTCCAACCAAAGTGACATTCTCTCTATTCTTTCTCTCTCCATGCTTTGACACTGGTTATCCTCCATCATTCTCTCCATACTTCCATGATAGAATGGAGTCATAGAATAAATCCCTCTGTTCAAAACACAGCCCAAATACTACTTTCTATACATATAGCCTTTCCTAGTCCCCAAAAATGTGAGCGCCCTTCCTTCCTAACTGACTTGTATTTTACTATTTTGCATTTATTTTGCATACACACATGCATGTATGTGTGTGTGTGTTTTTGTGTGTATGTGTGTGTATTACCTCCCCCTATTGGAATGTAACTTTCTTGTGAGTAAAGATTATTTTATTCTTTGTATTTGTACCTCTCTCTTTAAGACAAAGCTTAAGCAACATCCTCTAAATGAAATCTTTCCTGAAGTTTTCCAACTGTTTGTGTCTTCCCTTTCTATTTTGCATTTAATTTTTCTCTAAAGAGGTGAGAATGTGATGTAGTTACAGGTTGCGGTCTTGGATAATGAGGTTTTGATGTGGTAATAAAGCAGAATAAAATAAATAAAGTAGAAATAAATCTCTTGAGTGACTCAAAAGGGAAAAACAGTTCTGACTGAGAACATAAATTAGCCATGCCTCTGAGGGATTCAAGGTAATTCCAGAATGTTCAGGATCCAGAAGTGGAGAAAGAATCAGGACCTTGAGGAAAAAAAATTCCTCTTAGTAGAGAGGAGAAGGTTTCTCTAACCTCCCTCCATCCCTATTAGGTATATTACATTGAAGTAAGAGATCCTTGACTGGTGGAATAAGCTGAAATAGCTGGGAACAGAACCGTACTCTCTAGATATCAAGAAAGGAGGGGAAACTGCTTCAAAGAGCCAGACCCTGGCAGCTGAGAAGAGAACCAGTAACATAGAAGAGTAAGAGGTGGCTAGGTGGCACAGTGGATAGAGCACCAGCCCTGGATTCAGGAGTACCTGAGTTCAAATTTGACCTCAGACACTTAGTAATTACCTAACTGCGTGGCCTTGGGTAAGCTGCTTAACCCCATTGCCTTGCAAAAAACCTAAAAAAAAAAAACACCAAAAAAAAAAAAACCAGAGAAGAGCAGACCCTGGGAGCCAGGCTGAGCAATCTACCCAGTGAGCTGCTACACCTGTAAGAACTTGTCTGAGGACTCTGTGGAAAGAGGATGTCCATTGCATGGGCTATTAGGAGTGCTATGTATGGATCTCACATGTGTACCTTACTTGATCTCAGTCTTATGGATGCTGTGCATTTGTGGGAGAGTGGGTTCCCACTCTCTGGAAGGAAATGAGGGCAGGAGAATTTGGTAGCTACTATTTTTACAATGCTATCTTAGTAAATGCTTTACTCAGAGCTAGTCATGTCTACCAGCTGACTGTTATTCAGAAGTACACCCCTGCGGCAGCTCGGTGGCGCAGTGAATAGAGCACTGGCCCCGCAGTCAGGAGTACCTGAGTTCAAATTCGACCTCATACACTTAATAATTGCCTAGCTATGTGACCCTGGGCAAGTCACTTAACCCCATTGCCTTGCAAAAACAAACAAACATAAAGTTATTAAAAAAAAATGAAATATACCCCAACAGGCAATGGTAATTTGTAACAGTAGAATGGTAGACCTTCAGGGCTATCCCTGGGACCTCAGGTAGCAATTATCTATCCTTCTGTATAAACTTATGTAAATACTTGTCCCTCTGATTAAGTTGTTAACTTTCTGAGAGTAGCTTCATGTTTTTTATTTTTAATCTCCAGTACCTACACAATACCAGGAGCAGAGTGGGGAGTCAAACCTTGATCCTTCAACACCAAGTTCCAGTAGTCTACACTAAAAGCAAACTAACTGTAACTTGCCCCACAACAACTCACTTTGCTCATATTTGATATTGTATTTTCATTTCTATTCATATCTTTAGAGGGATAAGCAAACTTTTTCAATATAGTGAAATAATAATTATGTGTTTATCAAGCGATGAGATTCACTTCTATAAGCTACATATGAAACCAGGCTGATAATTTTATTGTCATAACCATAAGAGATATGGACATGTTATTACATCAAGTTATGCAGCTTGAGAGAACAAAAATTAAAAAACATGATCTTCATCAACCACTATCACAATTTAATTGTTAACCACACCTCTGTGACTGGTGCTGGATCCTTCCCTTTCTCCACCCCTTCACTAGTTCATCCCAGGCTTTCCCTCATTCCGGGTGAGTAATTTTGGAACTATAATTCTTGAGATCTTGGAGTAATGCCCTACTATTTAAACAAATGTGATTTGGCTGACTCTTAATAGAAATAGACATTTGCCACTTTCCCTAATTTAGCTGCTTATTCCTTGGTCTTGATTCCTAGTTTGTTATTATATTGAGAATCAGCTGTTTTTTTCTTGAAGAAATTTATTGAGATACTGTTCTTATTAATACAAAGTTTATTTGATGGGTGGGAGTGAAGGAAAATTAATAATAGAAGGGGATAGATGATTGAACATTTTCAGAAGATTTATCCTTAGGGACCCAACCCAATTCAATTCAATCCATTCAAGCTTTGATAAAATGCAAAGAACTGTGTTAGGTAGTAAAAATACAAAGAAATGAAAATACCCTCTGCTTTCATAGACCAATATAGATATTATTACTTGAGGAGGTAGAAAGCATTATCAATTAGGAGGATCAGGAAAGTTTCCCATAGAACCTGGAACATGAACATGCCCAGGATTCTAAGAGGTGGAGGTGAGAAGGGAGTACATTTAAGGTAGAGAGAAAAGATGAAAGGCTACAGAGGTCAGGGATCAGGGAGGTGGCTGGAACAAGATCAGAAAGCGAGAAAGGAGCCACATTGTGAAGATCTGTAGGGACCATGTTTGGGAGTTTGTCTTTTATTCTAAAGGTGTAATACAGAGCCACAGAAAATTCTAGAGTAGAAATTTGTCAGACCTTGCCAATTGCTGAACTGAAAAATTATTTTAAATTTCATAAGAGGCTAATGTTTTTATTATTTTTTCAAGCATTCAAACCCAACTATACATTACATATTTAATTTTAAAATAAGGATTATTTTAGGGAAGGGAGAGCAGGAAGAGATTGTGTTCAATTTTCAGAGCCTGTTAACTTCAATCAGTTTTGATACCAGCTACATAAGAAGTAAATATTAGATCAAGCATATGCTAGAAATACAGCATAAAGAGAGATTTATATAATTTGGCTTCTGATTTTGAAACATAGAAGAACTCAAAGTTTACATAATTTCTCTTTGATTTAAAAAAAGTTTTCTAGATGTAGACAATAATGACTGGATCATACAGTCATGAGAGGTTGTCATTCTGTATTGGTGTTTCCAGATTTAAATGACTTCCTTGAACATTTTGCAAAAAAGAATTGTGGAGATTTTCTGACCAACAAAACTTAGAAAAACTTTTTTCCAAGATAACACTTGAAATATCTTATCAGCTTTGAAAAATACCTTGTCCTCATTGTGGAAAAGCAAGCTAAATAACTATCTTGGGAAAAAAAATTTTTTACTAGTTGACTTTTTTCCCCCAAAATGAGAAAGGGTGTGTGAGGGAGTGGGGGGGGCAGATAGGGAGGGGGAAGGAGTAGATTTGGTCTACTAAAATGAAGAAGGATCTACAATGCAGAAAAATGCATTGCTGTCTAAAAAATATGGGTTTTTTTTAGAATAGTGATAGCCTCTGTAGTTAGGTATAGATAACTGAAAACCTATCTCAAACAATTACCAGAAGTTTTGCCCATGAATTCAGTTCATATACCCCATCTTATCCTGTAAGGCAGTAGCCAAACTTCTTGGAACCAAATGTAACAACATTCCTTAAGTTTTAAGCAATACCCAAGACAGCAGATGGAAAATTTTGCTAACTAAAGAAAGAGATACACAAAAGCAATTTATGCCTGGTCAATAAGGAATTGTATTAGAATAAATAATTCATTATGTTCAATCATTATATTATCTTCCTTGATTTTTTTCTATAAAGAAAATTTGAATTTTTATTCTTGAGTCGATTTCCTTCTCCATTCGAAATGTATTGCTTTAATGTGAATTCTTTGTCTTAGTAGACTGTAGTTTTATTCAGCTTGAAGTTTGTCTTTCAAAAAGATAGATACAAAAGGGAGGAATTGAGCTAGAAAGGACATAAGCAAACCAAAATATATTGATCTGGAGCATATTATTGGATTAATGGAAAAATCAAGTTGGCTATCAATAGATGAATGATGTTGTATGGTACATAAGTGAAATGGAATATTATTAATTACTGTGCCTCAAGAAATCATGAATATGGCTAATTCAGAGAAGCTTGGATAGATTTATATGAACTGGTATAAAGTGAAATAAACAGAATCAGGAAAATGGTATACACAGTGGCTACTACCATAATGTAAATGGAAAGAACAAAAATATCCTACAACAAAAAACTCCTAAATGCTGTGAAATTATAGTGACCAAACTTGGCCTTAGAGAAAGAGTGAGAAAATTTTTCTATCATCTTCCTTCTTTTTCTGATAGGGGAGACTATGGATATAGAATATTTCATATATTATCAGACTCAGTTTGTGACTTAGTTGATTTTTTGCTAAACTGTGGGCAGAGTGATATATTTAGGAATGAAGATGATGTAAAAATAAAAGATATCAATAAAAATTAAATTTAAATTAAATTAAAATTAAAAATCTAATAAAACTAAATAGTGACATATAGAAAATGTTAATTCAGCCATATCTGCCATTCTTCTCTCTCCCCACATAGGTATTGTGGAAAGGGGAAAAGATTCAAGGTTCAAAAGGAAAGAGAAGGTGACATGAAAAGAACACTGAGTTTAGAGATAGGAAATTATAGAAATTATAGAGTAGGAAGAATCTCAAAGGCTAGATAGTTCATCTCCTTCATTTTACACATGAGGAAACTGAGACTTCTGTGTTGTCTATAAACATGCACATATCTCCACCATCTTTAAATAATCTTCACTTGGTCCTATCATCTCCATTAGCTTTGTATCTCTTCCCCTTTATGGTTAAATTATGAAAAAAATCACAATTAAAGGCCTTCACTTTCTCTCTACTCATTCTCTTCCAATTCTCTCTGGTTTCTCATTTGCCTGAAAGTGCCTTCTCTAATGCTACCAATGATCTCTCTCTCTCTCTCTCTCTCTCTCTCTCTCTCTCTCAGGGCTTTTTTAAAAGTAATATTTTATTTTTCTAACTACATGCAAAGATAGTTTTCAACAATCATTTTTTGGTAAAGTTTTGAGTTTCACATTTTTTTCCCTCCCTTCCTTCCCTGCCCTCTCTCCCTGACAGAAAGCAATCTAATACAGATTATACTTATATAATTTTGTTAAACATATATTCATATTAATCATGTTGTGAAAGAAGAATCAAATCAAAAAGGGAAAAACGGAGGGGGGAAAACATAAATACAACTTTTAAAAATTGAAAATAGTAAGCTTTAGTCTGCATTCAGACTCTACAGTTTCCTCTTTGGATGTGGATGTGTGTTTTTTTATCTCAAATTCTATAAAATTGTCTTTGATTAGTCCATCAGAGTTAATCATTCCTCAATAATCAAACTGAACTCAATAATAAAAGTGTATATAATGTTCTTCTGGTCCTGCTCACTTTACTCAGCCTTAGTTCATTCAAGTCCTTCCAGGTTTTTCTGAAGTTGGGCCCCTCCTGATTTCTCATAGAACAAGAATCCTCCATCACATTCATGTACCACAATTTGTTTCCTCAATTTCCAATTTTTTTCCTCTACAAAGTGCTCTTGACAAAGATCTGCTATAAATATTTTGTACGTGTGGCGGGGTTTTTTACCCTTTTTTGTGATCTCTGTCAATGATCTCTTGACACAGACACTTTCTCAGTCCTGAACTTTCTTGACCTCTGCAACATTTGATTCTGATGGTCATCTTTGCCTTCAACAGATTTTCATGACACTGCCTTCTCCAGATTCTTCTTCTCAATCGCCTTTGGTGACTTTTTAATTTGTTAATGATCAGTTAACATGCATTTAGCACCTATTGTCTTCTACACACTTTTCAAGGAATTAAAAAAAATGACAAAAGATAGTCTGTACCCTCCAGTAGCTTACAGTCTAATGGTTGGTATACCAAGGCTCTGTCCTGGGCTCTTTTCTATTTTCCCTCTGTACATTCTGGATGACCTCATCACCTCCCATAGATTCAATGATCATATCTATCCAGATGATTCCCAAAGCTATAATATCCAGCCCCAGTTCCCTTGTTGAGTTTACTAATTGCCTTTTGGATAAGCATCTTAAACCCATGTACTAAACAGAACTCATCATTACTCCCAAACCTTCCTATCTTTCCTACCTCTTTATTGCTGTTGAGGAAGCTACCTTCTTCAGGGTTTGTCACCTCAGTTTCATCCTCAGCTCCTCATTCACACTCACCTCCCCCCCCAATCTATTCCATTGCCTGTCTTGTCATTTCTACTGGCACAACAGCTCTCATCTGCATCCCCTTCTCTCTAGTTCCACAGCCACAACCATAGTTCAGATCCTCATCACTTCTCACCTGCGTTACTGCAGGAGCCTCCTAATTGAGCCCTCTCTGACTTCAGGTCTCTGCCCTCTTCTAGGCTAACCTCCACTTAACTGTCCAGTCAAGTCACCCTCTTGTTCAATGATCTTTCAGGCCTCCAGGTTCAACCATAGACTCCTGGTTGACATTTCAAACTCTTCATAACTTTTTGCCTTCTTATTCTTCCAATCTTTTGGAACTTTGTTTCCTTCTGTGTACTTTACTTTTAAGCAGTACTGCCCTCCCTGGGTTCCTGGACATGGCCACCTCCTTTCCTCCACCAGGAGTCCTCTACCTGCTCCGGCTACCTCTCCAGTTCCTTGAGTTCCTTCAAGACTCAGTTCAAGAACCACCCACTCCAGGAGGCCTTCCCATTTCCTAAAACTGCAGATGCCTTTCCTTCCCTGAGGCCCTTCCATTTAACTCTATTGATGCCTTTAATCTATCTACCTGTATTTCCCCCATTAGAATGTGAGCTTTTTCTTTTTTTTTTTTTAGTTTTTGCAAGGCAATGGGGTTAAGTGGCTTACCCAAGGCCACACAGCTAGGTAATTATTAAGTGTCTGAGGCCGGATTTGAACTCAGGTACTCCTGACTCCAGGGGCTCGTGCTCTATCCACTGCTCTATCCACTGCACCACCTAGCCTCCCAGAATGTGAGTTTCTTGAAGCAAGGGTTAATGTTTTGCCTTTCTTTGCCTTCCTAGCCCTGGAACATAGTAAGTCATGTTTGTTGACTTGCTGTCACACAGGCAGGGCAGTAAAAGCCAAAGGTGAGACTGAATGTAGGTTCTTTTTCATTGTATCTCAGAACCCACATCTGGATTCAAATTCTGGCTCTGCAGTTTACCACCTAGGAAACCATTAGCAGGTCACTCAACTTTTCTGGGTTTGTTTCCTCAGTTTCAGAATGAGGGAGTAGCCAGATTACCTCTAAACCCCTTCCAGGGCTAGACTCTGTGATGATGTGATCATCTCTGAATGTCTTTCTAAAGGAAGGAACCAAGAAATCTGTCCTCTTCACAAAAGACCATGGATTTAGGACTGGAAGGAACTTTAGAAATTGAATATGCTTGAGTGTTAATCTAGGATCAAAATCCATTTCCCTAAACTTGTTGAATGTGTAGTTAGGAGAGAATTTGGCATTGTTATTGAACACTAAATAGATGACTGCAGAGATTATAGGGTTTTCTTCTAGGAAGGGTAACTCTGATATAGTGGAAAGACTGTCATTTGAATCAAAAGACCTGGGTTTGAATCCTGATTTTGCCATTTATTACCTATGTGACTTAACTTACTTAACCATGCCTAAATTTCCTCTTCTATGAACCAAACATCAAAGATTGAGTGCTAGAGGAGACCTCAGAGGTTGTCTTACTTCCTTCATTTGCATACTAGGAAACTGAGTCTCAGAGACGTGATGAGAACTTGCCTTAGGTTTATAAGTAGCAGCAGCAGCTACTAACATTAAAAGGCTTTGGGGAGGATCTGGTGAAACATTTATGCACGGTGTTTTGTAAACTGGAATTGGTTATATAAATGTCAGCCATTGTTATTATGGAAAGAAAATGGTTTTGGACCTAGCTGGTGCTTCCTGATTTACTCAGCAGATAGGGGGTCCATAGTAGGGGGAGAGTTTAAATTGATTTCTTCAAGGATGTACTGACCTACCCCACATGAGCTTTCTGTTTCCAGTCTTTACCAATCCTTGCCACTCAGTAATCATTTATTCAATGTCAGGTTGTAGAGAAATACTAAGGGAGACAGAGATGTTCGACCTTACACTAACATGTTTGTATTAGGTAAGCTTATTTCAGCCCTTAACTATTTTAAAATTATTCCCTTCCATAACTGAATGCATTTTTTCCACTTACATTTCTAATTACTCCTCAAGTGAGAAACCTAATATTCTTTGCAATGAAACATTCTCAGAAAAGATCTCAAAAACAGGAATGGTTTCTGTTTTTGTTTTTGATACTCAGATTTCCTCATTGAACAGGCATATGCTGAGAACAGAAAATAGTCCACAGTGGCTTCCTCTTATTCAGGCTACACATCACTCAGGCCCGAATTCATCAGTAATTTTAGAATGTTGCTTGAATAAAAGTTGCTAAATGGTGTGCTGTATTGTGTGCTGGGACTGGCATCAGGAAGAACTGAGTTCAAGTCCAACCTCAGACACTTAAGAGTTGTATGGCATGTGTCACTTTACCTCTGTCTAAGTTATCTACAAAATAAGGATAATAATAGCATCTACCTTTCAGGGCTGTTGTGAAGATTAAATGAGATAAGAAATAGCATTTGCAAAGCATGTAACAGTTTGAATTACACAAAAGTTATGCCTGAGACATTTGTTTTTAGTGGTAGTGTGCTTAGGCATACTCCATCTTTGTTTAGCTATGTTTATAACCTAAGTATCTCTTCCAATATCTAACACAGTCACAATAAATATTTGTTGAATGAATTAACATATGGAAAGCATAGTTTTTCTTCCCTGGGGCTTTTATTTTGGCAGTGATAAAAAAAATCTATGACAAATATAAAGAATAAACTCTTAAGGAAATCAGATACACATTCTTCATAATTTAAAAATCTTTTTTTTAATTTTAATTTTATTGATTTTACATGAGAGACAGTATGGTAGAGTGTTGAGGCAACTGGCCTTAGGAATTTGAATGAATTGGGTTCTGATGCTGCTTTTGACTTGTATTGACTCTGTGACCTTGAACAAGTGTCCAAAACAATTTTCTAAAACTGTATGCCCCAGAGAAAATGACAATTGCATTGGGTCTAAACCTCAATTCTGCTTCCCAAGCCCCTAACATAGCATTTCTATAAAGTGTATTTCTCTGTTGTGGGAAATACCACCCTGAGTATCACATCTTTATTGAATTTGCTTTAAGTAATAAAGTATTGCTGAGTCTGTTTGAAGGGCAAAACCTATCCTAAATAGCATTGTTTCAAATAATCTGATATTCTCTTTTACATTTTGTAGTACTTTGCAGAATTATATTCAACCCTATGAGCATTTATTTAATACCTACTGGATGTTAAAAAAAAAAACCCAACTCCACCAAAAGCAACAACTCACCAATACATTAAAAAATATAAAGTTAGATATTTTTCAGTAACCCCATTTCTGACTGATCTCAACTTGTTTAAAAATGATTTGCAAAGAGGTTGCCCTTCTAAAACTTAGTGATTTTACTGCTAGTTATGACACAGAAGATGTCAGTTTGAATCCTTGTTTGGCCCCTCATTATCATCAGAGTGAGACGATGCTGTGGATAGATATCACATGCTTAGTCTAGGAAGAAGGCCCATTTTATTCAGTGCTCTAACTTGATTGGAGTTTGGAATTCTGTGGAAAAATATGGAAAAAGTCATTTTTGGCAACCTCCCTTGGAGGAGGTTTTTTCCTCCAATTCACTTCAGTCACTTAGGAATGACCCTATCAATTCATTTTGGAGTAAAAGAAAGAGAAGAAACAGAATATTCCTGGAGATACTTTTTACTAAATAATTAAAGTTCTTATAAGCACAGAATTGATATGATTCTAGTAAATGCTTCAAAGATGTTCAGATTTATATAAGCTCTACTAGTTGATTAAAAGAAATAAAAATTAGGGGCAGCTAGGTGGCTCAGTGGATAAAGCATTGGCCCTGAAGTCAGGAGTACCTGAGTTCAAATCAGACCTCAGACACTTAATAATTACCTAGCTGTGTGGCCTTGGGCAAGCCACTTAACCCCATTGCCTTGCAAAAACTAAAAAAGAAAAATAGAATCATTAAGATATCGTTTTGCTCTCTGTATATGAAAATTAATATGAATAGGAGTTCCAAACTCTATTTCTTGATCTTTACTAATCCCAGTTCCTCCACTATCACTACTTCCTTTTTAGGCTATGAAATCATTAGTTTGACTGTTTCAAAAGGTCACATACTGGCAATATCCTATTTTCAGGAAAATTTTATCTTGGGGAGGAACATAGCAGAGTAGATGGAGAGATGTCCTTAGAACCATGGAGATCTGGGTCCAAGTTCTGCTTCTGACAAATATAGGTTGTGTGAATCTTGGGGTAATTACTCAACTTGTCAGAGCTCTAGATATATCTCAAGGAATATAATTTGCAAAGACTATGCCAACTTATATTGACAGAGGAAGTTTCCTCACCCAGACCAATGAAACCACAGGTATAGCCCCTATATCCCTTATATTGGTACTCATATGACTTAGAAATGAAGTTTTTTTGCTTAGTTACTGAATTGACCTGAAGTAATTTTTAAATAAAGTCAATACTTTTGTAGTTAAAGGAAATTTGTGACGGAGAGATGACTACCACATATCTTACCATTGTAGGTACATTATTTTTCTTTCTTGGAAAAGTATAATTTTAAGGGAAAAAATCCACTTTGATAAATGTAACTTGACAGCTAGAAATGTGAAGGACTTTTTTTTTTTGTGTTGGAACCTGTAGGAAAATAGATTTTCCACATCTTCTCTTTTCCTATATCTAGGGGTACTAGCACTAGTGTGCTCAGAAAAATAACCCTATGGAAGTATATGCATTGATAATTTGGAGCATAAAATATTTGGGTTTTTGTATTTTAAAAGATATTTTGAAGCCAGATGAGGAGGAGTTGTTGGTTCCCTTTTACTCTGCCCTGCTTAGGCCACAAAAAAGCTATAATTCCCAATCCTAGGGAATACAGACCCCTGGGAGAATATGAAGTTACTTCAAGTAGTCAGTAAATACATATGCACAACAAGATTCATCTTTCTGACCTTTATTATTATTGCTCTAACATCTAATATAACTATATACAAATAGCATTCTTGTCAAAGCTTCAGATGACAGAAATATGGATAATTTAGCTTATACCATGAATGATAGTGAAGATCCATAAAGATCTTAAACTAGAATATTGGGCTAAATCCAAGAAGTTAAAATTAAATGGGGAAAAGTGTTAAATAAACTCTTAAACTTGTTCTGAAAAATCAACTCTGCAAGTGCAAGACAGTTGAGATGTCACTAAAGGGCAGTTGTCCTGGAAAAAGGTTTTTTTTGGTTGGGTTTTTTTTTTTAAAAGCTAGTTCAGTGCTTTTCCCAGAGCAAGTGATGAATTCCCTCAGTCAATTGTAATAAACTCCCTAACTGGTTATCATTTCATCTAATCCAGTGGTTTTCAAAGACTTTTCACACTTAGTCTAAATCTTTGATTGAATGATACGTGTTTTCACTTATAAGAGAGGTATTGGGCTAGGATTATATCTGGGATGTACTGGATCCAATTTGTACTGAATTGGGAAAACCAGTTGTTCAGTATTCAGGATAAGCATTTTACCTCAGAAACTGGCAAATGCTACAAATAAGAGCTCGATTTATTGTTTTGTTGATTATCTAGACTTAAGAAAGTGCTGAAGAAAATGTTAATTGTTCTTAAAAATCTGTCATGCATACATTTTTCCTCCAGAGATCTGATTGTTGAACATTTACCAATACATCCATCAATCACACCTCAAATATTTGTGATTTAGGGACATAGTGTTCTCTTTTAGGCTTCAGATTAAAAGACACTTCCCCTTGTTTCTCTAAATTGTAGAGTTAGAGATAGCATACTAATGTCAGCTTAGCTCCTTCTCACCAATGCCAGTTATGCATAAGAAAATCAAAAATAGAAAGCAACATGTTTAAAAGGGAAAATAACAAAACAAATCAAAGAACTTAAAAGTTTAGAAAAGATGATAAAATATACAGTTTACTCCTTTTTGTATTGGCAAAGAATTGGAAATTGAGAGAATACCCATCAAGTTTGGTATATGAATGCTATGGAGTACTATTCTTCTATTAAGAAATCATGGCTCAGAGATGGCAGAGTAAAGGCAGAGACTCACCCAAATTCTCCTCCAAATCAATCCAAATATCTTTAAATAATGACTAACCAAATTCTAGAGTGGAAGAACCCACAAAAAGACTGAGTGAAATAGTTTTCCAGCCCAAAACAACTTGGAAGATGGGTAGGAGGGGTCTGTTGCAAGGGGGTTAGAAAGGGCCCACAGCACAATTCAGGTTGTGCAGAACAAATCGACTTCAGCCATCCACAAAGAACCTTGGGGTGCCTGAGTCCCTGAGGGCACCTGGGTCTATGTCAGTGATTGTGGTTTCTAGACCTGTCAGCCCAGGAATTGACAAGGACAATTGGAGAGGTCAATAGGAAAATTCTGCTGCACCAGAGTGAGAGTGGAGGTCAGTCCAGCATCCTAGAATAATAAAAAGTTGAAATCAAGACATGGCAAATGGTCAAAGGATATGCAAAGGAAATTCTTGAAAGAAGAAATCAAAGCTATCTATAATCATATGAAAAATTGCTCTAAATCATTATTGATTAGAGAAATGCAAAGTGAAGCATCTCCAGATTGGCCAATATGACCAGAAAGGAAAATGATCAATTTTGGAGGGGATATGGGTAATCTGGGACACTAATGCATTGTTCATGGAGTTATGAACTGATCCAACCTTTCTGGAGAACAGTCTGGAATTATGCCCAAAGGGAAATAAAAATGTGTATGCCCTTTGATCGAGCAATACCACTATTAGGTCTATATCCTGAAGAGATCATGAAAAAGGGAGAAAATTCCACATGTGCAAAAATATTCATAGTAGCTATTTTTGTAGTGACAAAGAATTTGAAATCAAGGGGGGATGCCCATTAATTGGAGAACGTTTGAACACACTATGGCAAATGTATATAATGGAACACTATTATTCTGTAAGAAATCATGAGGAACAGGATTACAGAAAAGCCTGAAAAGATTTGCATGAACTGATGCTGTGTGAAATGAGCAGAATAAGAAGAACATTATACATACTAAACAATAACTTGGGGTGATAATCAACCATGATGATTTAGGGGGAGGGAAGGAAGGGAGGGAGAGAAGTTGTAAAACTCAAAACCTTGCAAAAAATTGATTGATGGAAACTACCATTGTATGTAGTTGGAAAACAAATAGAATATTTATATAACTTTTTTTAAAATCAAGTCATAGGCTGGGGAAATTCACGAACAACAGAAGAAAAAAATCCAAACATAGACAATTACTTGGTCCTATGAAAGATCAAAATGCACACTCAGAAGATAACAAAGCCAAAGCTTCTGAAATCCAAAGCCTTCAAGAAAAATTTGAATTGGTCTCAGGTTATGGAAGAGCTCAAAAAAGATTTTGAAAATCAAATTAGGGGGGCGGCTAGGTGGTGCAGTGGCTAAAGCACCGGCCTTGGAGTCAGGAGTACCTGGGTTCAAATCCTGTCTCAGACACTTAATAATTACCTAGCTGTGTGGCCTTGGGCAAGCCACTTAACCCCATTTGCCTTGCAAAAAAAGGAAAGAAAGAAGATCAAATTAGGGAGTTAGAAGAAAAATTGGGAAGTAAAATAAAAGCAATGCAGGAAAATCATGAAAACCAAGTCAGCAGCTTGGTGAAGGAAATTCAAAAAAATACTGAAAAAAAATCTTAAAAATCAGTTTGGGTCAAATGGAAAAAAGCCAACCAAAAGACCAATGAAAAGAATGCCTTAAAAATACAAAATTGGCCAAATGGAAAAGGAGATACAAAATTTTCCTTCCTTAAAATGTAGGGGAAGCTGGTAACTTTGTGAGAAATCAAAAAACAATAAAATAAAGCCAAAAGAATGAAAGACTAGAAGAAAATATGAAATATCTCAGAAAAAAACAACTGAATTGTAAAACAGAACTAGAAGAGATAATTTAAAAATTATTGGACTACCTGAAAGTTATAACCAAAAAAAAAACCCCTAGACCTCATAATTCAAGAAATTATCCAGAAAAACTGCCCTGATATCCTAGAAGCAGAGGTCAAAGATAGAAATTGAAATAATTCACTTATCAATTCCTGAAAGAGATCCCAAAATGAAAGCAGCCAGGAATATTATTAATAGCCCTCCCTGGGTTCCTGGACATGGCCACCTCCTTTCCTCCACCAGGAGTCCTCTACCTGCTCCGGCTACCTCTCCAGTTCCTTGAGTTCCTTCAAGACTCAGTTCAAGAACCACCCACTCCAGGAGGCCTTCCCATTTCCTAAAACTGCAGATGCCTTTCCTTCCCTGAGGCCATTCCATTTAACTCTATTGATGCCTTTAATCTATCTACCTGTATTTCCCTCATTAGAATGTGAGCTTTTTTTTTTTTTTTTTAGTTTTTGCAAGGCAAAATGAAATGAGTTAAGTCCATCAAGGTTGAACATCACCCCCATGTTGCTGTTAGGGTGTACAGTATTTTTCTGGTTCTGCTCATCTCACTCAGCATCAGTTCATGCAAATCCCTCCAAGCTTCCCTGAAATCCCATCCCTCCTGCTTTCTAATAGAACAATAGTGTTCCATGACATACATAGACCAGAGTTTGCTGAGCCATTCCCCAATTAAAGGGCATTTACTTGATTTCCAATTCTTTGTCACCACAAACAGGGATGCTATAAATATTTTTTGTACAAGTGATGTTTTTACCCTTTTTCATCATCTCTTCAGGGTATAGACCCAGTAGTAGTATTGTTTTTACCCTTTTTCATCATCTCTTCAGGGTATAGACCCAGTAGTAGTATTGCTGGACCAAAGGGTGTGCACATTTTTGTTGTCCTTTGGGCACAGGTGAACATTCCTTTTTATGTTTTTAACAATATGGTTATTAACAGATCTTACTCATGGTCAAACAGCAATTAAATTTTAAAAATTCATCTTTGATACTGGAAAATTTTGTTACAACTTAGATATCCCTTAAAAGATAAGAACATCAGCCAAATTCTTTTTTTTTTTAAGATTTTTTTCAAGACAATGGGGTTTAGTGGCTTGCCCAAGACCACATGGCTAGGTGATTATTTAGTGTCTGAGGCTGGATTTGAACTCAGGTATTCCTGACTCCAAGGCCAGTGCTCTACGCACTGCACCACCTAGCCGCCCTCCCATATTCTTTCCTTTTTTTTTAATTTATTTTTTATTCTCATTTTGTACAAATGTTTTTTTTACATTAATAAAATATTCTTGTTTACAAGTAAACAAAATACCCCTCCTCCCCCATGAATATAGATAGACTTGCTTGGGCGAAAAAAGTAAAGGGGAGAGAAAAAAATTAAAATAAAAAAAATAATAGTAATAATTGTAGGTATGGCCAGGTGGCACAATGGACGAAGCACCAGCCCTGGAGCCCCGAGCACCCGAGTCCATATCCAGCCTCGTAAACCCAACAATCACCCAACCGTGTGACATGCAAGCCACCTGATCCCCACTGCCCTGCAAAAACCAAAAAAAAAAGAAAGAATAAAAAGACCCAAAATAAAATAAAATAGTAATAATAGTGGCTGGGTGGCAGACAGAGCATTGGCCCTTGAGCCAGGAGCACCTGGGTCCAAATCCGGCTCCAGACACCCAAAGATTACCCTGCTCTGTGGCCCCAGGCAGGCCACCCAGCCCCACTTGCCCTGCACCCTCCCCCAAACAATAATAACAAAAAATGTGCTTGAGTCTTTGTTCCAACACCAACAACTCTGTCGTGAATGGATCTCATTCTTTATGATAAGTCCATCACAAAAGTTATTTCCATATTTTTCCACCGTTGCCATTGCTGATTGCAACTCCCTCCTTTCTTATTTCTCCTCTACCATGTACTCTATTTTTCTCTCTCCTTTCACTCTGACTCTGCTGTAGGGTCGCTGAGTGGCGCAGCAGACAGACCCTGGTCCTGGGGCCAAGAAGCCCTGAGCCCCCATACCACCCCTTAGGCCCAGAATCCACCTGGCCCTGTGGTCCTGGGCAGGCCTTCCAATCCCAGCCCCTTGCAAGAAGTAAGAAAGAAAATGTGTTATATCTGGCCACTCTCCCTCCATGGTCCATCCTCTCCTCCTTTATTCACATCCCCACACCTTCCCCCTGCTCCCCCCCACTCCTTCTTACTCCAGATGTCTATACCCCATTGAATATATATGCTGTTTCCTCTCCTAGCCATCTCTGATGACAGCAAAAGTTCCCTCATTCCCCCTTGCCTCCCCACTTCCATATCATTGCAATAGCTTATTGTAATAAAAAAAATCTTATGTGAAATATCTTGGCCTATTCCCCCTCTCCTTTTTCTTTCTCCCATTCCATTTCCCTTTTTTTCTATTGACTCCATTTTTACACCATTTTTTATCTTTGAATTCAGCTTTCTCCTGTGCTTCAACTATAAAAGCTCCCTCTACCTGCTCTATTAATTGAGAAGGTTCATATGAGTATTATCAGTGTCATTTTTCTATGCAGGAATACATGCAGTTCATCCTCATTAAGTCCCTCACATTTTCCCCCTCTCCTTCAATCTCCATGCTTCACCTGAGTCCTGTATCTGAAGATCAAACCTTCTGTTCAGCTCTGGCCATTCCAAAAGGAACATTTGAAATTCCCCTGGTTCATTGAAAGTCCATCTTTTTCCCTGGAAGAGGACATTCAGCCTTGCTGGGTAGTTCATTCTTGGCTGCATTCTAAGCTCTTTTGCCTTCTGGTATATTGTATTCCAAGCCCTACGAGCTTCCAATGTAGTTGCTGCTAAGTCCTGTGTGATCCTGAATGCAGCTCCACGATATTTGAACTGTGTCCTTCTGGCTGCTTGTAATATTTTCTCTTTGACTTGGGAGTTCTGGAACTTGGCTATAATATTCCTAGGGGTTGGTTTTTGGGGATCTCTTTCTCAGGGGGATCGGTGGATTCTCTCCATTTCTATTTTGCCCTCTGTAGAATCAGGGCAATTTTCCTGTAGTAATTCTTTGAAAATGATGTCAAGGCTCTTTTCCTGATCATGACTTTCAGGTATTCCAGTAATTTTTAAATTATCGTTCCTAAGTCTGTTTTCCATATCAGTTGTTTTTTCAATAAGATATTTCACATTTTCTTCTAATTTTTCATTTTTTTTTTTGGTTTTGAAGTATTGATTCCTGATTTCTGTTAAATTCATCAATCTCCCTGAATTCTATTCTTTGTCTGAAGGATTTGTTCTCCTCAGAGAGTTTTCTTATCTCTTTTTCCATCTGGCCAATTTTGTTTTTTAAAGCATTCTTCTCCTCAATAACTTTTTGAACTGTTTTGTCCATTTGACCTAAGCTGGTTTTTAGCATGCTATTTTCTTCAGCATTTTTTTGGATTTCCTTGACTAAGCTGCTGACTTCATTTTCATGTTTTTCCTACATCTCTCTCCTTTCTTTTCCCAGTTTTTCTTCCAACTACTTCATTTGATTTTCAAAGTCTTTTTTGATCTCTGTCATAGCCTGAGCCCAATTTCTGTTTTTCTTGGAGTCTTTAGATGCAGGAGCTTGTGCTTCCTCATCTTCAGACTGAGTATTTTGATCCTTCTTGGGCTCATTTGCAAAATATTTCTCAATAGTCTTCCTTTTGTTTCTTTTCTTGCTCATTTTCCCAGCCTGGGCCTGGTTTGGGGTGCTTCCTGAGCTTTTGGGACACTCCCACAAGGGTCTCAGTGTGTGAGGCTCTGTCCTCCCTCCTGGTCTGTGAATGACCATAAGTGCCCCCCTCTGCCATGGGGCCCAGGTGGGGGGGGCCCCTGCTGTTCGATGGGGGGGCCTAGACTGTGATCAGGATCTAAATGTGGTCAGAACCCCAGAGTCCTGTTCCAGGGGCAGAGGACAGTGCTCTGCAGTCTATCTTCACTCCCCTCCCTCAGCTCAATGGGCTCATGCCCTGGGGGCTCCTGCTTGCCGGCTCCGCCTGCTTCTGTTTCCTGCATCTGGGCTGGGGAAAGAAGATGCTGCTGGCTGTGTGCCCTGAGGGCTGGGCTCCACGTGCTAGCTCTGGCAGAGGTCCCCTGCTGTTCCCCCACTTTGTGCCCGGTGCTCCTCGGGGTGCAGCTCAGGAGACTCCCCCGCTGATGTGAGCCGCGGCTCCCAGTGCCCTGGGGCTGCCTCCCAGAGGCTGAAGTTCTTTCGCTCTGGCGGTCCACCCCTCCAGCGGTCTGCCCCTCTGACCCCGGGGAGCAGAGCCTTTCTGCTCTTTTCCAGGTTACCTTGAGTAGGAGAACTGCCTCCCTGGGTCCCTTTGTGGGTTCTGTCTCTCGAAAGTTTAGTTAGAGTCCTTAGCTGATGAGTTTTACCAGAGAGCTCCTAAGACTGGATCCCTTCTTGTTGCCATCTTGGCTCCGCCCCCCCCCCCATATTCTTTTAAATATGTTTTTAATCCTTTAAATTATTCACAACCCTAAAAACAAAACATTTTCAAGTTACTTTGTCAGTTTTATGATTGGGGAACAAGGCATTAATTTATAGCAAGAATTAAAATATTCATAGCACACATTTCCCACTCAAAAATCTTAATATTTAACCCTCCTTGATTTTACCTTGTATAACCTTTGAAAAATACCCACTCAAAAATCCCAGCCTGTTTGGGCAGCATGACAGTCTCAGTAAGAAGATTAGGGAGGGGGAGCTGGTTCATACTAAATCTTGACCCAGAGCAGTAACAGAGCTGGACACAGAAGAGCCAGGCATCTGAGCTTTAGACCAGAGGCAGAGAGTGAAAGAGAAAAAGCAGGAGGGGGATTTCCTTCTACATAGCCCAGAACATTCAGAGAATGTCCAAATCCAGAGATGGATTTGAAAGATGGAAACTTGCTTCTCTTCTCTTCTCTTCCCCAGTGGGACAGGCAAGGCGATGGGCAAAGCCACTCTGGTCTGTCCACAAACTCTCAAAAGAAAATTTTAAACTTAAAATGTTTTAAAAACTGACAAACATAAAGGGGGAAGGGAGAGTCCCCAAGTCCCTGAGGAGTGCGTGTGGAGGCAAGAGCCTGGAAAAACAGGGAAGCTAGAATTGACAGATCAGAAATAGCCTGTCAAGTCACAGAGTATAAAAAAGAGGGATGGATGAAATTTCCCAGTGCTGGATCTCAGGACTGCCAGACCAGAACTTAAAGAAATTTAGGAGAAGAACAGCAAAACCTTTTCTCCTCCAAAGTTAAACTTTCAGGAAAAGTTATCCTGTGGTGCTGAATTGTGAGTTTTTGGAAAAGAAAAAATCAGGCAGCAAGCAGATCAAGCAAAGATAGCATACAATTTGATTCTCCTTTCACTATTTGGAACATACAATTTAAACAAACACCTACAAAACACATAAACAGAGTCAGAGCACCCCAAAACACATTTTCTTACCAAAGAGGCTCCAGTTTCTATTGGAGGTTTATAAGTCTGAATGTTAGCTACTCCTCTCTTTAAGATCTGTGTATCTTCAGCTATAAAACTGAAGATTGCCTCTGTCTCTTTGAATCAGCCTGCTTTCCCTATTTGTATAGGCAAGTTTATATTTCATATTTTTATAAAACAATCACAGATAAAGCCTATCCTGAGAAAGCAGAAAACTGTTATGGTTATCTCAGAATAGGAGAGGATATTCCTGCTACTAATCACCTCCTTGTCAGTTATGACATAAAACAGAACTTATGGATGGGTTAGAGAATCATAAGACAATTAATGACACTTTTATGTACTAATGTGTAACTCATTTGGTTGACTGCCAAAAATTTTATGACTCTTTGTATGATTTCTATAAATGCTTTTGCCTCATTAAGCTTTTGGTTGACATCTTTGTTGATATCATCCACCTTTAGGTTTTTCAATAAGGTCCTAGAGAATAAAGCTTCATGGATAAATTAACTTTTTGTTATTTTATTTTTTAGCCTAAGAAAATTAAGGTTAACAATAATGGTGCCATGATTCAGATGGTTGGAAATTTGAAGGTCTTTTTTTTCTCCTCATTGAAAGGAAAAAGATCTGGAACTTTTCAGTTCCTTGATCTATTTTGAACTGATATTTTGTTTTCTAATTGACAAGGATCTAGATATATGACTTGCAAAGAAATAGATTTTTCTCCTGACAACATCATGAGAAGGGATCCTTAGAAAGCTAGGACAGATTTTTTTGTTTAGTTTTTTTTTTTTTTAAATTTAAGGCAATGGGGTTAAGTGAATTGGCCAAAGTCACACAGCTAGGCAATTATTATGTGTCAGAGGACAAATTTGAACTCAGGTCCTCCTGACTCTAGGGCTAGTGCTGTATCCACTACGCCACCTAGCTGCCCCTGCTAGGTCAGATTTTGAGCCTGGCATAATATAGTGGCTTTGTCCAAAGGTGAGTCTGCTACTTTTGAACTCAATTGTACTAGTTTTTAACTATTGTTTTGTTTGAAGTTGAAATTTCTCTAGGATTTCAACTTTGGTTTTTGAGAAATTCTCACCTTTTAGCGATAATTACCTGTTTTTAGTTGGTGGGTGTTTCTGACTGTCCCTAGGAGATCTTGTTTTGACACCTTCTCATATGTCTTTGTATTGTATGTTTTCTGCTTTCTCAAGATAGGCTTTATCTGTAATTGTTTTATAAAAATGTGAAAGATAAACCTGCCTATACAAATAGGGAAAGAAGGCTGATTCAAAGAGACAGAGGCAATCTTCAGTTTTATAGCTGAAGATACACAGATCTTAAGGAGAGGAGAAGCTAATATTCAGACTTAAAAATAGAGACTGAGAAACTAATTTTAATCAGAAATACAGTTTTAATTACATGAGTGAAGTGAGAAGAACCAAGAGAACATTGTAAGCATTAACAACAACAACAACAATTGGATGCAATTCCTTTCAGCAGTTCATTGATCAAGGACAATCCTGGGAGACCTGTAATGGAAAATCCAGAGAAAGAACTACAAAGACTGAATGAAGAGCAAAATGTACTATGTTCACTTTTTAAAACTTCTTTTATGTTTTCCTTTCTTTTTCTTTTTTTAATAAAATAAAGATTTTATTTATTTTGAGTTTTACAATTTTTCCCCTAATATTGCTTTCCCTCCCACTAACCCCCCCACAGAAGG
Organism: Macrotis lagotis; assembly: GCF_037893015.1. Lineage (NCBI taxonomy): Eukaryota > Metazoa > Chordata > Mammalia > Peramelemorphia > Peramelidae > Macrotis > Macrotis lagotis. The sequence continues at coordinate 459,482,722 of NC_133666.1, forward strand.
CAGACTGTTAGTCTTTACATTTTTTTCCGTGAACTAAGTTGAATGTGATGAGAAAGGAATCATATCCTTATTTCCTTTCTTTCTTCTGGTTTTTTCCCCTTAGTTCTAATTCCTCTTTCACAGCATGACTAATAACAGAAATGTGCAAAACACAATTGCACATTGTCAACTTTTACCAGAATTGTTTGTCATCATGGGGAAGGGAGAAGGAAGGGAGAGTGGTAGAAAAATTGTGGAACTCAAACTTGCAAATGGATGAATATTTTAAACTATCTTTGCATATAATTAGAAAAATAAAATAAAATTTAGAAAGTTAAAAAAAGGACTAAGTTAAAAAAAAAAGGACTGAGCTCTTTGACTCAGAAGCAAAATGAAATCTGAGCAACAAGGAAAAAACAAATTCACCAAAAAAACCTGTTCCATGTGGTAGCTGGAGATTACAGGTACTGGAAATCAAAGGATATATTGAGGAGGGCATTCTTGGTCACGTATCTGTAGTTTTGGGAATTCCTTTGAGTAATTCAGAAGTTTGCCTTCCCTCTGTATCTTTCTAATTCTGCTTCTCTCCTCATTCTACTAATACATACAAAGCATCCAAACTCCACAAATAAGGAGCCACATCTCCCTCTATATAGGCAGCACAACATGTTCCAGGGCTATTCAGGGCGCCAGCATCCTTCCAGTCAACCTGGTTCTCACACTGATGGAAGAGTGAGGTGTTACAGATAAGAAATGAACATGGGGTAGTTTTGGGAGTAGGTCTACTCATGCTCAGAAAAGAAAAGTGCTTAGCTCATAGTGGGTATTTAATAAGTGCTTGTTTCCTTCTCTTCCTTCCCTAGAATTTTCAGGAGCTCAGAAAAATTTCATGAAGAATATGGTACTTTAGAACTAGAGACTGAGGTGGACAGCCAGTGTCAGGGGGTCATGTGTGAGGAACAGCAAGGAGTATGAGAGAAGGAAAGGTAAAGAATATCAGAAAAGGTCTGTATTATGAAGAGTTTTAAATTCCAAATGGTTGTTTTAATCATCAAGACCACCATAGGGAGCCACTGGAGTGGCTTTTTGAGTGGGTTGACCTGGTTAAGAAAATTACTTTTGTAGTTATGTGGAGAATGGCCAAAAGTTGAGAGAGTCTTGACGCATGGAAGCCTCAGGAGACTTTTTTGAGAGATTTGGTAGAGATGGGAAGACAGTATTTGGCAGTTGACTGAATATGTGGGTGAGTTAAGAATTAAGTTGAGAGTTGAAGGACAAGACTGAGAACCTGGGTGACTAGAAGGATCATAGTGTTTTTGACAACAATAGGGAATGAATAATTGAATAGATTTGGGGGAAAGAATGGATATGTTTTTTGAATGTATTGACTTTGTGATATGTATGGGATTTATCATGTCTAAAAAGTAGAGACTGAGGTATGAGGTTAGCCTATAGCTTGATAAAGGATTATAGGACTATCTTCATAGATCTGAGAATCATCAGCCTAGTTAATTGAAGTCACCATTGGAGATAAGAGAAATGATTATCTCTTTTATTAATAACTAATTATTGAATCAGGACCAAGGTTTTTCCCCTTTTTAACTTCTTTACCCAGAAATCAACTAGTATGGGAAATCTTTCTCAAAGACTTACCCAAGCCAAAATCTAATCAAAGAAAGTAAAATAAATTTCAAGTTTAGGCTAATGAGAGGATTCATGCTTATTGTCTGAGAAAATGACCAGTCTAAGAAAACATGGATTTTCCCATTTTTCAGTCAGGCGATACGGAAAGTGATGTCTCTTTGACCAAGATTTGGGTGCTCAGAGTCAAAGACCTTAAGATCCTCATGGGAATGTAATCCACCTCTCATAGTATTCCTCTTATTATTAACCAATTAGAGTTGATTACCACCCTTGGAAACATCAACTCTTCCAAGAGTATATAAACTTTGAGCCCAGCATCATGAGGATATCTTTGGCATTTGAGACCTTTTTTTTTATTAGAAATGTTAACAGTATTAATAAAATTATTACTTACCCAAAAATTATATCTCTTGAACTTTTTAAATGTCACAGAGAAAAGAAGATGGTACAGGACAGAACCTTGGGATTATATTCACATGAATTAAGATCTGGCCAAAGATTGAAAATGAGTGGTCAGCCAGTTAGAAAGAGAATCAAAATAGAGCAATGTTCCAAAAATCTAGAGAGGAGAAAGTGGCAAAAAAGAGGGGTAATCATTAGTGTCAAATGTAGCAAAGCAATCAAGATGATTGGTGACTGAGAAAAGCCCATTAGATTTGGTGAGAGGGAGAAAATTTTGAAGGAAGCAATTTCAATTAAGTGATATCAATCAAAAACTAGATCAAAGGGGGTTAAAAAAAGGTATTCATATGGAAGGAGTGGATGGGGCAGCAAGGTGGTACAGTTCAAATCAGGCCTCAGATTGTAACTCTGGACAAGTCATTTAACCTGATTTACCTCAGTTCCTCATCTGTAAAATGAGCTGGAAAAGGAAAGCAAATCACTCCAGTATCTTTGCCAAGAAAACCCCAAGTGGGGCCACAATATTTGGATGTGACTGAAACAACTTCACAACAAAACAGAAAAGATTGAAGGAAAATTTTTGAAGCATTCACTATGGATGGCTTTTTCTGAGAGTCTTAACTGAAAAAGAAAGGGCTATATAAGATGGTGGTTATTGTAGATATTAGATTACAGTGAAGATTTTTTTTAAGTATGGTAGAATCTTATCCTGGCATTAGTGTTTGTAAGCAGTAAAGAATAAAACAGAATATAGGGAGAGATTGAACATAAGAGAGGAGAAATAATTGGGATGTAAGATGAGGGGTGGCAGGTGAGGCAGAACCGAGCCTCACCTCTGATTGCCTATAAGTAAGCTTGGACCAGGTATATACTCAGCTCTGTCTCACCTATCACCCCCTTAGCACATCCCTGGATAATAGAGACAGCTTGCTGGAGGAGATGAGAGGTATGTGTTTAATGATTTATGTATGTTTGGCCTTGTTTGTATGTTGGCCTTGCTGAAAAGGGCTACTCCTTCATCACAGTCTGAAATAAAGAGAAAGGGGCAGCTAGGTGGCATAGTGGATAAAGCACTGGCCTTGGAGTCAGGAGTACCTGGGTTCAAATTCGGTCTCAGACACTTAATAATTACCTAGCTATGTGGCCTTGGGCAAGCCACTTAACCCATTTGCCTTGCAAAAAAAAAAAAGAACCTAAAAAAAAAAAAAAGAACCTGAAATAAAGAGAAAATGGTGAAGATTATGTTAAGGGGATTTAATTGAAGAGGAAGAGAAGGAATAGGAGAAAAGAGGGAGCTGCTGGTGGGTTACCTCAATTTTTTTTCTATAAAGTTTGAAGCAAGAGCTTGATTGGAGGAGAGATTAGAGAGAAAATGGGACATTATCAGGGATGTTTTATGATCTTTGACAGTGAACTGAGTATTGGGTTAAATTATCCTTGTAATAGGTGATAGCACAGAACTACATGATATCTTTAGGGAGATCTTTTCTTCCTCCCCCAAAATAAAAACAATTTCTTTGGGAGAAGGGAAGTAAAATAGCTAGTTAGTAATTAAGGTGCAATTGTGTGGAAATGCTAAAAAATGATGAGCAATTTGTAGTTTTCCTTCCTGAATGAGAACAAAGCTAGAATTATAGATTGGGTAAATGAACCCAATCCAAAGTGCCTAGGTGGGTAAATCTGAAGTGGTTTAGATTCAAAAGATGTCATTCTTATGGTAAGGCAGAAGAACAGTTCACTGGAATTCTAGTTCTAAAAAGAATCATGAAAAATCCTGTTAATCCATGTAGTATAATAGAAAAATCACTGAAACTGGAATAATGGGACAGGGTTCCAATCCCAAGTGGCTCATTTGTTTACTGTCTATATCATCATAAACATGTCACCTTACCTCTTGACCTCATTGCCTCTAAATATTCCCTAAATTTCTTTTTTCTTGTCTTACTACTATAGATAGCATTTCTAACACCTTATAAAATAGTATTGGTGATAATGGATGTTTTTGTTTGACCGGTAGTATTATTGGAAAGGTCTCTCTCATTTATCCCCATTTTATATAATGTTGGCTCTTGGTTTATGATTAATATTACTTCTAGTATTAAGGAAAGTTCTATTTATTCCTACATTTTCTAGCATGTGTTTTTAAATAGTAATGATATTGTACCTTGTGAAGCTCTTCCTCCATAGATAATAATTACATACTTTTTGTTGTTCTTGTTATTCATGTTACCTGTTCTATTGATAGTTTCCCTAATATTAAACCAACATTGAATTCCTGGTATTAATGAAACCTGGTCAGAATGCATAATCTTTTGATAGATTTCTGTAGCCTCCTTACTAATATTTTGTTTAAAATTGTTTATAGCAATGTCTGTTAGGAGAGTTGTTTTGTATTTTTCTTTTTCTGCTTTGACTCTCCCTGGTTTAGCTATCAAGACATAAAAGGGATTTGAGACCCTTTTCCTTTTTTCCCCAAATAGTTTTTATATTATTGAAATTAATTTTCTTTGAATGTTTGATAGATTTAGCTTGTAATTCTATCTGGTCTAGGATTTTTTTGTTGTTGTTGTTGATTTTTTTTTCATTTGGGAACTCAGTTTTGATTTTTTCAATTTCTTTTTCTGAGATTGTGTATGAGGTCAGCAAAATTATGGTAGACCAGGGAGGGAAAATGTTAGGTGGAGGTTTTGACTGATAAGATCCTTTTAACTTCTAATTCCAATAGGGCAAATAGAAGTGGGGTCAAGCAGGAAACAGTTAATTTAAGCCCATGGGGTCTGATGAGGTTATCCAAGACCACAGAGAAGAGGGTCTAGAAGAAGTCTAGAATTGGGGACACAATATCTTAACAAAGGAGACTAAGAAAACAGCCCACAGGTGTGAACAGATGGAAGGAACAGCAATATTAAGAAAACCCAGAAAGAAGCATATATCCTAAAGAAGGATGTCAATAGTGTCAAATTCTACAGAATTGTTAGTCAATACATCTTTATTATGCATCTACTATGATCTAAGTATTGTGCTGTGCTGAGGATGCTAAGAAAATAGGGGGAAAAAAATCCCTGCTCTTAAGGAGTTCATAGTCTAATGAGGAGGTAACAATCAAACAAAGGCAGACTTCAAAGAACTAAGGCATGGAGAAAAAGTGGAGGCAATGGGTAGTTTTTTTCTAAGAGTACAAGCATTTTGCTAAGTGCTTTACAAATATCTCATTTGATCCTCAGAATCCTCTGAGGTAAGGATGGGAGAGACCTTGGGTATGTTTGTAGCCAGTAGAAAAGGAGAGAAATTAAGAGTGGAGAGAGGTTGACCTTCCTTCATTCATCTTTAGTCATTCGCTGAAAGCGATGTTCACTGTCAGAATGAGGTTATGCTAGACTGGGAACTATGGATAAGGCTGTGACCAAATTTGAAAAGACAGAAAAGGAGAGAACTGAAATCTTGTTAAGAGGTGAGAAGTGCACAAGAATACTGAGGGTTGTCAGGAATCTGAGAGACTGCTATCCACAACAGTGTTTGGAAGTAAGGGGCCAGTCAATGGCCCTTACCCCTGCAGCTTTAGCTGTGATGACACGGCCTCCATACCCAGAAGCTTTAACTACAGGGTGACCAGTGGAAGAAAGGGTATGAATGGACAATTGGGGGAGGGCGATGTAGGGGGTTGGAAATAGAGAGAATTGACAAAGAACTGCTATTGTTGAGAATGTAATTACTATCTCTGCCCCCCTCATTTTGAGGACCAAATCCAAATAACTCAACTTCTCCTACCTTTCCAGTCTTCTTATTTCTTACTCCCCATCATGTACTCTTCAGAAACATTGGCCTTGTGCCTGTGTCATGAACTAGAAACTCTATCTTTCAATTCTATTCCTTTTCTCTGACTGTCCCTCATCGCCGGGATGCTCTCCCTCCTTTTCTCTGCCAGCTGACTTCCTTGGTTCTCTTTAAAGTCACAAGTAAAATTCCATTTTCTTCTCCATTCATTATCAATTATAGTGTTTTCCCTCTGTTTATTATTTTCTATTTATCATATATATTGTATATTTCCTTCATTAGGTTATGAATTCCTTGAGGACAGGTACTATTACTTCCTTTTTTATCCTGAACAGTTAACAAAAAGACATTTAATGAATACTGATGATTGACCAACTGCCACAGCTACTGCTGTTGCCACTGACATTATCCCAAGCACAGTAAAGATGCTCCACAAAGGCTGGATCTTAATGCACAAAGATTTTACTGTTTTTGTTGGGAGGGAATCATAAATGAGGTAACACCCCTCCAAGTCCTCTTTTGTCTTAGTTTCTTCAAATTCTCTTTTACATATCTGTCTACCTGGTCTCTCATATTTAGTATTTTTTTTGCTTTTGCAAGGCAGTTAGGTTAGGTGACTTTCCTAAAATCACACAACTAGGTAATTATTAAGTGTCTGAGACCACATTTGAACTCAGGTCCTCCTGACTCCAGGGCCAGTGCTCTATCCACTGTGCCACTTGTCATATCTAGTATTAAGATAAAGTTGTGGTTAACCAAAGCTTTCCTGGTCTGTATGTATTTTGTTTGCTTAAAGGTAGATGAGAGAAACTATGGTTGTTTAGCAGTGATGATTTATTCAGGAAATTATCCTTCCAGTTGCTGGGGGTTTACCACTTGGGGGCTCAATTCACACAAAGAGAATTTTATTGATATCTATAATAGCTCTTCCAAAATTGGGGAAAGATTAAATAAAAATAAACCAAGAAGTCAATATCTACATTGCAGCGGGGAGAGTCTTAGTAAGAAGAAAACTTCAACTTCTTCTCTCAGAGGCAGTAACTTCTAGCAATAGCCCCTCCTTTTTTTTCCCCCCAAAGCAGATTAAAGAATCCTGTCCTACACTCCTATAATGACTGGAGTGGAGGGCAGTGACTGAAAGAAAAGTTTCTCCCACGAGAACACCTGAAGGGAGCAGATACAAAAGGGTTATGTTATGCTACTATATGCATTAGGGGCAGAGAGGGGAAGTTTTCCTTTCGACTTAATTCCCATCTAGAATGACAGAGTGGGACCACATTATGTCTAAGCTGATAACTTTATTTCTATCTCTTCTAGTTTTGATAGTATGTGATTCCTGCTAAGTGAGTTCAAAAGAGTGAGTGGTCAGAGAGTGAATGATTTTTTGGAATTAGAAGTTTAAGAGAAACTTTTCAGTCAAAACCTCCATCTGGTCTGCCATAATTTTGCTGACCTCATTTCTGACTATTCCACTTGGAACATGAGTTTAGCCTAATGAAGGTTTATCATTCATTCATATAAGAATTGTTCCTTCCCTCAATTCCTCTGATTGGGCAATTTCAAAACCCAAATGAAAGTTTTCCTCCTTGAAGTCTTCCCAAATTAATCCCATCTAATTTTTGTTCCTTTTTTAAATTGAACAGCCTTAGGGTAGTCTTCTGGGGGTTGATGGTGCAGTGGTTAGAGGACCATACCTGGGGTCAGAACCAGAGTTTGAATCCCACCTCAGACAATTGACATTAACTGGCTGTATGAACTCAGGCAAGTCACTTAACCATGATTGCCTGTATCCAGGCCCACCCTGATTCATATCTGCCCCCTGAAGGACCAGACTCCTCCAGACTCTGGAGGAGAAAGTGAGACTGGTGACTTGGCCCAGCACTCCCTCCCTCAAATCGAATTCATGTGCATCTCCCTGATGTCAAGGTCTTCTCCAAGAATAAAGGATAAACATCATCACATGTTTGGGCTGTCATTGTAACTGCTAAATTCATCTCAAGTGTGTATGCTTTGTCTCCTCAGATTTCAAGGACCCCCCCCCCCCAGTACATGGAAAGGATTAGAATGTCTTGGCCTAGTAAGGAGATCAACAAACATTGTTGACTTACTGAACAAATATTATAGTTTATTAACAGTAGAGTCCTCCAACTAAATTTAAATTTTTTTCTCTCAAAACATGTAATATCTCAGATGAATTTTAGACTGACTTATTAATGGAAAAAGTCCTTTCATTCATTAAAATACAATTGAAAGTTACAGGTTATCTTTTTGGAAAATGTTTTTATTTTAATTTTAAAAACCAAATAAAATTAGTATCTCCATATAGAGAGATAGTAGAATAGAAAAAGAGAAAACTACACATGAAATTACAATTTTCATCATGTACAGTTTGCTTCTTCCTCCAAATACAGAACAAATGGAATTAAAATGGGATACTTTTATTCAGAATACTTTTTAGTTGATTACTTAATTTATACCACTATTAGATGACTGAGTTTGCATCAGAATTGTGCTGAATTTTAATAATTGTTTTTATAAACAAGATCTTGTGATATTTTAAAATATTTTGTTTATCTTACAAAAAGCAGCTCTTAGTGATAAAGATTAAATAGATTTTAGCTTGATCTGGTTATTTTATATATATGTATATATATATGCATATATGCATATATATTTAAGATTTTTTTTCTGTTAAGACAACTATTATAGTTCTATCAGGAAGTTTAAAAAGTTCCAGTCTTATGCCCAAAGGGCAGCAAAAATGTGCGTACCCTTTGATCCAGCAATACTGGGTCTATACCCTGAAGAGAAGATGAAAGGGTACAAACATCACTTGTACAAAAATATTCATAACAGCCCCTGTTTGTGGTGGCAAAGAATTGGAAATGAAAATGTCCTTCAATTGGGGAATGGCTTAGCAAACTATGGTATATGTATGTCATGGAACACTATTGTTCTATTGAAAACCAGGAGGAATGGGAATTCAGGAAGCCTGGAGGGATTTGCATGAACTGATGCTGAGTGAGATAAGCAGAACCGGAGAAAGGTTGTGCACCCTAACAGCAACATGGGGGAATGATCACCTTAATGGGCTTGCTCATTCCATCAGTGCAACAATCAGGGACAATTTGGGGCTGTCTGCAATGAAGAGTGCCATCCGTATCCAGGGAAGGAACTGTGAAGTTTGAACAAAGACCAAGGACTATTACCTTTAATTTAGAAAAAAAAACTGATATCTTATTGTCTGAACTTGCTATCTCTTATACTTTATATTTCTTCTTGGGGATGTGATTTCTCTCTCTCATCACATTCAGTTTGGATCAATATATACCATGGAAACAATGTGGAGACTGGCAGATTGCCTTCTCTGGAGGGTGGGGGGAGGGAAGTAAGATTAGGGGAAAGATTGTAAAGTTTAAAATAAATAAAATTTTTATAATTAAAAAAAAAGTTCCAGTCTTCCTCCCTCCCTTCTCCCCATACATGTTTCCTATTATGAATTATTTAAAACCATGCTATGAGTATATGATTGAAATTATTTCCTAATTTTACTTCATGGCAGTCCTGTTAGCTGCAGGGAATGCTCTGATAAATAAAAAGCATCAGAAAAAATTAAGGAAAAATGGTCCCAGAAATTTTGTTTCTGTCAGGGAAGATAAAATGTATAATGGAACTGATTCTTGAATCTGTGCTAATTTATGTAAATCAATGAAACTTCCTTCAGAATTACAAAACTCATTAAAATGTTCTCAGAAACTCTTCCTTATGAGCTGAAAAATAAAGATCACACAATTAAAATTTCTATGTCCAGGGGCAGCTAGGCGACGCAGAGGATAGAGCACCAGCCTTGGAGCCAGGGGTACCTGGGTTCAAATCCAACCTCAGTCACTTAATAATTACCTAGCCGTGTTGCCTTGGGTAAGCCACTTAACCCCATTGCCTTGAAAAATCTAAAAAAAAAAAATGTCTATGTCCATTTCATCCATTTCGTACCTGAGCAAGAATCCTTACTACACCCCACTCAACAAATGGTCATCAGCCTTTGCTAGAAAGAGGAGCAACTTTCCACCTCCCTAAGGCAGCCTGTTCCACTTTTAGATCTTTTTTTATTTTAACAAGAAGAAAGTTTCATTCAAAGTAAGTAACATTTACTTTCTGTTGTTGAGAAAATTGATTTCTTTCTGGAAGGTTTCTAGATAGGAAGGTTTTCTTCATTATCAAGGTGAAATCTATATTTTTATGCACTTGCTCCTACTTCCTTCTACAAAGAACTCTTAAATTTTTGAAGAAACTGACAGCTCCTCTCCACCCTCTATCCCCAACTTTTCTCAGCTCCAGGCTCAACTTCCCTACTTCCTTCCTTCAACTGATCCTAATATAGAAGAAACTCTAGACCCTCCAAGATTCAGGTCACTCTCTTCTCTTCTGGGTCTTCTTCAGTTTGTCACTGTCTTTTCTGAAATGTAGCCCCCAGCTGACTAGATTTGTTTTTATAATGGCAGAATATAGTGGGACTAGCAGCTACTTATTCTTGACCTCTGAGTCTTTTAATGCATCTAACACAAGATAGGACCTGGATGACTGAATTCATAGACTCTAGCGAAGACTGAGGCTGGTGACTTTCCACAAGACCCAGTCTCACTTAAATCTAATTCACTTGCAAGTCAGAACATCACCCTTCTGAAGGCATTAGTCCTCTTTGAGAATGAAGGACAAACAACAATATGCAGCAGCTTATTGGAAATAAGCTTCTTCTCACACATTGTCAGTTACACAATGAACACACATAGTAGATGGTAAATAAACCTGCTTATTCAATCAATGGCAAAATATAAATCAAAGATAGTATACTTATGAGAATTTTTACCAGACAAGATAGAGTGAACTGAGTTCAACCAAGAGAGAAAGTCTTAGATCTCACCCAAGGGGTACAGCATAGCAAACTGAGATAAGGACATAATGGTGGTTGCTCTGTTTGGCTTTTTCCCAATTTTTCCTTCAGGGTTTTGAAGAGAGGCTGTAATATCATGACTTCTTTCTTGAAGTTGGAAGCCTAAAGACCAAGATCTTCACTTCTCATCAGCTCCCTCCAACTTTTCACTTGGAGATGTGGAGCACTGCATAAACAGTCTCACTTGAGAGGGAGGTCCTATCCCAATGGTCCTTTAAGAAATATTTAAAAGTCTTCTATTTCATTAAAAGCTCATTTCCCCCTGTAATATTGCAGTCAGCTATACAAAGTAAGTTATTCTGGGTTGTAGCCTTATTTCTTTTGCCTTTTGGACTATTATTCCAAGCTTTCCCCTGATTTATAGTGTTTTTACATTATTGCTATTATATAAGTTGTTTTCCTGGTTCCTGCTCTGAATCATTTCATACTAGTCTTCCCAGGTTTCTCTGAAACTATCCCATTAATAATTTATTATAGCATAATAATATTATTTCACATTTATGTACCATATAAATATTCTCCAATTAACAATCACTCCCTCAGTTTCCAATTTTTTTGGATACTACAAAAAGATGCTATAAACATTATTTTGTATATAAAAGTTCTTTTTTTCTCTAGTTTTCTCTAATCTCTTTGGGATATAGAACTAGTAGTGGAATTACTAGGTCAAAGGATATCTATAATTCAATAACTTTTGGAGTATAGTTTCAAATTGCTTTCAAGAATGGCTAGATCTGGGCAGCTAGGTGGTGCAGTGGATAAAGCACGGGCCCTGGAGTCAGGAGTACCTAGGTTCAAATCCGAGTTCAGACACTTGATAATTACCTAGCTATGGGGTCTTGGGCAAGCCCCTTAACCCCATTTGCCTTGCAAAAAAAAAAGAATGGCTAGATCAAGTCACAATTCCATCAGTATTGCAGTAATATGCCTGTTTTCCCAGTCTCTCCTGTAATTTGTCGTTTTCCTTTTTTGTCAGCTTTGTCAATCTCATAGGTAGGAAGTAGAACCCAAATTGTTTTTTTTTTTAATTTTTATTTATTTAAGGCAATGGAGTTAAGTGACTTGCCCAAGGTCACACAGCTAGGCTGTTATCAAGTGTCTGAGACCGGATTTGAACCCAGGTACTCCTGACTCCTGGGCCGGTGCTCTATCTACTGTGCCGCCTAGCTGCCCCTTTGGTTTTAATTTGATATAACTAATAATTATCAATAATTTAGAATATTTTCTTTGTATCTTTTTTTATGGCTTGGAATTTTTTCTCTAAAACTTTCATTTCTTCTGAGCATTTATAAATTGGAGAATGTCTTTTATATTTAGAAATTTGAATCAATTTCCTGTGTCTTACATACGAGATCTTTATACAAGAGAAACTTGATGAAAAAATTTTTCCTTCTAGTTACCTGCTTTTCTTCTAATTTTAGCTACATTCATTTTGTTTGTACAAAAACTGTTAATTTTATATATTCAAAATTGTTCGTTTTACCTTATGATCTTCTCTATTCCTTGTTTGGTCATGAACTCTCTCTAACTCTCTCTCTCTCTCTTCTTTTTTTTTTTGCAAGGCAATGGAGTTAAGTGACTAGGTAATTATTAAGTATCTGAGGTCAAACTTGAACTCAGATTCTCCTGACTCCAAGGCCAGTGCTCAATCCACTGTGCCACCTAGCTGCCCCTTGAACGCTCCTTTTATATGATTGATAATTTCTTTTCTACTCTTCTAATTTGTTTATCATACCCAAGGCCACACAGCTAGGTAATTATTAAGTGTCTGAGGCTGGAATTGAACTCAGGTACTCTTGACTCCAGGGCTGGTGCTCTATCCACTGCTCCACCTAGCCGCCCCCATGTCAATCTTTATATCTAATTCATGTAACCTTTTTGTGCTTGTCTTAGTATATAGTATAGATGTTGATTTGTAATTAGTTTTTTGACAGCCTACTTTCCAGTTTTCCCATTAATTTTTGTCAGATAGTTCTTACCGCAATAATTAATATTGTTGAAGGATCTAGCCTTTTCTGTAATATTAAATAACTATTATCTTATGCTTGTCTGACATTTTCTGTGGGCCTCTGCCCTCTCCATTGTTCAACTTAATCCTCTTCTCAAATGTAAATTCACTAAGATATAGAAAGCAACCTAGCCCTCCCTCATCTGTCCTGCTCTTCACTTTCCATGGTGCATGCCTGTCTCCAGTCACATCCAGATGGGTCATTCCTTGACCCCCTTCCATATGATTCCTCCCTGCACAGGAGGTGGACCTTAAAAAAGTTTGGCCAGATCCCTTCTCCATGTGGGACCCATGTGGTCCTAGCTCCAAGCAGTTGGATTCACGTTGATCTAAGCCCAGTTTTGTGACTGTTTCCTTTCCCTCTTCCTTTTTTCCTCTCTTTACTGTCTCTGCTGTTCTCAACAACTCAGCTTATGACTGTTACTTCTTTGCTTAATTTAATTACTTCTACTAAAACTCACTATCTTGCTTCTTCCCTCAGGAACTTAACATGTTAAATTTTTGTAGTCATCTGTGAACTTATACAATGACCTGCGAATTAAATTCTGTATCTTTTCTTACCCTCATGAGTCCGAGAGTCTTGTGATTTCCTCATATAAAAGAACCATGGCTGTCACCTCTGGGATCTCCTCACCCCAGCTGTTCCAGCAGAAGTATCTTTAGGTTGATCAAGTACTAGGCTACTGCTTTAGTATATTGTATACTAATATATTCTACCATTAAATTTCTTAGCCAAATCATTTTGATAATTATTACTTTGTGTTATAGTTTGAGATCTGGTAATACTAGATCCCTTTCCCACATTTTTGTTTGTTTGTTATTTCCTTGAGATTTTTGACATTCCCCAAGATAAATTTTGTTGTTGTTTTTCCTGGTTCTATAAGATAATCCTGTGGTGGTTTGATTGATATGGTACTGAATAAGTAAATTAAATTAATAGTGTTGTCATTTTTATTATATTGACTAATCCTATCCTTGAGTAATTTCTTTCTCCATTTATTTAAATCTCTCTCTTTTTTTGTGCAAAGAATGTTTTGCAATTTTATCTTCTCATTTTTAGGAGGCAAAATTTGCTAGTCCTTTGTGTGATCATCCTGACTGTGGTTCTTTGGTACTTGAATTGCTTTCCTTTGGCTTCTTATAGTATTTTTTTCTTTGCTTATGGAAGCTCTGGATTTTGATATGACATTTCTGGACCTTTTGGGGGGTTTCAGTTAGGGATTGGTGGATTATTTTTATTTATATCTTTTCATAGATCTGAGAAATTTTGATTTATGATTTCTTGAGATATAATAGGATTTGGAAAAAACCCATGGTTATAAAGTTTAATGATTCTTTTTTTTTAAAAATTTATTTTTATTAAAGATATTATTTGAGTTTTACATTTTTCCCCCAATCTTGCTTCTCCCCCCGCCCCCAGAAAGCACTCTGTCAGTCTTTACTTTGTTTCCATGTTGTACCTTGTTCCAAATTGGGTGTGATGAGAGAGAAATCATATCCCAAAAGAGAAGAGAAGTCTAAGAGGTAACAAGATCAGACAATAAGCTATCTGTTTTTTTTTTTTTCCCTAAATTAAAGGGAATAGTCCTTGCACTTTGTTCAAACTCCACAGCTCCTTATTTGGATACAGATGGTACTCTCCTTTGCAGACAGCCCAAAATTGTTCCTGATTGTTGCACTGATGGAATGAGCAAGTCCTTCAAGGTTGAACATCACTCCCATGTTGCTGTTAGGGTGTACAGTGTTTTTCTGGTTCTGCTCATCTCATTCAGCATCAGTTCATGCAAATTCCTCCAGGTTTCCCTGAAATCCTGTCCTTCCTGGTTTCTGATAGAACAATAGTGTTCCATGACATACATATACCACAGTTTGCTAAGCCATTCCCCAATTGAAGGACATTTACTGGATTTCCAATTCTTTGCCACCACAAACAGGGCTGCTATAAATATTTTTGTACAAGTAATGTTTTTGCCCTTTTTCCTCATCTCTTCAGGGTATAGACCCAATAGTGGTATTGCTGGGTCAAAGGATATGCACATTTTTGTTGCCCTTTGGGCGTAGTTCTAATAGCTCTCCAGAAGGGTTGGATGAGTTCACAGCTCCACCAACAGTGTAATAGTGTCCCAGATTTCCCATAACCCTTCCAACAATGATCATTATCCTTCCTGGTCATACTGGCCAATCTGAGAGGTGTGAGGTGGTACCTCAGAGAAGCTTTAATTTGCATTTCTCTAATAATGATTTAGAACATTTTTTCATGTGGCTGTGGATTACTTTGATCTCCTCATCTGTAAATTGCCTTTGCATATCCTTTGACCATTTGTCAATTGGGGAATGGCTTTTTGTTTTAAAAATATGTCTCAGTTCTCTGTATATTTTAGAAATGAGTCCTTTGTCAGAATCATTAGTTGTAAAGATCGTTTCCCAATTTACTACATTTCTTTTGATCTTGGTTACATTGGTTTTATCTGTGCAAAAGCTTTTTAATTTAATGTAATCGAAATCACCTAATTGGTTTTTGGTGATGTTCTCCAACTCTTCCTTAGTCATAAACTGTTCCCCTTTCCATAGATCTGACAGGTAGACTAGTCCTTGATCTTCTAATTTGCTTATAGTATTGTTTTTTATGTCTATGTCCTGTAACCATTTGGATCTTATCTTGTTAAAGGGTGTGAGGTGTTGGTCTAATCTAAGTTTCTTCCATACTAACTTCCAATTTTCCCAGTAATTTTTATCAAAGAGGGAGTTTTTATCCCAATCACCAGACTCTTTAGGTTTATCAAACATCAGATTACTATAATCATCTCCTGCTTTTGCACCTAGTCTATTCCACTGGACCACCACTCTATTTCTTAGCCAATACCAAACAGTTTTCATGACTGATGCTTTATAATATAATTTTAGATCGGGTGGGGCTAAGCCACCTTCTTTTGCACTTTTTTTTCATTAAGCTCCTGGAAATTCTTGACTTTTTATTTCTCCATATGAATTTACTTACAATTTTTTCTAACTCGTTAAAATAATTTTTTTGGAATTTTGATTGGTAGGGCACTAAAACAGATAGTTTAGTTTTGGTAGAATTGTCATTTTTATTATATTAGCTCTACCTATCCATGAGCAGTTGATATTTGCCCAGTTATTTAAATCTAATTTAATTTGTGTGAGAAGTGTTTTATAATTGCTTTCAAAAAGATTCTGAGTCTGTCTTGGCAGATAGACTCCCAAATATTTTATATTGTCTAAGGTTACTTTGAATGGGATTTCTCTTTCTAGCTCTTCCTGCTGTTTCTTGCTAGACATATATAGGAAAGTTGAGGATTTATGGGGGTTTATTTTATAACCTGCAACTTTGCTAAAATTGCTAATTGTTTCCAGTAGTTTTTTAGATGATTTCTTGGGATTTTCTATGTAGAGTATCATGTCATCTGCAAAGAGTGAGAGTTTTGTCTCTTCCTTCCCAATTCTAATTCCTTTAATTTCTTTTTCTTCTCTAATTGCTGATGCAATTAGATGCAAACATTTCCAATACAATATTGAATAGTAGTGGTGATAATGGGCACCCTTGTTTCACCCCTGATCTTATTGGGAATACCTCTAGCCTCTCCCCATTGAGTATAATGCCTGTTGATGGTTTCAGATAGATACTGCTAATTATTTTAAGGAACAGTCCATTTATTCCTACACTCTGTAGTGTTTTTAATAGGAATGGATGCTGTATTTTGTCAAAAGCTTTTTCAGCATCTATTAATATGATCATATGATTTCTGATAGGTTTGTTGTTGATATAATTAAGTATACTAACAGTTTTCCTAATATTGAACCAACCCTGCATTCCTGGAATAAATCCTACTTAATCATAATGTATTATCCTAGTGATGACTTGTTGCAATCATTTTGATAAGATTTTATCTAGGATTTTTGTATCTATATTCATCAGGGAGATAGGTCTATAATTTTCTTTCTCTGTTTTAACTCTTCCTGGTTTAGGTAACAGTACCATATTGGTTTCATAGAAAGAGTTAGGCAGAGTTCCATCTTTCCCTATTTTTCCAAAGAGTTTATATAGTATTGGAACCAATTGTTCCTTAAATGTTTGGTAGAATTCACTTGTGAATCCATCAGACCCTGGGGATTTATTTTAGGGAGTTCAGTAATGGCTTGTTGAATTTCTTTTTTCTGAGTTAGGGTTGTTTAGGTATTTAATCTCTCCTTCATTTAACCTGGGCAACTTATATTTTTGTAAATATTCATCCATTTCACTTAGATTATCATATTTATTGGCATAGAGTTGGGCAAAATAATTTCAAATTATTACTTTAATTTCCTCCTCATTGGTGGTGAGTTCACCTTTTTCATTTATGATACTAGCTATTTGGTTTTCTTCTTTTTTTTTTAATCAAATTGACCAGAGGTTTATCAATTTTATTGATTTTTTCATAATACCAACTTTTGGTTTTATTTATTAATTCAATAGTTTTTTTGCTTTCAATTTTATTAATTTCTCCTTTAATTTTTAGAATTTCTAATTTGGTACTTAATTGGGTATTTTTGATTTGTTCTTTCTCTAATTTTTTTAGTTGCATGTTTAGTTCATTGATTTCCTCTTTCTCCAATTTATTCATATAAGCATTTAGAACTATAATATATCCCCTGAGAGTTGCTTTGAATGAATCCCATAGGTTTTTGTATGTTGTTTCATTATTGTCATTATCTATGATAAAATGGTTAATTCTTTCTATAATTTGTTTTTTTGGTCCACTCATTTTTTAAAATGAGGTTATTCAGTTTCCAATTTGTTCTGGGTCTATATCTTCTTGGCCCAGTATTGCATATAACTTTTATTGCATTGTGATCTGCGAAAGATGTATTCACTATTTCTGCCTTTCTGCAGTTGATCATTAGGTTTTTATGTCCTAGTACGTGGTCAATTTTTGTATAAGTTCCATGTACTGCAGAGAAAAAGGTATATTCCTTTCTATCCCCATTCAGTTTCCTCCATAAATCTACCATATCTAATATTTCTAACAATCTATTTACCTCCCTAATTTCTTTCTTGTTTGTTTTATGATTCAATTTATCTAGATCTGATAGCGGGAGGTTGAGGTCTCCCACTAGTAGAGTTTTGCTATCTATGTCTTCCTGTAATTCTTTCAGCTTCTCCTCTAAGAATTTGGATGCTGTCCCACTGGGTGCATATATATTCAATATTGAAATGACTTTATTGTCTATGGTACCTTTTAGGAGGATATAGTTTCCTTCCTTATCTCTTTTAATGCTGTCTATTTTTGCTGCTTCTTTGTCTGAGATAAGGATTGCTACCCCTGCTTTTTTTACTTCAGCTGAGGCAAAATATATTTTGCTCCAACCTTTTACCTTTACTCTATATGTATCTCTCTGCTTCAAATGAGTATCTTGTAAGCAGAATATTGTAGGATTCTGGTTTTTAATCCATTCTGCTATTTGCTTACGTTTTAAGGGAGAGTTCATCCCATTCACATTTAAGGTTATGATTACTAATTCTTTATTGCCCTCTGTGCTATCTTCCCTCTGTTTGTATTTCCCCCCCTCCCCCCCTTATCCATATTCCCCAGTCTTTCGTTTCTGAAAACTACTCCCTTCAGTGTGTTTGCCCTCCTATATCACATCTTCCCCTTTCCCTTTTTCCCTTTTCCCTTCCCTTCCTTTTATTATTTCCCCTTATTCCCCTCACTCCCCTTCCCTTTCTCCATCCCCCCTCCCCTTTTCCCCTTTTAGTACTTGAAAGGTTAGATGTTTTATAAGTTAACTGAGTATGTGTAGGTTGACTTTAAGCCAAGTCTGATGAGAAGAAGATTCAGGTGTTTCTCTTCTGCTCCCTTCTTCCCCACTATTACCATAGGTTTTTTGTACCTCTTAGTGTAATGCAATTTACCCCATTCAATCCCCTCCCTCCTCCTGTCTCTTTCCTATCCCCCTTTATAGGGCGGTGGTGTTTTTTTTTAGATCATTCTGTCTAAGTCGTAGAAAATTCTGAGTGTCTGACCCTTCTAGTTCTGTATATTCTATCGAATAGAGTCTAAATTCCTGAGAGTTATTAGAGTCTTTCTCCCAAATGGAGGTTAAAGCCAGTTACATCCCATTAGATAGTAGACTCATGGATAGGTCATGAACGTCCACCATTTCTGGCAAGGTGTATTCTCTCTGTTAGAGTTACATTTATTGCATTTTTTTCCTTTTACCACCCCCCCCTTTTTTTTTACCTTTTCATGTGTCTCTTGAACCTCCTGTTTGATGTCCAAATTTTCTGTGTAGCTCTGGTCTTTTCATCAGAAATTTTTGGAATTCTTCCATTTCATTAAATGTCCATCTTTTTCCCTGGAAGAGTGGGCTCAGCTTTGCAGGAAAGTAGATTCTTGGCTGCATTCCAAGCTCCTTGCTCTTCGAAATATCTCGTTCCAGGCCCTTCAATCCCTTAATGTTGATGCAGCCAGGTCCTGCATGATCCTTACTGTGGCTCTTTGATATTTAAATTGTTTCTTTCTGACTGCTTGCAGGATTTTCTCTTTTATCTGATAGTTCTGCAGTTTGGCCACAACATTCCTTGGTGTTTTCATTTTAGGATCTTTTTCTGGTGGGGATCGATGTACTCTTTCGATAACTACTTTGCCCTCCGATTCCATGATATCAGGGCAGTTTTCCATCACTAGATCCTGTAATATTAAGTCCAGGTTTTTTTCTCTTCAATGTTTTCAGGAAGTCCTATAATTTTCAGGTTACCCCTCCTCGATCTATTCTCAAGGTCAGTGGTTTTGTTGATGAGGTATTTTACATTTACTTCTATTTTTTCTATTTTTTGATTTTGTTTAACTGACTCTTGCTGTCTCGGAGTCATTAGTTTCTGTAGACTCCATTCTTTGTTTTGGGGAGGAGTTTTCTTCATTAACCTTTTGCAACTCCTTTTCCAATTGGTGAATTCTACTTTTGAAAGAGCTTTCCATTTGACCAATTGAGGTTTTGAGAGAATTAATTTCTATTTGCATTTGCTCATTTGAGGATCTGAGAGAATTGTTCTCATTTTGTAATTGTCCAATTGATGATCTGAGAGATTTATTCTCCTTTTGTGTTTGTCAATTGTACTTTCTAAGGTTTTGTTTTCTTGTTACAAGGTATTAATTGTCTCTCCCAAATTTTTAAGCTCCTTCCTTATTTCTTCGAGGAAGTCTTTCTGTGCTGGAGACCAGATTGTATTCTCCTCAGAGGTTCCAGCTCTCTCTGGGTTGGGGTCTTTCCCTTCCAGGAATTTTTCTATGGATCCACCTTTCTGCTGACCCTTTTTCATTATACTAAGACCTTGAGTTGGGGGGGGGGGCTGGTTCACCTGGGCTTGGGATTACTAAAGCTTTACTGAGCTCAGTTTCTCTGGATGGCCAGTAGGAGGTGCTTGTTGCCCTCTCTGGAGTGTCTGTGACCTGGGTTGCAAGGCCTTCTCCCTTTGCCCAAGGGAGGAATTGGAACTATTGAATTCTTTTGCCTTCAATAAATGGTGGGCTTGACCCTGGCCTGAGGTCATTCCTCAGCTGGGCTGGTTCCTCTGCTCACACACCTGGGCCCGAGGCATAAGTAGTTTGCAATTGTTTGTTTTGGAGGAGGCTTCAGTGCAATGGAGGCATGGACTCAGATTTTCTCAGACCCGAGGAGCCCAGAGATGGTGTCCGCAGCTCTTCTGCACCAGACCTCTCCCCGTAGCCCCTTCCCCAAGCTCCAGGCAGAGCACCAACACCAGCACATCTGCTTCCCCGCAGACCCAAGCCCCTTTCGTCCAGCCCCATTGCTGATTCAGCAGGTCCCGCTCTCCGGCCCTCAGACTCCCAGTCCCAATTCAGCTGTTACTCTTGCTGATCCGGGTCTGATACTCACCCGCCTAAATTCTACCAAAGCTGCAGCGGGAGACAAATCCTGAGGTAGATGCTCTTTCTCCTGGCTTTTCTCTCTGGGTTTCGTGAGTCGGACTTCCTCTAAGAGGTTTGTTTCATGTGATAGATAGGGAAGAGATCAGGAGACTCTAGAACTGTGCCTGTCTTCTCTCTGCCATCTTGGCCGGAAGTCCCTAATGATTCTTAAAGTATCTTTCCACATATCACTTGATTTTCTCCTAATACATCTTGGTATCTAATGAAGTCATTGGTTTCTATTTGGTCTAATTTTCAAGGTATTCATTTCTTGGTATCCATCTTGTTCTTCTAAGATTTATTCTTGGGGGAAATGGACAGAAAATACAGGTTCCTCAAATTTCCCCCCAAAACAAGACAGAACATCACTTCAAAAATGAACTTAAAGCAGCAGAAATAATTAAAAGTCCTGGTAAAGTAGTTGTCTTCCTAAGACAACTACTTGAGAGGACCTTAGGAAACCCCCAAAATCTGAGATAGATGTTTGACCTGAGTGAAGTGCAAACACCTCCAGGCAGACTCTGCTGAATCAACAAACAATAAGCAGCTGGGTCAGTAGCAATCTTAGCTTCAGGAACTTCCACCTCAAGGAGAATGTGAGGGTAGGGCAACTAAGTAGGGGAAGATTAAAGGATGCCCTACTGTTGTAGGATACCTGGTCCAGTTATGCTGATGAACTAAGTTGTGTGTTCTGACTGTGGGCTAGGAGGAGTGAGTGTAGCAGCTATTGACTGAGCACTTGCAGGACAGCAAGAGTCCCTAGCTTGGTTCCAGGGCAGATGGGGTAAACTGAAATGTGCAACCATGGGAAGGACTGCAGGAAGAAAAAGCATGCTGGGGGCCCTAGCCATGACCCAGAGGCAGTGAGGTGTACCTAAGGTGCCCCCAGACAGTTCTTAGAAAAAGCAGTATGGAAAACTTGAAACCTGATGCACAACCCCCGCCTTCCAAACCTGTTGCTAAAAAAATAAAATAATAATGAGTAAACAAAAGGGAAAGAACTTGACCACAGATAGCTATTATGGGGATAGAGAAGAGCTAGATTCATACTCAGAAGAAGATAGTAGAGTTTAAAAAGTCATTCCTACTGTAAAGTGAAAAGGGCAAATGGTCACAAACCCAAAAAGAGTTCTTGGAAAAGTTTAAAAAAGCCTTTAAAAAATCAAATAAGAGAGGATGAGGAAAAATTGGGGGGGGGGGGAGAACAATTCAAGAAAAATATGAAAAGAAAGACAACCAATTAGATAAAGAGAGATCCAAAAACTTAAGAAAATAACTCCTTTAAAAACTAGAATGGGGAGGGGGGCTGCTAAGTGGCATAGTAGATAGAGGACCAGTCCTGAAGTTAGGAGGATCTGAGTTCAAATCCGACCTCTGGGTTAGTCACTTAATCCCGATGGCTTAAAAACAACCACAACTAGAGCGGGGCAAGGAGAAGCTAATGACATCACATGATAACAAGAAGTAGTGAAACAAAAATCAAAAGAATAACAAAGTAGAAGAGAATGTGAAACATCTCATTAGAAAAATAACTGATCTAGAGAACAGATCAAGTGAAGACTATAGAATGCTAGACTTCTGAAAGTTATGGTTTTTAAAAAAAGAATGTAGATATATTCTAAGAAATAATGAAAGAAAATTGCCCTGAAGTTCTAGAAAGAAAAGGTAAAATAGAAATAGAAAAAAAAAATTTCCATTGATGACCATCTGAAAGAGATCCCAAAATGAACCCTCATAGGAATATCATAGCCAAGTTTCAAAGCTCCCAGGTTAAGTAGAAAATACAACAGCAGCCAGAAAAAAAAGTAATTTAATTACTTTAGAGCTACAATCAGGATAATACAAGACCTAGCAACTTCTACATTAAAAGACCAAAGAGCTTGGAACATTATATATAGAAGAGCAAAGGCGCTGGGTTTGCAAACAAGCACAATTTACCCAAGAAAACAGTACAATCCTAAATGAAAAAAAATATATACATTTAATGAATTGAAAAACTTTTAGATATTTGTGATAAAAAGACCAAAACTCAATGGAAAATTTGATGTATAAGATGTAGGAGAAACATAAGGTACACATTAAAGATGGATTAGGAGAGGGACTTCTAGAGTAGAACCAAGATGGCAGCTCAAAGCTAAGAAATTCCAGGAGCTTTTCCCAAAACAACTTTAAATGAAGCCTCTAAACTGATCCTAAAATACACAAAAAAATCAGTGAAACAAGTTCTCAACTCAAGATATGTAGGAACCTCAGTAAATATCTATTATCACATGAGTGAAAGGGCAATATAGCCCCAAATAGGCAGGAGAGGTAGAAAGTCAGCTGGAGGTTCTTAGCCACAGTGCAACTAAGGTTTAGGCCAGCAGTAAGGGTCCCAACCCCAGCTCAGAAGACCAAGTTTGAAACCCAGGAATGCTGGGGCAACAGGCAAGACTGGACTGGCCTGACACAGGGAGCAAACTGCTAGCACCTGCAATTCCATAAACAATTGGTAAGCTAGGGACCAAACCCCTGGCCACAGCATAGAAAGCTTGTGACTGTGCTCCCTTTGCCTCAGGAGCAAAATTCAACTATCAAAAATGAGAAGGAAAAAAAAAAGCATGAACCATAAAAGCTACTATTCTGAGAGGGATGATTAAAAATGCCATCTCAGAAGAGGAAAGCAGTGACAAAATGTCTACAAAGGGATTTTCAAAATGGTCACAAATACAAAAAGAACTCTTAGAAAAGTTCAAAAATAATTTTAAAAACCAATTTCTCAAAAAATTGAGAAAAGGAATGAGTCATTTGGGAGAATTATGAAAAATGACTGCAGAACACAATACCTCTCAAAGTAAAATTAGACAAATGGAAAAAGAAAAGTTAATCACCTAAAATTTAGATTAAACAAATAAAACCAAAGGCTGAAAAAAAATAGAAGAAAATGTAAAGTATATTTTAGGAAAAATGATGGACCTGGAAAATAGATCCAAGAGAGATAATTTAGGAATTTTTAGTTTATCTGAAAGCCATGATGGATAATATGCAAGATATTATCATGGAAAATTACCCCAATATCCTAGAACAGTTTGTGTTTCTATGTTTCTATAAGAAATGAGTCCGCCGTGGATAGAGCACTGGCCCTGGAGTCAGGAGTACCTGAGTTCAAATCCAGCCTCAGTCACTTAATAATAATAATATTACCTAGCTGTGTGGCCTTGGGCAAGCCACTTAACCCCATTGCCTTGAAAAACTAAAAAAAAAAAATAATGAGTCGATGGACTTTGGAAAAGTCTGGAAAGACTTGCATGAACTGAGGCTGAATGAAATGAGCAGAACTAGGAGAATATTGTAGACATTAACAGCAACACTGGAAAATGATCAACTATGATGGACTCAGCTCCTCTCAGCAGTTCAGTGATCAAGGACAATTCTGAGAGACTTGTTAAGGAAAATGCCATCCACATCCAGAGAAAAAAATAATGAGTATGAATGCAGAGCAAAGCATACTATGTTCACTTTTAAAAATCTTTTCTTTCGCTCTAATTCTTCTTTTTACAACATGCTTAATATGGAAATATATTAAACATGATTGTACATGTACAACCTGTAGCAGCTTGTTCAGTGCTTTGTGAAGAGGGGAAGGAAGAGAGGGTAGAAGAAAAATGTAGAATTCAAAGGCTTGCAAAAGGATGAATGTTGTATGTAATTGGAAAAAAATGAAGTGGGGGGAAAAAGAATAACAATCATAAGGGACTCAAAAAGGTCAAACTATTCTTTTTTTTTTTTGCAAGGCAAACACTTAGCCGCCCCTCAAATATAAATTCTTAAAGCATATAGATAATATTTTCCATTATAAGAATAGTTTGGAGGTGGCTAGGTGGCGCTGTGGATAAAGCACCGGCCTTGGAGTCAGGAGTACCTGGGTTCAAATCCGGTCTCAGACACTTAATAATTACCTAGCTGTGTGGCCTTGGGCAAGCCACTTAACCCCATCTGCCTTGCAAAAAAAAAAAAAGAATTTATATTTGGTGTTGCTTTCAAGAGTTCAAATAGAAGATTTGAGGCTGATTTGAATATGATGGGAAGATTCTAAAAAATAAATTTGAGTAGGGAGAGGTAAAAAGGGAGCAATTATACAAAAGGGATGTGAATTTAAGAACAGTTTCAGTTGAAGCAGAATTTAATGGTAATAGAAACAAGTCTTTTTTCTTAGCAGTATATGGTAGATACTTATATAAAAATTACCCATAAAAACTTTAAATTGAATGAAAATTTTTGTAGATATTTTCTCAGGAAAAAGGTCTCTTATCACACATATATATATAAAGAACTTTGTCAAATGCATAAATCTTATGAGTCATTCCCCAGTTGATAAATGGTCAAAGAATATGAACAGGAAGTTTTTTGATGAAGAAATCACAGACATATATATATATATATATATATATATATAGTCTTAAAAATGCTCTAAATCATGATTGATTAAAGAAATGCAAATTAAAACAACTTTGAGATATCATCTTATACCATCAGATTAGCTAAAATAATAAAAGGGGAAAACAACAAATTTTGGTGGGGATGTTGAAAAACTGGCACACTAATTCACTTTTTTAAATAGTTTGTTGTTTTTTTTTTTTTTTGCAAGGCAATGGGCTTAGGTGGGTTGCCCAAGGTCCACACAGCTAGGTAATTATTAAGTATCTGAGGCAGGATTTGAACTCAGGTACTCCTGACTCCAGGGCTTGTGCTCTATCCACTGTGCCACCTAATCACCCCTAATTCACTTTTGTTGGAACTGAACTGATCACCATTTTAGAGTACAATTTGGAAATATCCCCATAGTTATAAAACTATGTTCCCCTTGACCCAGCAATACCAGTATGATCAGGGAGAAAAGAAAAGAATTTATATGTTCTAAAATCTTTGTAGTGGCAAAGAAATGGAATGGGGGAATGGCTAAATAATAAGTGGTATATGATTGAAATGGAATACTACTGTGCTATAAGAAATGATGAATTTGATGATTTTTTTTAAAGTTGCAAGATTTGCATGAAATAATGAAGAGTGCAATGAGCAGAACCAAAAAAATGTAAATAATAATAACAATATTGCTCTAAAAACAACTTTGAATAAGTTGTTTTGAGTACTGTGAATACTTAGATCAGTACATAGGACTGGGCATTGGGAGATAGTGTCATCTCACTGTGCTGGGAAGATTAAATAAAGGTGTAGTTAGAGAATATAATTATGTTTGTTATCTAAGAACTGATATGTATGAATTCACTGAGAGTGGACACTAAATTGACCACAGACAATCTGCTTTGGTAAAAAGAATATCATCAATGAAATCGTAGATCTAAGCTTAAAGTATAAATAAGAGGCATCATTTATACAGTTTCTCAGCACATTGTTTTTCACAAGACACACAGAACAAAGTACATTGTACATGTTTGCTCATATTTCCTGAAAGAATGAATTTTCAAGTTCTCTCACGTCATTGGAGGTTTTAAGGTATAGATTTCATTACCCTGCACTAAATTCATGTTGCCTCAGGCAACTTAAAAGATGGAAAAGTTACTGATTTTGTTTCCTTACATTATTACAAAAACATCATATACCTTTAGCTCATAGGATTTCAGTGTACCTACAAATAGGTATATCTGTAGTTTTATTAGTTTTTTTAAAAAATGCCAGAAAGCACATGAGCATTAAAAAAAGCAAAATATGTTTTGTTTGTGATCAGTGCCTTTAATATTACAATCATTCAGGTTTTTGTCAATTTTGCTAGTTTCTTGAAATTTGCACATTTCTATCAGAATATCCTCGACACAGAATCAGTATTGAAGAATTGAAGTAGAGAAGTGTTGAAGGTATTTTGTCAATGTATTTCATATTTAAATTTTTTTTCTTTTATTTTTAAAGCATCAGTGAACCACTGGAATTCCAGGACTACATGGATTAAAGCACATGATTCATCTATTCATCGCCTTCAGTGATTTTTGTCTACCCAACCCTATCAAAAGAATTTTTCAAAGAGTGAAGAATATCAGTTGGGGAAGTTGTATTTTCTAAGTATGTGAAGTATTAGGAATGTTCTTCTAAAATTTTTTTAAATAAATTTTATTTAAACTTCCATTGATGAGTATAATTATTCATATAGATAAAAAGAAATGCAAGCAGTCAAGCATAAAACAAGATTTTAAATGCATCCATCAATTTCTGTTTCCAATTTTTATTTGTTATTTAATGAAAAGATATACATATTAACTTAAACAACCTTAACAAGCAGTCCTGATTTTTTCTGGAGATGCTTTGTATTAACTAGAAAAGGCCTCTAGAAGTTTATTTTTTTCCTTCATTAAGTAATAATAGCTCACATTTACTTTGATGCTTGCAATTTGCCTTGAATACATTATATCATTTAAGCCTAACAAAGGCAGTGCCTACACACTGGTGTTGTGATTATCTCCATTTTACTAATGGGAAAGTAAGGTTGATAAAAATTAAATGACTTAGCCAGGATCACACTGGATTAATCAGTATCTGGGTTTATAACTGAATTCAGGGCTGTATGACTTAAGGGTTTTGTTTTGGTTGTTTTTTTGCAGTGTTATACCTTACATAAACTTAGAGAGTATTGGTTTAACCATATACAATATGGCTTTTTACATTCAGGAACTGAGCCCCAGACAAGTTAAGTGAGTTGCCCAGGGTCAAATAACTAGTAAATGAGACAGTAGTAAGTGGTTAGATAACTCAGTAGATAGACCTAAGTTTAAAGCCTTAAACTGATAACCAAACTATCCATTTTTTTTTTAAAGAATAAAACAAGGGGCAGCTAGGTGGCGTAGTGGATAAAGCACTGGCCTTGGAGTCAGGAGTACCTGGGTTCAAATCCAATCTCAGACACTTAATAATTACCTAGCTGTGTGGCCTTGGGCAAGCCAGTTATAACCCCATTTGCCTTGCAAAAAAAAAAAAACAACCTTAAAAAAAAGAATAAAACAAAAAGAATGAATTGTAAAAGCATGCTCAGAAATTGCTAGGGAGGATTTTGGAAGTCAGAAAAAGAGGTCAGGAATGATACCTGAAGGCCAGCATCTACTAAAAAGCAGCTTGTTTTGTATCACTTCATTTTACAGATAAGGAGACATGCAAAAATGACCATTGTGATCAGAGGCTACTTTGCCTTGAAATGGATCAAAAATGACTGTGAAGGAAGAGCAGATTTTCCCTAAAAAAATTAACAGTCGTAGGACAGACACATTGTAGAGTGTTCAGAAGGGGCTGACCTTATAGTCAATGGGACTTGGGTTCAGATATTAGGAAGGGAAGATAATAAACATTTATTAATACCAGCAATTATACTAATCATTTTATTATCTCATTTGATCCTCACAACAACCCCCTAGGTAGGTACTACTATGACCCCTATTTTTCAGTTAGAAAAGCTGAGGTGGGCAGAGATTAAATGACACAGGGTGGCACAGATAGTAAGTGACTAAGACTGGCTTTAAACTTAACTTGTCTGGGGCTCAGTTCTTGAATGTATAAAATGAGGGATTTTAGACTTGATCGTTTGATGGCTTCTAAGGACTCTTCACTTCTAAGCTAATGATGATGTGATATCCTCAGTGAGATCAGCCAATTCTTTAAGAAAATATTACAGATAAGTTGCAGACTCCAATCTACAAAGCAATTTTTGACACTTGGGAATTCCTTGTCCTGATGAATTCACAGGTCTATGATCAAAACAAAAACAAAGAAAGTGATTATAATATTATTTCCTTTTGGTAACTCTTAGCCTATCAGGATAAGTTAATTGAGAAACTCAAGGGAACATTAAGTTTATTTGTTCATTCTAGCAAAAACATAGGCCTAATTTCTGTTGTTTAAGGCTGTATCAGATACTGTGCTGTGTTAGGGATATAAGACCAAAAAAATTATTAATTAAGCACCTCTTATTTCATGATTCCTCTTTTATGTGGTAGAACTGGAAGATCCCTGAAAGGTCATCTAATTCAAGCTCATAGCTAATGCCCTAATCCAGATTCTGCTTGAATATATACTGTTGCAATGGAATGAGAACAGTTCAGGTGTGTTTGTGTGTTTGTGTTTGTGTGTGTGTGTGTGTGTGTGTGTGTGTGTGTATACACATATGTATACAGAGCTCTGGTAATCACAAATTCCTTGACCTCTCTTGGTCTCAGTAAAACAAGTGAACTGTCCTGGGAAGTTTATGAAGCATAGGAATTGTTTCATTCTTTTTATATTATCTCTAGCATCTAGGGCAGGAGGTAGGTACTTAATAAATGTTTGCTGATTAAATGACCACTAAGGGCTCTTGCAGCTCTAAATCTATGAGTCTACAATCTTCAATGATTAGAAATTCACTCACAAACCACTGACTTCTACCTTTAGACATTGATAGGTGTTGGGATGTTCTTCCTTGGACTAAGCTGAAATTTGAATTCTTATAATTTCTTCCTGTTGACTCTAGTTCTGACCTCTGAATTCAGAAACACAATTAAGTCTAATTCTTCTTCCACAAGGCAGTTCTTCAAATAGTAGAAGTAACGATCATAAATGACATTTTTTAGACAAACATCCCCAGTTCCTTCAACCTATCCTCATATGACATGGTTTCAAATGCCCTCCTCCATTCTTCTGGATGAACTCCAGCCTGAACATAATACTCTAGATGTGGTCTCACTGTGAGTACAGTGAGACTGTTACTTCCCTTGATCTGAATGTTATGCCTCTGTTTGTCCATTGCATGAGCTTTCTTTGGCAGCTTCATTATCCTGTTGACGTATATTGAGTTTTCAGACAACAAGAACATTTTTTTTATGTGACCTGGTCAAGTCTTTCATATACTGTATTTTTGTATTGGATTTATGTTTATCCCTATTTTAGTTTTATTTTGTTTGATTGAGCCCATTATTCCATACTACTGAATATTTCATGGATTTTGACTATTGTCAATCAACAAATACACACACACACACACACACACACACACACACACACACACACACACACACCTGGCACCCTTTCATATTTTCTTTTACCTACAAATCTGATAAGCATGACATCTATATATCTTCATCCAAGCCACTGGTAAAACATTGAACATAGAAGAACCAAAGTCAAAAACCCTGCTGCATACTGCCTTCCACTGATCAACACTTTTGGGACATATTCACCCAAGCAGTAATCCTATGACTGTACTAACATCCAACTAATATTTGTCCATCCAAAATACAAGAAGATGGTGTCAGATGGCTCACTGAAATCTAATTCTACATTTTCCTTATCTACAGGTTTCATAATCCTTTCAGAAAGGAAATCTAGTTTATAGGTGCAACCAAAGAGGCAAATGTGAGAAAACTGAGGCTGAGAGGGCTTAAGTGATTTGCCTTGATCACACAGCTAGGGCTTAAAGTAAAATTTGAACTTGAGTCTTCCTGACTCCAAGCCATTCCACTTGCCCCCTCAATGCCTAGAGTATATAATATAATTTATAGTTATTTAAATAGTTTTTATGGTACCTTCTACTGAAATTTGGGCCTCTGACCCTTTATCAGATCCCATTAATTCTGTAAGAAATTTAGATTCTGCACATTCATCTCTTGATAAAAGGCTATCTTCCTTCTAGACTCAGCTCAAGTACCATCTCCTTTCCTTAGATGAAAGAGGATCTTTCTGTCATCACATTTTCTTTTTTAGGTTTTTTTTTTTTGCAAGGCAAATGGGGTTAAGTGGCTTGTCCAAGGCCACACAGCCAGGTAATTATTAAGTGTCTGAGACTGGATTTGAACCCAGGTACTCCTGACTCCAGGGCCAGTGCTTTATCCACTGCGCCACCTAGCCGCCCCTGTCATCATATTTTCTTAGAAAACTTTGTCTACCCATATTTTTGCCCTTAATATAGTCTATTTCATATAATTTGTATCTCTCTTGTAGTGAATTGGAAAAGAATCATTATTTGTACCAAAAGCCATTTTCAGAATGACTCTGCCACTTAGTACTTATATGATCTGGGCAGAGGGAGGGGCAGCTATATGGCGCAGTGGGTAGGGCACCTGCCCTGGAGTCAGGAGGGCCCGAGTTCAAATCTGATGTGAGGCATTTAATAATTTCTTAAGTGTGTGACCTTTGCCAAGTCACTTAACCCCAATGCCTTGCAAAACAAAACAAAGTCAGGAGGCTTTGAATTCAAATGTGGCCTCAGACATTAGCAGTGTGACCTTGGACAAGTCACTTAGCTTTGCCTCCTATCCAGGGCTTTCTCTAAGTCTGATTCATAGCTAGCTCTGGAGGAGCAAGTGAGGTTGGTGACTTAGCACAGCCCCCCCCCCCCATTTGAATGCAATTCATGTGCATGTCATGGAATTACCTCCCTAATGTCCTGGTCTTCTTGAGAATGAAGGACAAACATCATTTTCATCATATGATCTAGGGTAAATCTTTCTTCACCTAAAAGGTGAGGAGTTAGTCTGGCCTCTCTTATGTCACTTACAGCTATTCAACTCAATGCTTGCCAGATTATTTCAACTTACTTTCATTTCCATGAACACAATAATACATCTTATGTTTATTACTTTTGGAAAAAATGGTAAGTTATATTGTGACATGAACAGCATGTTTCCTTTTCTTTTCTCCCACTGTCCTTATTTATCTCATCTTCTCACCTGCACAGTGCATGGGAGGCTATACTGATATACAGACAGGGTTACCCAATAGAAAATGATTTCTGGCCTTTTTAAATAAGTTTTGTTTTTTTGTTTTACTATTTCCTCCTACATGATCTTTTTTGAAAGCTAGGATGACATTACTCATACATCATTTTCATGATATTCATTTTTCAGAATCTGTGAGTAGATGATATACTTTTTACATGTTAGAAATTGCTGCTAAACTCTAGCGGGAAGTTCCATGTTAGGCAATTTCCTTCATTGGGGTTACCAGAAATGGAAGAAAGCCTGTCAACATCAGAGTATCTTTTTGATTCATATTAATTTCTTTCGTTTATGCTTATTCTAGTTACTTTGCTTTGGGAGTTAAGTTGCTACACCCAGTAATACCATGTTAAGTTATATTACTATTAAATATATAACTAACACATGGCAACATTAAGCATGCATCAACCACAGCAGGCTTACTCTTAAATCAATTTATGCTTTTATTAAATACTTTCTAAAAATTCTTTTCTTTGTTTAGGACTTCTACTAAGGTGTACCTTGGTGAAGCATTCTCTTTCCTAAGAAGAGATGTGAGGACAAAAAAAGTTAAAAGGACAGGGAAGTCAAAAGACATGAATGAAAAGCTAACAAAGGCTGTCAAATTTTCTAAGGCTGTTATTTCAGGTTTTGATAGGTTTGCTAAAATATTGAAGGCAAGTTGCTAAAGCAAGAAAAAAATTCTAGATATAGAATGTTATGCAAGGGGCTTTGATTTACCTTCCAAGTCAACACAATTCTGAGACCCGAGCCTGTTTTAGGCAGTTCGTGGGTTGATGTACAGATTCCCAGAAAAATCTCTGGTTAGAGAAAGAACGTAAACTTAATTATGAAGGTGATACACACAAAAAGAACCAACTATGACTGAAATGGTACTGTAGTTTTGTCTGCCCTTTTTTGGTGGGAAATATGTATGTATATATATATGCGCATATATATATATATATATATATATATATATATATATTCCAGTGTTATCAGAGTATTAGGTTGAGTAAGATCTTTTATTGTCAGACTTCCTCTGAGCAAATATGTACTATTTCTTAATGGTTGTGGCTTGTCACAAAAGCCCATTTACTTTCTTGGTGCACAGATTCATTGTGGTTGAAGCAAGTTTCTTATATTACAGCTTTTCCTTATAAAAACATGGCTTTTTCTCTGGTTGTAATTGTGAATTTATATTCAGGTGTTTGTCAAGGCCACTACTAAGATCTTGGGATAATGTCTTTTCAAACACTTAAAGCAACACAATGTATTTTCATACTCCTTTAAAAGATGTCTCTGATTTTACAAGTTTGCTCTTTTCCCCCGATCCCAAGAGGATGCTTTTGAAATGTCTAGCCAGTGTTTCATAAGATGGGGTCCATCGGAGTGACATTTAATATTTAAAAGTTTATCCATTAAAGACCCCGCCGTGTACGGCTGCCTTTCCTGGAGGAGGACAGTGTATCGATAGAATGGAGATGTGCAATAGTGTCGATCTGGAAAGTTTTCACTGAGCACGACGGACTCCCCGAGACTTTATTTTGGGTAAAGATGGAAAAGAAAAGCCAGCGTCTAGGCTTCCCTCTCCTCTCCTCTCCTCTCCTCTGCCGTCCGCCCGTGGGGGCCGGGGAGATGGCCCACGGGCAGAAGCGCGGGGCGCGCGCCTCGGGCCGGATGAGGCGCTCCGGGCCGGGGCCCTCCCGGGGCCGCGCCGCAGCCGAGCCCGGGGGAAGCCTGTGGGAGCGGGCTGTGGGGCCGGGGCCGGGGCCGGGGGGCGGAGCCCCCTGCTTGTGGGAAGACGCCGAAGGAATGAGTAATCCGGGACGGGGTGGCCCAGACCCTCCTCGCAGCCCCGGCGGCCCTCACCCCCCGCGGCGAGGGCGAGGGCGAGGGGCCGGAGCCGCGGCGCCCGGCGCGGGCGGAGGCGAGGGAGGGGAGCGGCATAAAGCGGAGGGCGGCCGGGGCACCCGTGCGTCACCCGGGGCCCGAGCGGCGAGGCGCGGGCTGGGCGCGGCGGAGGAGGGCGAGCGGGACCGAGGAGCCCGAGGAGCGGAGCCCGGCCCGCGCCCCCTGCCCGCGGCCGCCCGGCTGCGGCCGGCGCCGAGGCGCTCCTCCCCGGCCGGCCCGCGCGCCCGGCGGCGAGGCGGCAGGATGCGGCCCCGCGGCTGGCCCTGGGCGCTGGCGCTCCTGGCCCTGGCGGGGGGCGGGCTGGCCCGAGGCGGCCCCGCGGCGCGGCAGAGCGGCCGGCCCGGCGTCCGGAACAAGTAAGTGCCCTCCCCGGCCCCGGGCGGCCCCCTCGCCCGCTGCCCTGGCCAGGGCGGCCGGAGCGCGTCGAGGCGGGAGCCGCCGCCGGCCCCAGGCTGCCTCCCCGGGGCACGCCGGCCCGCGCCGAGCGCGGCGGGGCACGCGCCGTGCCCGGGGGCTTTCCGAAGACGAGCCCGCACGTGGCTGCCCGCCTCACGGCTCCTTCTCTTTCTGTCCCGCCCCAGGAACTGGTGCGCCTACATAGTCAACAAGAACGTGAGCTGCTCCGTCCTGGAGGGCACGGAGAGCTTCATCCAGGCCCAGTACCAGTGCGCCTGGAGCCAGATGCCCTGCCCGGCCACGCCGGTGTGAGTACTGCGGCGGCGGCGCGCGGGGCGCGGGGCGCGGGGCCGGGGCGGCGGGGCCGGGGCGCGGGGCGCGGGGCGGCGGGGCCGGGGCGCGGGGCGCGGGGCGCGGGGCGCGGGGCCGGGGCGCGGGGCGCGGGGGACGGCTCGGGGCGCGGGGCGGCAGGGCCGGGGCGGGGGGCGCGGGGCGGCGGGGGACGGCTCGGGGCGCTGCGCCGGGACCGAACAAAGCACGAGGCCGCGGGGAGGCTGGGATGCGCCCCAGGGAGGGCTTGGTGCCAACAGCCCCGGGAGAAGCCCGCCGGGCCAGGGCACAGCATGCATTTACAGTTTCCAACTCCATCCGCAGGCACTTTACATTTTATAAGTTTCCTTTTTTTGATGAGTGAAAATTGTCAGTGATAGCATAAAGTTAAAAGCTTTTTTTAAAAAAATCAAGATTCGAGAAGAGCAGAGTTTATATCATAGATGGAGAAAGAACAGGAGATTTCAGAGCTGTGCCTGTCTTCTCCACCATCTTAAAGCACAGTTTGGTTTTTTTTTAGGTTTTTGCGCGGCAATGGGGTTAAGTGGTTTGCACAAGGTCACACAGCGAGGTAACCATGAAGTGCCTGAGGCCGGTGCCCCAGCCGCCCCAAGAGCACAGTTTTTAAAGTGTATCATTCACACGTGTACTATTTTGGTGTCAGGAACTTCCACTGGATTCAAGGTCTTATTTTACTTTGTAAGGAAGACAGAGATAGACAGGCCCTCTGATCGCACTGACCGAGGGCATTCCTAGATGGACAAACTCCTCATACCGATGTGCAAGGAGTTGCCCAGAGCAACGCAGCCTTTATTTATCAGAAGTGGTAAAAACTGGGAATGAGAACTAGTCATCCCACCGCTTGCAATCATAGTGATCTCATCCCTCATGGAAATGATACTGAAATTCTTCCAAAGTTGTCATCAAATTTAATGAGATGATGTGCATAAAATATTTTGGAAATGTCTCTGATGAGGAGTTATTTTTTCTTAATAGAATTTTTGCAGTTATTATCATCAGATATAAAATAAGGGCAGTTATGAGTGACAGTCGTGTCTAAATGGTACAATTACAGGTGAGATTCATTTTCTTCTAACAGTTTGAGTAATAATTATAATAAAGAATTCCAGGTAAAGAAAGTATGCCCCAGAGTATCTGATTCTTGCCATTCTTGGGATATTTTTTTCTTCTTATAGGCCCATAGATTTAGAGCTTGAGTATGCCTTAGAGGTCATACAGCCCTCCTCTTTAATAGGAGGCTCAAAATGGTTACGTTTTCACTAGCAACAGACAACTAGTAAGTGCCTGAGGACAGATTCAAACTCAAGTTTTCCTAACTCCAAATCCAATGCATCAGACATGATGCTTCTTCAGCTGAATGAAACTTTAGGACAAAAACTTTTGAGTCTAATTGCCTGACTTGGTGATGTCACTAGGTGGTCCGAGGACCCACTACCAAATTGACTATTATAAAAACATTAAATAGTTCTTTGCAGGTCCCACATCTCATAAGGAATCTTACTAGTCAGAAAATCTTGCATGGAAAATCCTACTGTGCTTTAATAAATATAGAAACATATTTAAACTTATTTGATCCCCTACTTATTGACAGATTAGGTTGGAACAACTGATCAGATTAGAAATGTTCAAACTTTTCATATATATTTATAATTAACATTAATAGAATTTAGACTAGAAAACATTTGATTATGTTACTGAAAGTAGACTTAAAATTTTTTCTAATTATGGAAAAGAGCCTGCAAAAATTTTTCCATTACAAAGATTCTAGATAACTTTAACTGGTTTAGCACTTATCCAAATACCTTATTGATCATATGGAATTGTTTGTTACAATTAGGGTATATTTTAATTAAATCAAATAAATGTCAATTTTTATCTAAATTAAGGTTAAACAGCTCTTTATTGTGTCTACTATGTGCAAGCAATGTACTAGATGCTGAGAAAGATAAAATAAATAATGTATAGTTCCTATCCTCAAGAAGCTTGTGAGCCAGATAGAAATTGTTTGCATTCCTAGGCTGCATTAAATAGAAGTATAGTGTTCAGGAAAGAAATGATTGTCCTGCAATACTCTTTTTTTTTTTTTGATTGGGTCACATCTGGAATATTGTGTTCAGTTCTGGGTGCCATATTTCAATCTGAGCAACAAATGGATGAAAAAATATTTATGATATATAAAACATTGTGCTAGGGGTGCTGGGAATAAAAATGAAAAAAAACAATATGAAGAAACTAGCATTCTAATAGCAGAAGACAACACACAGAAGAGGTTTCAGCTACATTTCAGATGAAAGAGCTAAGGTCCTTAGGGTACTGTAGAAAAATAAATGGTCATCAGTCTTCTTTAATACTTCCATTCATAAAACCATATCAGTTTCTGATGTTGATGGTACCAAGGACTTTGGGGGTCAGGTTTTCTTTTCTGACCATGTTTAGAGGAGAGGGACTGCTGAAGAATCATACCATATATAAATCAATTGGAAAAACGAGAAAGATTTGGCTTGAATTTCTGCTTTAAGATATTTGCAGTGCTATTAAGTAGAAGCAAGATTATTAGATTTATTCATGATGCCAGAGCAGAAGGAGAATCAGTGGAGTGGAAGCTACTAGGAGGAATTTTTCTGGTTAGTAGAATTTCTTAGTAATTGATACTGCCCAAATGTGAAGTAAATTTTCATGGCAGGTAGTGATTTTCTTCTTAGTAGAGACTTTCAGAGGCTAAATGGCCATTTCTGAGGGCTATTTAGATGCAAGTTTTGCTTCAGGTAGAGAATAGAAAAGATCTATTAAGAGCTTGCATCAGGTTTGCACTAGATGATTTCTGAGGTCTCTTTCAACTCTGAGATACATTGATCACAGTGGTAAGGAATTAGGTTCGAGAATATATTTCACCATGGCTAGCATCTTCCTCTAAAAATCTGGGAATTTAATTATGAAAATCTGTGAAATTAATTGAAACAGAAGTTGAAAGCATTTCTATGGGAGAGAGACAAAGACTGGGAGGAGGCAATTTGGCATGCTGGAAGTTGTACTGGGAATGGTAGATCTGAAGGGCAACCTCTGCTGCTTGTTTTATGACCTTGGGTAAGTCACTTCTCGAAGATATTTTCAGTTCTGACACATCCTTCCTTTTGTACTTCTCTGATGTCTGATGTCTCAAATTGACACTATCTAGATCTCTTCAGAGGGGGCATCCAGGTAGTAAAGTGGATAGGCTTAGAGTCAGGAAGATCTGAATTCAAATTTGACTTCTGATACTTTCTAGTTGTGTAGCCCTAGGATAGTCACTTAACTCTATTTCCTCATTTTTCTCTCTGTAAAATGAACTGAAAAAATGGAATGACAAACCACTCTAGTATCTTTGCCAAGACAACCCCAAATGGGGTCACAGAGAGACATGACTGAAACAACAGAATAACAAAAGATCTCCTCAAAACTCTCTTCCCTTGCCTTCTAATACAATTTCCATTTATGGTTTTGTTTTGTACCTTACTGTTTGT
The DNA here is from genome assembly GCF_037893015.1 of Macrotis lagotis. Lineage (NCBI taxonomy): Eukaryota > Metazoa > Chordata > Mammalia > Peramelemorphia > Peramelidae > Macrotis > Macrotis lagotis. The sequence continues at coordinate 459,520,272 of NC_133666.1, forward strand.
GTTCTGTCTTGTTCATTATTTATTTGTATTTTACCTTTGCTGTGTGATGACTGATAATTCAATGATGATCTATTAAAAAGGAATGTGTTTGCAATAATGCAACCTTAATCTTTGAGAAGGAGGTTAGGAAAGAAAGTTCAGACATCCTTATTTAAGATTAAGAGGTCCAGTCAAATCAATCAGAAAAGTCAAACTGCTTTAAAAAATCCTGGAACCCAAACTGAAGATTTGGGAATTCATTTATAAAAATAGGACTATTAGATCCTTTGTCTATACATGAACTTAGACATTTTATTTTTATTTATTTCTTTTGAATTTTAAAATTTTCCTCCTAATCTCACTTCCTTCCTCCCCCACCCCCTACAGAAGGCAGTCTGTTAGTCTTTACGTTATTTCCATTGATTCCACTGATCTAAGTTGAATGTGATGAGAGAGAAATCATATCCTTAAGGAAGAAAAATAAAGTATAAGAGATAGCAAAATAACATAATAAGATAACTTTTTTTAAAATTAAAGATAATAGTCTTTGTTCAAACTCCACAATTCTTTCTCTGGATACAGATGGTATTCTCCATCACAGATACCCCAGAATTGTGCCTGATTGCACTGATGGAATGAGCAAGTCCATTAAGGTTGACCATCTTCCCCATGTTGTTGTTAGGGTGCACAATGTTCTTCTGTAGATCCTTTCAGGTTTCCCTAAATTCTCATCCCTCCTAGTTTCTAATTATAATAGTGTTCCATGACATACATATACCACAGTTTATTAAGCCATTCCCCAATTGAAGGACATTCACTTTATTTCCAATTCTTTGCCACCACAAACAGGGTTGCTGTGAATATTTTTGTACAAGTGATATTTTTCCCCTTTTTCATAATCTCTTCAGGGTAGAGACCCAGTAGTGGTATTGCTGGATGAAAGGGTATGCACATTTTTTTGTTGCCCTTTGGGCATAATTCCAAACTGCTCTCCAGAAAGGTTGGATGAGTTCACAGCTCCATCAGCAGTGTAGTAGTGTCCCAGATTTCCCACATCCCTTCCAACATTGATCATTGTCCCTTCTGGTCATATTGTCCAGTCTGAGAAGTGTGAGGTGGTACCTCAGAGATGCTTTAATTTGCAATTCTCTAAGAAGTAGTGATTTATAGCAATTTTTAATATGACTGTATCGCTTTGATTTCCTCATCTGTAAATTGCTTTTGCATATCCTTTGACCATTTGTCAATTGGCGAATGGCTTGTTTTTTAAAAAATTTGACTCAGTTCTCTGTATATTTTAGAAATGATTTCTTTGTCAGAAATACTAGTTGTAAAGATTGTTTCCCAGTTTACTACATTTCTTTTGATCTTGGTTACAGTGGTTTTGGAACTTAGACATTTTAAACCATGTCTTTTCACAGAAATGTGAAATGACCTTGGTTTTTTCAGTTTGTAACTTCAGTGGGTTGTACCAATCAAGGCACATTACTTGGCTGTTAGGGAGATTCATAATCTTCTGTGCTAACTAGTTTTAAGCATACTTTTTCCACATTAACTGGTATGTTTGGCTTGATTGTTCATTTTATTGTTGTCTTGATGATTCAATCGTGTCAGATTTGTGTAACTCCATTTGGAGTTTTCTTGATAAAGATATTGGAGTAGTTTGCCATTTCCTTCTCCAGCACATTTTACAGATGAGGACACTGAGACAAATAGGACCAAGTGATTTGCCCAGGGTCACACAATAGGAAATGTTTGAGGTCGCATTGGAACTCAAATCTTCCTGACTCCAGACTTGTTTTTTTTTCCACTGCACCACCTAGTTGCCCCTGTTTATTTTTTTTAAATATCTTTTTCTTGAATCTGAGAGAAGGGTTACCTTCTCAGAAAGTTGTATGGGTCAGTTAATCTAGTTAGAATTGATTCGTTCATCAAACATCAAATGCCGAACATATAATTGCTACAGAGATTAATAAGACCCAGTACCCAAATGCAAGGAGTTTACAGTGTGGCAGAGACAAATACACTGCAAAACAAAATATGAGATATATTAATATGAATGTTCAGAGAATGGAAATCTATCAGGTCTGTCTAAGGTGAGTCAAAGAAGGCATCATGTAACAAGAAGTTTCCTCATCTGTAAAATGGGTATAATGGTATCACTTACCTTCTAGGGGTGTTGGGAGGAGTAAATGAAATAACCTATGTAAAGCACTTCGCAAACCTTAGAGGGTTCTATAAATGCTGCCATTACTGTTGCTTGTTTTCATCAGTTGAATTAAAACTAGGTGGGCTCAGTTGTGAGAAATGAATGCATTTCATCCTCCATTTGAAAATAGAGTGAGAAGAGGCATCAGGACAAAAAAGTGAGGGGTGTATTTGGGGAACAGCCAGTGGTCCAATTTGGTTGGACTGCAAAGGCTGGAAAGGCAGGTTGGAACCAGAGCATGGAAAACCTGGACTGCTAACACAAGGAGCTTGGACTTCATTATATAGGGAGCAAGGAACCAGGAATGTGATCAGAGATGTTTATGAGCAAGACTAATCTGGCAGTGCTGTATAGGAAAGATTGGGAGGGTGGTAGTGGTAGTGGTGACTGGAGGTAGACTAAGAAACTGTTGGAACTGTCTGTAATCTAGGGGTAACGAGGTCTAAACTAGAGTGGCAACTCGGGATTTAGGGATAATGGAGGAAAGCAGAGATGGAATTGAATGGGAACTGATTGAATGAGGAGGACAAAGGATGGGGAAGATCAAAGACAGTGAATGACCTTTTAGGGTTTCAAGTAACTAGTGGGGGATGGTGGTTTTATTAATAGAAATTGGAGGGGCGGCTAGGTGGCCTAGTGGATAAAGCACCGGCCTTGGAGTCAGGAGTACCTGGGTTCAAATCCTGCCTCACTTAATAATTACCTAGCTGTGTGGCCTTGGGCAAGCCACTTAACCCCGTTTGCCTTGCAAAAACCTAAAAAAAAAATAGAAATTGGAAAGTCAGAAGGAGTTTAGAAGAAGCAAGGTCATGAGGCCAAGGTTGAAGATCACAGTTACTTATGAGCATTATAATAGCTTTACTGTGTTCCAGAGCTAGCAGAGAATTCATACATAACCATTGCCAGCTGTTGTAGAAATGTGTGCCACTGGTCACAACGAGAACAAGGACAGAACTCAGAACAAATCTATCCCATTAGAAGAACTTAGACCCAGAACCTCATAGGACAGTGGACCGAAAGCATGATGCCCATTATGAGCTTTTTTTTTAGCTTTTTTTTGCAAGGCAAACGGGGTTAAGTGGCTTACCCAAGGCCACACAGCTAGGTTATTATTAAGTGTCTGAGACCGGATTTGAACCCAGGTACTCCTGACTCCAAGGCCGGTGCTTTATCCACTACGCCACCTAGCCACTCCTATGATTACCATATGAATGGCAGTACTTGAATCATTAGAAAAAAATTTTTCCAACTGTTAATAGGAACAAATTCTTCCCAATCCTTCCTCTGCCCCCCCCCCCCCCAAGAATCCACTTAGTATTTTAAAAGTACCTTGTTGTAGTTTGAGTTTTTAATTAGAGTGATGTTAAATTAACTCCATTCTTCCTGTATCTAAATTGCCCAGCGGTGCTTTGGCATTGTGGGAGAAAGGATACTTTTCCACTATTCTATGTCATTTTGAAAATGTTTGTCTCTGTATACCACATACAACCCATAGAAATTAGAATTCAGCAGGAAGATTTCCTAAGTGGAAGAATTTATTTAAAATCACTTTATTCAAAGAGAAAGGCAAATAGATTTCTTAACATTTAAAGTTAGTTGATAAAAGTTATTTATGTGAATTAAGATAATTGCAAAATGTTCAGAAAAAACCATTTTATTGAAAGAATATTAATACTAGATTTCATTACAGTGGCTTGATTATAAATTGCTTTAGTACTTGAGCCTAAAGGAAGTGCAGAAGAGGGCCTAGTGATGTCCCATTTGCAAAACATATCTTAATCAGTAGTAGTATTTATCACTTGTTGATTGCTGAGAGTATATCTGTACTATATAGGAAGGGAAAATGTTGATTTGTAGATAATCCTCTTTGCAGGCTTGTCTCAAATGACCTATTTCTATTTGAAAACTGTTTCAGTGCTTTAATGCTGCAGTTAGCATTGCCTTTTGACTAGTCTTCAAACTTGTCTGATTATTCCATGAACCTCTATTATCAGACTGAAGTGAAATAAGAAGATTAAATGACTGAAAAAAAAGTTATGACCTTCTAGCAAAGAGCTAGTTATAACTATAATCTTCCCTTGTTAAATTTCTTCAAAGTTTGGCCTTTAAAACTCAGTTTGGAGGGGGAGACCTGTTTTTTCCTGGCTCCCTGTGTTATTATTCACCGGGCAACAGCTCTATCTTATCTGCCCTGTTTCCATGAAACCCTGTTTATTTTAAAACTGTTAGTCTCTTAGAAAGCAGTAACTGGCAGTGACTCAAGAGTATTGTAATCTTGTGTCTTCAGTTGTCTGTTAAAGGCATTTTCATAAAATATTAACTCTGTATAAAGGTAATTTCACAATGGTTTGTGAAAAAATATTTCTTTAATTTTGAAATATACTTATAGTATTAGTTCACATCTGTTTCTACTCCCACCCTAGTTCAGGCCTTTCTCACCAGTCAAGACAGCAAGCATTTTACTAGACATGGTTGTATGTACTAGGCTCTGGGCTCAGTTCTTGAGATACAAAGAAAGGCCAAAAAGAACCCCTTTGTTCTGGGAGTCACAATTTAACAAGGTAGGCAACATGCAAATAGCTTTGTATAAGCACAGAATAAAATGGAGATGATCAGTAGAGAGAAGATACCAACATTAAGGGGAAACAGGAAAGGTTTCTTACAAAAGATGAAATTTGAGCTTTGACTTGAATGAAACCATGGAATCTAGTAGGTAAAGACAAGGAGGGAGAGATTCTAGACATGAGGCGGAGTGAAAATGTTTAGGCAGAAGATGGATAGTCTTGTTAAGGAAGAGGAAGGAAGCCAGTCCCTGGATTTTTGAGGAAAGTCTTAAGACTGGGAAGATAGGAAGGGGCCATTTTTGAAGAGCTTCAAAAACCAAACAGAATTTTTATGTGATCCTGAAGGAACTAGGGAGCCACTGGAGTTTATTGAATGGGGCAGTGGAGATGAACATTGTCAAATCTGTTATTTGAGTGAATTGGAGTTGGGGGAAATGAAGTGAAGGGTCCATATTGGAATGGTCACAGTGATAGAGGAAAGGAGAGAATACTGCTATCCAAAATTATCAGTGATTTCTTAACCGCTAAAGTTTATGGCTTATTACTCAGTCCTCATCCTTACTGACCTCTCTACTGCCTTTACCATGGTCATCTTCCTATTCTTGACCTTTTCTTCTCTTCAGATTTAGATGACACTGGCTTCCAGTGCTGTTCCTGTTGGAGCACTTTGCTAGTTCTTCATCCATGCCATTCCAGTATTTGTAGGTATCTCCCAAGGCACTCCTGCTATAGTGGCTCACCTATAGATTTCCTCAGTTCCCACTAAATTTGGGCAGGTGATTCTCAGATCTATTTGTCCAGCCCTAATCGTTCCCCTGACCTCAGGCACTTCTCTTGACACTGCTCACTCCCCACCTTCCTACCCCCCATTCGGTAAACTCCAGTGTTCTCAGCCCCTCCCAGGCTGAAATAGAGGGTTTTGTGGGACTTCCAAAACCTATTGTAATCTTGTCTTTCTACCTTTCTACTCCTCTTCACACTGTTGTAGTTTGTCCTTTATTTTCAAAGAGGACCATGTCATCAAGGAGATGTCACGATAAGCATATGAATTGTATTTGAATGAGGTGGGGTGCTGTGCTAAGACCCCAGCCTCACTTTCTCCTTCAGAGTCATCTGGGTCCAGTGGCAGATGTGAATCAAGATGACTGGAAATGACTCTAGATGCGAGATAATCAGGGTTAAGTGACTTACCCAAGGTCATTCAGCTAGACTTGAACTCTCATCCTCCTGATTCCAGGACCTGTACTCTATCCACCGCACAATCTAGGTGGCCTGTCCCCATACTCTGCAATGCATGACCCAGCCTAAACCTTGCTTTTCTTAGAACAAGACTGCTGTCCCTTGCACTGAGCATTTTCACTGACTGTGTACTTCCTCATCTCTGCCTTCTGGCTTCAAGGCCCAGCTAAAGTCTCATCTTCTGCAAGAAGCCTTTCCCATTCCTCTTTAATCTTAGAGCCTTTCCTCTGAGACCATCTTCAGTTTCTCCTGAATGTATATCTTCTTGTTCTTTGAGAGCAGGGGTTAAGTTTTTATCTTTCATTAGATCCTCAGGGCCTGGCACATACTCTGGTACATACTCAGTGACTGATTAATTTATTAATTGTCTATATTAAGCATTTGTTAAGCCTACTCTGTGTCAAGAACTTAAGGAGAAACAGGATCTGACCTCAAAGTGCCCATGTTTGATCATGGGGATATAATATTTGTAAATAAATAAGTTAAATATAATTTGAGGAGGAAGAGAGCACTTAAAACTTGGGGATCCAGTAAAAAGGTGGTCTGCCAGTTGAGCCTGGATGGAAGTTAAGAATTCTTAGAGACAGAGGTTGAGGGAGAGAATGCAAGTCAAGGATGTAGAAGCACTCAGGCAAGAGAAGGAATAGCCAAATGAGAGTGCAGAAAGCAGATGTGGACTAACTGTACCCATACATACCCTGAATTTTTTTTTTAAGGAGTTGCTTTTCATTTAAAATAAGCCACATGATAGTTAAAAAATATGGATCATTGTTATGCAATACAAGTTGAATTGCATAATACAGATGTAACAACTATATATATATATATATATATATATATATATATTTGATGGATTAAAAAATGATTAATTATTCAGTAAATGATTCCTTAGGCTGTGAATTCCTTGAGATCAGGAACTTTTTTTGTCTTTTTCTTCTAAATGTTTAGCTTAGTATTTGTTACATAGAAAGTACTTAAGAAATGTTTGATGAAGTAACCATTAAAAAATAAAATTTCTTCAGTGGAATTTTATTCAAATGGAATTAGGCTGTGCAAGCCTTCTGTAAGGTAGGTCAGTCTGGCTGACTGTAGAGTACCAGAGTCATGTGAACTTAATGGTTTGTGATCATTTTATTCTTCTGATTTCAATTTGGCTTTTACTCTGAGAAGGCAGTTAGATAATAAATGAGAATAGTTTATGTTTCAAAATCCTTTGTAAGAATTAAGTTCAGCAAAACTAGGATTTAGGCTGTTCACGGTGGAGTAGGAAGAGGCGGAGGCTGGTATATCACTTGTCCCTTGGAGTCTTGAGCTACTGGAGGACTAGGACTTCTAGCTAAGTGATAAGAGAGACCTAAGACTCAAAAGAAAGGTTGGAGGGTGGGGAGAGGGAGAGACTTAAATTGAATCCCTGGAGTATTTTCTTTCTTGAGTAAGCTCTAGTAAATCCTACACTTTTAGTAAACACCAAAAGGCTTAATCCTATTTAAAGTAATCCTTTCTTATGGTGGGTTTATAGGATTAACTTTGTAAACAGTGTCTTTTGGAGTGTAGAGGCTCAATGTCTACTTTGGAGTGTTCCTTACACTATACCATTTTCCCCTGTTTAGAATAATGACACTGGGTGAGTCTTTCAAGCTGACCCAACACAGACTCCTGACTCTACTTCTTGTTCTTACCTAGATTTTTGGCACTGGACTTGAGTATACAAGGGGTTATGAGGCTCAAATGAAATAATGGATAGAAAACAATTTGCAAATCTTAAAATACTATGAAAATGTCAATTGTTATTCACTCTCTCTCCTCCCTTACCCTTCTACTGTACTTCTGCTGAGTTCAAGAAAATGTTAATAAGAGCTGATATATGTATGAACACCTACTTGTAATTTTAATCAGCATTATTAACACTTAAATCTTAACAATTAACAAAACAAATACAGCTCTGATTTGTAGTGATTGCCAATTTTTGACACTGAAATTTAACAATTGTAGCTGTCTCCAACTACATATCCTGGAAGTATGCATCTGAAATCCTTAAGGGTGCACAGACATGATTGTAAGTCTATTCTCTGCCCAGGTTGGGGATGTTGTTTCAAGGGACTTTTGTGCTTTTCAAAGATAACCACATGAGATTCAGGAGGTGGAGGCACTGGAGGGAGGGAGCAGGTGGTAAAACTATTCAAGTTTTTCATTCATTCAACAAATATTTATCAATTACACATTATGAGGTTCTGAGACAACTTCCTAACCTTTGAGCTGAGGGGCTAAAGTATCTCAAATCTCTGAACTGTCTTGGGCAGGAAAAAATTCTTATCCCCATTGTGAAGTTTGCTCTAGCATCCATACCTGTATCACCTAGGTCTTAGGCATGAGTGGGGTATGACCTGCTTCAACTTGACCTTGGGCAATCATAGGCCAAGCAGGGATGTTCACTGTGAGGAAGGATGTAGAAGTGTGTATATGTAGGAACTGTTGCTTCCAGGAGGTCTCCCTCCCCCTGATAAGTTTTTTGGTTTACAGCTTGCAGAAAACAACACTGTCTTTCTTCTCTGCCCATTGGAATAGGCATTGTTTCCCCTTTCATACATCATTTATGTTTTGTTGCAGTGATTCCAGTTATTCACATAACTTTCTACCTATATTAATACAATTAATTGCTACTAATATTTTGGGGTATTTAGGATAGTAGAAAATAGAAAGGGAATATCGTGGGGGATAAGCATCCAAGCACGTTTATCAATCTTGTATAGTTCTGTTGCAACTAGAAAAGGACAATCACAGACTGACACAGACTTATCCATGCTAGTTTTTTTCCCCACTTTTTAAAATCTTTGATAACTCAGCATTTTTTTTTTGATTAGGTTTAAAACAACAAGGGAGGATGAAAGAAAAATGAGAGGCTCTGGGGAAGAGTTAGCTCTGATTCCTCTGTGGCAATGATAACACTGAATAAGGAATTTATTTATGGTAGTTGGTGTTTGGATGAATGGAGTGCCAGCATTTCCCTTATCCTAATTAAATTTGAAGGTTTTTCACTATTAAAAAATTGAGTTAGGAAAATCAAAATATTATCTTACCTGGAAACACTGAAGACTAAGGTAATTTAGGAGACTAATTAAAGTCTTGGGCACGGATGCATCACACCAGGCTTCTTGATAACCCAGGTGGTATCAGGGATTTTAGAGCTGAAAAAGACCAGAATGTAGAAGTCTAATCCCCTTTCCCTTTTATACATATGAGGAAAATGAGGCCCAAAGATATAAAATACCTTCAGATAGATAAGGTTACACAGCTAGTTAGTATCAGAGCTCGGTCTCTGGGCTTCCAAATTCAGTGTCTTTCCCTGACTCTAGCACTCAATCCAGAAAAAACACTAAGAATTCTAGGCAGAACTCATCCAGAGTTGAAGTTGACACCACTCTCTGTGACAATAGTAGTATTGAAGTGTCATAATATGAATGAATGAATGAAAAAGCATTCATTGAGTGATTTCTTTGTGTTGCACTGGGCTGGGTTGGGAATACAAATATATGTAAGCAACTCAGTTCCCACCCTCAAGGGGGAAATAATATATTTTGGGGAGTTGTGACCAGAGTGAAGTGTTTTAGACAGGGATGTCAAAGAGAATAATGATTGTAGCAATAGAACAGTTATACATTCTTTTAGTTAGTAGTGGTACTATGAATTTGGTTACTATTCTTAGAGCTGGACAGATAAATATGGGGAACAAAGGGAGATAGAGAGTATGTATATGTATATGTCATGGAAATTACTGGAAATGTACATTGTACCAAAGACAAAATAAGATGTGGTAAAATGCAGACCAACAGAGTCCAGGGACACCAGGCACAAACCTGCAGTTCTGGGTGAAGGTAGAGAGCAAGTGACCTTTTGTGAGACAGTCAGTCAGTTAAGTTCAGAGATGCTTAATCTCAGAAGGTTGTACTCAAACCGATGAATTCTCATTTATACCAGTAATTCTTGAAGCTCTACTAAGGTATAGCATAAAGAAGTTGCCAACCATGCCAGTGGTGGTAGCACCCATGTGGAAGAAATCATCAAGCTTATGAGATAGCCAAGGAAAACCATCATCATAAAATACCAGTGTGTACATGATTTTATACACACACACATATGTTTTTCAGTTTTCAAAGTGCTTTCATATTTATTTACTCATTAGATTCTCACTATTCTTTTTATATTCAAAGAAAAATCTTTTATTCTGGCTTGAAATCTAATGCGAAATCACATAACTTTTTTAACACTGTGAGACATGCTAGGAACTGGCAAGTGCATGATGAATGGAATCCATAGCTCAATGAGGATAGACATTATATCATCATCATCATTATTCATAATAATCTCATATACAGTACCTTGTATAGATATTCAGTAAATTTTTATTAAATTGAATACTCTCAGAAAATACTCTTGGAAAAAGGAAACATAGCATAAACAGTAGATGCCAGTTCATCTTTAAACTCAATGACCTGGGTTTAAATCCTGCTTTTCATATGTATTAGCAGGGTGATCACTTGAGGTTCGAAATTCTAAATTACTGAGGAATTGCATTGATAGACATGCCCTACTGTGATGAAATAAAAGTCTGTGAAATGCCGTCAGTGTCATGTTGTTTCTATTTAATTTTATCCTTTAGTTTTTTACTTTATCATCAGCCTCTTCTTTGTGCCTCCTGGCACATTTTCTTAGAATTTTTGAGCGACATAGTGGTATAATGAATAAGGTGGTGGATTTGGTGTCAAGAAAGTCTGGCTTTTAAATATTTCCTAAAACTTAGTAGTTGTGTGACTTATGGCCAAATTACTTAACTTCAGCTCTTTCATCTGTAAAATGAGGGGGTTGGACTTCATGAACTTTTAAGGGTCTTTCCAACTTTATTTTCTTGTGTTTATTCCCATTTTTCCTTTACTCTCTGCATGGCCCTTTCCTGGTGATTAGGATACAACCAGAACAGCAACCTTTGTTTTATAATAGTTCTTTAAAACTTTCTGGGGTTTAGAAGAAGGAAATGGGTTTTCTGGAGGGTCAATTCAATTTAATAAACATTTATTTGGGGCCAAGTTTAAACTGGTGACATTTGGAAATAAGAAGAAAGAAATCCTTTGGGAAAAGGATTTAGGGGTTAAATTGGGGAAGCTAGTCCACAAATCCACCCATTGTATTTGGCAGCAGCATAATTTGCTGGGAGTTAACCACATAGTGACTTAAAGCTGAAAATCCAAAGAGATGTGGTAGTTGTGGGTTGATGCTTTGGAGCCCCAGGTTGCTTAATGTGAGGTGGTTGAAGAAATGCCATGACCACTAGAGCACCCCCAGGGCTGCAAGATGTAGTGGAATCCAAGTATATTGGAGCTTGCTGACCTCATTGGCGAAGATCAGTGAGAAAATGGGTACTGAATGTTATTGTGTGAGCATATACAAGTGGTGTAATGTTGGCTCACAGAAATATTCAAGTTTTCCAAAGAGAGGCTGAACATCTATAAAATGAAGGAGTTGCAGCTCTAATGTTTTTTTCTTTTATAAATCTATGATTCTATAAAGGTCTATATCTCCATGACCCTGAGGCATTTGTCTGAGATGCTGGAATTTGGTCACAGATTATCTAAATTCCACAGCAAGGCTCCTTTTGAGTAACTTCAGAGAATAATTCAAATTGTATCTTGGTTTTAATGTCTTCCATCTGCAGTTGAAACATATTAAACACAAAATTCCTCTTTACCATAGGGAGACTGAGTATAAGTCTAGAGTCTAATGGCTCATGACTAATAGAAACGTATAAAATTAGACAATGACCACTTCTAGAATAGGAATAGAATATTTTAGGCCCTTTGTATTTGACCCAGTGTCTAGGGTGGTGCTAGGCATGTATCTCCTCAACAAATAGTTGTTGAATAGAATTAACTGTAGGCTTCTTGTACAAAGATGGCAGTGTTTTGAATGGTGAATATATGAACAATGACAAAATCCTTTCCAATTACATCCATTTACCAAGTTTTTCCAGTTGTTTCTATTTCCCGGAGGAAAGTCATTGTCATAAATATCATTTTTTTCCCCTTCTCACTATATACCTTGTTCCCAAAAACAATAAATTAGAATCTTAACAATAACAGCTAATTACCATGAAAAATTATCTCCTAAATTACAACTGTGGTAAAGAAAAATACCTCTTGAGGACAATGTCTGGGAAGACCCAAGATTAGTTTACCTCCAGGGAAAACCAAATTGCTATTTGCTTGACTTTTTTTCATGTGGTGACATTTTTTTTTTTTAGTTTTGTATTGTTAAATAATGTGGGAGAGTTCTTTTTTTCTTTTTGCCATGCAGCTTCATGGTAGAGTGTATAAACTCTGCAATTTTCCCACTGATTTTTCTTTTTCTTTTCACTTATACTTATGCCCAACCTACCTCCAGTCCTTTTTCCTGGTAGGAAAATGGAATTTGAAAAAAAGGAAATAGGAAACATCATGGGATAGTGAAGCAGTGCTAGATTTTGAGTCAGAGGACCTACGTTTAAATCCTAGCCTTCATTTACTCTAGTACTCTAATTGAACTAGGTGACTTCTAAGGTTCCTTCCAGCTCTAAATCTGTCATTCTACAAGGAAGCAATCCTATCAAGTCTCCCTCATCACCTCTAATATTTTTTTAATTAAATATTTTATTTGAATTTTTGAGTGTTACAATTTTTCCCCAATCTTACTTCCCTCCCCTACCCCCCCACTCTAATATTACTTCTAACATATTTATGAAGTTTCCAACTTGCAAATGTCTCTAAACAGATGACCAGAAAAAAAAGGAACACTTCTTTCACACCCCTCCTTATCATTTAGTACCTGAGTCAAAATACTGTTCTTTCTTATCAGAGCACTGAGGTAAAGGTATAGAACATTTACAAGTCATTACTTTCTTTATTTGAGCCGAGAGAGTACATTTGGAAATTTAAAAAAAATTAAAGATTAAAATTACTCAAAGACCTTGAAAGTAATTCAGATGATCATTTATTCCACAATTTAAAAAAAAAGTATTTAGACTCATAATATTTAAGAGCTGAAAGAGCACTTAAAAGTCATTTAATCTAATTATAAATGAAGGAAACTGAAGTCTATAATCTTTAATTGACTTGGTCCAAAGAACTAGTTAATGGCATTATCAGGATTAGAAGTCAGTTCTCTTAGGTTCTCAGTCCAGTGCTTTTTATACTGTACTACTCCTTCTAGAATCATGTATATTTTCAGGCAAAGTAAAAATGTCCACATTGCGGGTATCCAGTGATATCAGGATATCTGTGGCTGAGTCATGTTTAACTTAGGTTTTTAAGACATAAAAACAGCAAAATAAGAAGAACCAATTATAGCATTTGGAATTCCCTTTCGCTACTCTCCTTTGCCTAGTGGCCCCCATTCTCTCAGGGGTCCAAGTGCTTTCATGCTGCTGTGCTCCCCCCTTCAGAACTCTTCTCCAATCAAAACTCCCATTCTTTCAGAACTGAGGATCTCAATTAGGTGTCAGTAGGTAAGCAACACGATTAAATGATTATATTGATTGACTATCAATAGCACTGAATAGTCACAAGGAATTGAGAGAGTTAAGGGATCTCAGTGATTATCTAGTCAATATATAGACTGTTTCTTAAAAGTAGCTTTCTTTTAAAGAAAAAAAACAGGCATACACTATAGGTATATATAGAATGACCATGTAAAATTTTATTTTTAGAGTCTTTTCTCCCCTAGTATTTCTTTCAGTTCAAGTAAAGATGATTTGTTCATTTTTTATTATCATATGAGAAGTAGTATGACAGAGTAGAGAGTGGGATGATCTTGTAGTCAAAAAGACCTGGGTTCAAGTCTTGCTTCAGACATATACGAGCTGAATAATCAAGGGAAAATTACTTAATTTGTCAGTGTGTTAAGCACCTCCCCAAGACTATAATTATAGACAAATTGCTTAAATTACTTGAGAGGAAGAAATTTCCATAATTGATGAAATCAGTCCAGAAGACCCCCCAAAAATCATTTTGGTCATTACTGTTCTCTTTATCTTTCTTACCATAGCTTTCTTTCTGTTCATCATCTTTACTACCATCCATTGAATACAAAGGGCAAAAATTACTGAACTATTGAAGTCTGAAAAGTTTTCAAAGGCCTTCTCATGAATGTCTTTGCTACCTCTTGTATTTAGAATGTGAGTGTAAGGTGTTCTCTGCTTTTGAACAAATCAGATTTTGCCACTTAACAGTGTGACAAAACTACTGGTAACTGTCCTATAGACTCTTATCCTTGGATAAATTCAGCAACAACAAAAGAACATTTTACAAAGTTTATCGAAGACTACTTTTTGCCCAGTACTTAACAAGGGCATATCTTTGCCAGCTAGTCTGCCTGTACTCTAAAATAAAAAAGCAGGGGGAGCAGGAGCAGAGGAGAAGGAAAAGAAGAAATTGAATAACACAATCAAGCATTGAATTTCTATAAAAACTAAACTCCCAGTAGATTACAGCATATAGGAAGATATTTTATGTAGTTCAGTTGTTTTCAGTCTGAGTCTTCATGACCCCATTTGGAGTTTTTCTGATGAAGATTTACCATTTTACCATTTCCTTCTCCAATTCATTTTACAGATGAAAACTGTAGGTGATTTGACTAGGGTCACATAGCTACTAAATGTCTGAGGTTAGATTTGAACTCAGGAAGATTAATTTTCCTGACAGCCTGGCTCTCTATCCATTTTGCTACCCAGCCTCTTATATTGGAATATATAGAAATATGGTAAATGGAAAATTTTTTGAATTGGAGCTGTGTGAAGGTAACAATGCTTGATATCCACAATATTTCAGTATCAGTAAAAAATCAATTAAGACAGAATAGTTGGGTTGCATGTTCCATGTTCAGTCATTACAAGAAGTATTTATTTAGTGTTGATAATGTGTTCAGCCTTGAATGGTTAACATACTGCTTTAATTATTATTCATTACAGAAAGGGCCCTTCCTTTTTGGGAAATATTAAAATGTTATTGCAAGTGAGCGTGAATTGTGTAGAAAGTACCACTTAGAATAGAACCACATGATACTTTAACCTAGCGTATTCTTAGCCTAAAACTGATAAACTTGGGTTAGAATGGAATGGACTATCTTTTTAAATAGTCACCCAAAGGTTCTAATTTTTTCTTTAATGACTAGGTGACTTCTCTCCTGCCCAAATAAAATGTTTCTTTCTCTGGAGAAACAGCTTTTTGGCTTACTAGAGACCTTGAGTTAATGTAAACTATTTTCATCTTCTGGTTCAGTTGCTGTCTCTTAAAAAAAAAGAAAAGAAAAGAAAGGAAAGAATTTTCCAGGAGGTATGCAAGAAGTATATGCTGTTTAAAAATATTATGACATTTTCCTCTGAAAAGAAATGTTTCAATAAATTAATTTCTGAAAATTAATGCGCCTTTTGGATATCTCTTCTTTGACTATTGAGCAGTAATGATGGGTGTTGAACATAATAAGTAAGGGTGGGTTCATTAAGGCTTCTTGTACTCTTGATGCAGAAATGTTGCAGAAGGCAAACTTTTTTGGGGTGTGGCCTATAAAAGGACCCAGCTGTTCCTATTTTCTTTAATGAAGAAACAGATGAGAAAATACTCCGTAAATATCTTTCTTTGCTGTGTCAGCCTTTCAGCAAAAATGTACTTTTAGTTTTGCTGTACTAAGTTCACCCTAATTCAGAAAGGGAAAAAAAAAGTCTTTCCTAGTTTGTGATCTGAGGAAGCCTGTATAAATAGTGGAAAAGGAGGGATTATTTTAATGAAAAGAATTTCTGTTGCTATGGAATATCTTGGGTTTTTTTTTCCCAACTCTTCAGAATTTTATAAAAAAACTATGATCAGATACAAAATACAGAAACTTGATTGAAACATCATTGAGGGTACATTTTACAAAAATTCATTGTCTTTTTTAAAAATTTGTGATTTTTTAAAGATGGTATCTAATTCTTTTTACATGGCCTCCTAGAAGGCACAGTAGATAGAGCACTGGCCTTAGAATCCGGGCAACAGGAGTTCAGATCCAGCCTCCCACACTTACTAGCTGTGTAATCTCGGACAAGTTTACTTAACCCTGATTGGCCCGAATCCAGGACCATCTCCAGTCGTCCTGATTCATATCTGACCCCTGGACCCAGATGGCTCTGGAGGAGAAAGTGAGGCTGGTGACGTAGCACAGCCCACCTCACCCAAATCCAATTCATATGCTTGTCATGGCATTACCTCCCTGTTGTTGTGGTCTTTGAAAGTGAAGGACAAAAAAACACTTGTCAAAAGAAATAAATAAAGATGGAATGTTTTACTAATTTGCCATTTTCACATACAACCCTTCACCCAATGTGCATTAAAAAATAATTGCTGATTTTTAGTAAAGTCTCTTTTTTAATATGAACTTAATAAATATCAACAAACATGATCATTTTAATAATGCACAGGAAAATAAAAATGGAATTGTTCACGAAACTATGAACTTATTTACAGTTTGCCTTTTTTCTCACTACATAGAGCTTAGGTTTTAAAAGAATATAATTTGAATTTAATAGTTCCAACATTATATTACTTATCTGTATCCTTTTTTGAACTTCCTTTTACTTTTTTTTTTTTTTTTTTAGGTTTTTACAAGGCAGTGGGGTTAAGTGGCTTGCCCAAGGCCACACAGCTAGGTACTTTTTTCCTTTTATGATTCACTGACATTCTTTTTGTAGTACTACCATTAATACCTTCACTACTTTCCCCAAAAGTCCTCTTCCAAAAAAAAGAAAGAAAGAAAAAGTGATTAATTATATAAAACAAATAAGCCTGATACACCAAAGTAAATAAATAAATAAATAAACAAACAAATAAATAAATCCACTTATTGGCTGTGTATGAAGATATGTCTCACACTATTTCTCTATCACCTCCTGCCAGAAGGTAGTAAGCAATGATATTTTTTAAAATTTTTATTTATTTAAGGGTTAAGAGTGACTTATTCAAGGTCACATAGCTAGGCTATTTTTAAGTGACTGAGGTCAAATTTGAACTCAGGTCCTCCTGACTTCAGGGCCAGTGCTCTATTCACTTTGCCACCTAGCTGTCCCTGCAATGATGTTTTAATTACAACAGAGTTCTTATTTTGGGGAGGAGTGTTTCACAATCTGAGGTCCTTTGCTGAGAGAATTTTCTCTATTCAGGCCTTTCTATGATTCACATCAGAGTCAGTCTAAATATCCAGCTCAGATTGGATGAATGAAAATGTAAATGTTCAGTGAATCAGGGATATACAGAACAGTTATACATTTCTGGATGTTTCTTAATCATTCCATGCTCAATATTTAAGTGTTAACATTTTAAATTGGAATTATGAAACATTTAGTTATTGTTTCCTGAATCAATACCTTTTTCGATGTGTAATATATATTAGTTTTCCATTCAGAACAAATTCATCATCCTTTGGTCTCCCTCATATAATTTAGAAATCATTTGATTTAATGACCATATAAAATAACTAGTTTTATTTGGCATATATTTTCTAACAGCATGGGGCAGAGGTGTCAGATGTAGCCACATGTGGGCCACAATACTTCCAAGTGCCACCCAACCCAGGTTAAAAATGTAATTGGGAAACATTTAAGAAAATTTAAAAAATACAGTAAAGCATAGATAATATTAATATGTAGTTTAGCAGCTCTGATTTCTATTCGTTTGTCATCACAGGTATAATAGAAAGAGAGTTGACCTTGAAGTCAGGAAGATCTTTCAAAATAGGAAATCAAATTCAGATTTTCTGACTTTGAATCCAGTGTTTTTTCCACTCTACTAAATTGCCCTCAAAAAACAAAAGTTCAGTAGTTGTGTATATGATAATTATTCAGAGTACTGATGAAAAGCCAATTAAATTGATTCTTTGAAGCTATGAAAATGACTTGACTGATTCAATTTTGGTTTCAAAATGTTAGTTGAAATGACAAACCAGTGCTGTCCAAGGATTTTTGTCCTTTAAAGCCTTTAAAACCTCCTCCCCATGGTTAGGAAAATCACAGGAAATAGTATAACACATCAGTAATTTCTAACCAAAATATTTCCTCACATCAATCCTATATTATTATTTCCATTTTACATATGAAGAAATAGAGGCACACAGAGAGATTTAGTGACTTTTAATGGTCAATTAATTTCAGAAAGGGAATCTGAACATGGTTCTCTTAACCCCTTTATTGCTTCCATAGCACTCAAGGAAAAAAGACAAAGGTATTTAGTGCTTTTAAGATGAAACAAATACTGATAATAACTGGAATTCCCTCTTTTCAAATAGTATGAAATAGAGATCACTTCATGTAATTTGGTTTGGAGAAAACACTTTCTTTTGAACCAAACCTGGAATTTCATTAGAAAAGAGAATTTCCAGTGAGAAAACTCCCTCTACCATTGTAGATTTGTACCTACTTTTGCAACTGAGAGTCTTTGACAGTTGTCCAGGATAGTGCTGTCAAACTCCAATAGAAATAGATCCCCATCAGCCACATATTGACTTAGGATGCCACAAATTACCCTTTTTTATATTGTATTATATTTTTTATCTATTTTGATAAATATTTCCCATTATCTTTTAATCTATTTCTGATGTGCTAGGGCCTGTGAGTTTGACATCTCTGATCTAGGCACTGAGAAGTGGTGTGGCTTGCCCAGGGACTCATATATCTCTGAGATGAATCAGAAGATTTCATCATAGAATCATAGCTGTAAAGTTGAAAGGGATTTCAGAGATCATTTAGTCCATCTCTTTCACATTTCAGATGAGGAAACTGAGGCCCATGGAGATGCAGTGACTTTTCAAAGACATAGGCAGTAAGCATAATTTCAAGACACAATGAAATGAACAAAGTACTTGCTTTAATTAAAAAGTTAGTAGTTTGTGGTCTTTTTCTGAGCAACTGCTAGGGTGGTAAATACATAGCAAATGTAAGGCATTGAAATGATAGTGTTAAAAAAACATGTGGATGGCTTTATGTGCATAACTTATTTCAGATTACTTGCTGTAATGGGGAGGGGGGAGGGAAGGAAGGGAAGGGGGAAAATGTGGAACTCAAAAGCTTACAGAATGAAGATTGTTTAAAAACTACCTTTACATATAATTGAAAAAATAAAATCACATTGAAAGAAAAAAATCATATGTAGAGTAACAGAAGAATAGAAAATGGTAGATGAAGTATGAATGATTATTATAGTAACCATTTTCAAGTGGCAAGAAAACCAGTACAGGAAAAATTTAGTAAACATCAGATTATGTGGAAATTGACAATCATTTGGTCTATGCTTTTGGCCTTTGACTTCAGTACCCACCCTTTTGACTTGGCCTGTGTGGGCACTTAATTGCCCATTATATGTTCAAATAGTTACATATTAGCTATTCTATCAATCTTTGCTTGAAAAATTAAATGAATATGCATCTTTGACTTAGTTTCCCTTTCATTGTCCTTTCTCAGTAACTCTTATTTATACCTTTTTTTTAAAGATTTTATTTGAGTTTTACAATTTTTCTCCCAATCTTACCCCCCCTTCCCCTCCCTTTCTCTGTCCCCACTCCCCTTTTCCCCCTTTTAATACTTGAAAGGTTAGGTGTTTTTTTAAGTTAACTGAGTATGTGTGCAAGTTGACTTTAAGCCAAGTCTGATGAGAAGAAGATTGAGGGATCCCTTCTTCCCCTCTATTACCATAGGTATTTTGTACCTCTTAGTGTAATGAGATTTACCCCATTAAATCCCCTCCCTCCTCATGTCTCCTTCCTGTCCCCCTTTTTAAGGAGGTAGTGTTTTTAAAATCATTCTATCTGAGTCATAGAAAATTCTGAGTATCTGTCACTTCTAGCTAAGTACATTCTATCTAATAGAGTTAAAATTCTTGAGAGTTATTAGAATCTTTCTCCCAAGTGGGGTTAAAGCCAGTTACATCCCACTGGATAGCAGTCTCATGGATAGGTCATGAATGTCTATCACTTCTGGCTAGGTATATTCTCTCTGTTAGAGTTACAGTTCTCAAGATTTATGAGAATCTTTTTCCCCATGCTGGGATATAGACAATTTCAACTTGTTGGATAGCAGTTTTTTTTTCTTTTACCACCCCCCCTTTTTAATTTTACCTTTTCATGTGTCTCTTTAAACCTCCTGTTTGATGTCCATATTTTCTATTTAGCTCTGGTCTTTTCATCAGGAATTTTTGGAATTCTTCCATTTCGTTAAATGTCCATCTTTTTCCCTGGAAGAGAGGGCTCAGCTTTGCAGGATAGTGGATTCTTGGCTGCATCCCAAGCTCCCTTGCTCTTCGAAATATCTCATTCCAAGCCCTTGGAATCCTTACTGTGGCTCCTTGATATTTAAATTGTTTCTTTATGGCTGCTTGAAGGATTTTCTCTTTTATCTGATAATTCTGGAATCTGGCCATGACATTCCTTGGTGTTTTCATTTTAGGATCTTTTTCTGGAGGGGATCGATGTATTCTTTCAATAACTACTTTGCCCTCTGGTTCTATTATATCAGGGCAATTTTCTTTCACTAGGTCCTGTAATATTAAGTCCTGGCTTTTTTTCTCTTCAATGTTTTCAGGAAGTCCAATAATTTTCAGGTTGCCCCTTCTTGACCTATTCTCGAGGTCAGTGGTTTTGCTGATGAGGGATTTTATATTTTCTTCTACTTTTTTCTATTTTTTTATTTTGTTTGACAGGCTATTGCTGTCTCATGAAGTCATTAGTTTCTTCAGACTCCATTCTTTTTTTTTAGGGATGAGTTTTGTTCATTAACCTTTTGCAATTCCTTTTCCAATTGGTCAATTCTACTTTTGAAAGAGCTTTCCATTTGACCAATTGAGGTTTTGAGAGAATTATTTTCTTTTTGCATTTGCCCAATTGAGGATCTGAGATTTATTCTCATTTTTGTATTTGTCCAATTGTATTTTCTAAGAATTTGTTTTCTTGTTGCAAGCTATTAATCTTCTCTTGGATTTCTTTTGCCAAATTTTCCAATTGATTTTTAAACTCCTTCCTTATTTCTTCAAGGGAGTCTTTCTGTACTGGACACCAGATCATATTCTCCTCAAAGGTTCTAGGTCTTTCTGAATTAGGGTCTTTTCCTTCCAGGAATTTTCCTATGGACCCACCTCTCCGCTGACCCTTATTCATTTTGCTAAGACCTTGAGTTGGGGGGGGCTGGTTCACAGGGACTTGGGATTGCTAAAGGCTTTACTCACTGAATGCAATTTCTCTGGCTGGTCAGTAGGAGATGCTGGTTGCTTTCTCTGGTATGTCTGTGCCCTTGATTGAGGCCTTCTCCCTTAGCTTGCAGGGAGGGGTTGGAGCTATTGAATCCTTTTGCCTTCAATCAATGGTGGGCTTTGCCCGGGTGAGGTCATCCCTCTCCCTATTGTCAGCTGGGCTGGTTCTTCTGCTCACACACCTGTGCCTGAGGCAGAAGTAGTCTTCGATTGTTTGTTCTGGGAATAGGCCTCAGCCACAGAGGTGCCCAGGGATGGTGTCCACAGCTCTCCTGCACTGGAACTCTCCCCCCCAGCCCTGTGGCAAACTCCAGAGGGTCAGTGTGCCCCTTCTTCCTAGTTGACTCAAGCCCCTGAGGTCTAGCCTCACCGCTGATCCAGCAGGTCCATCTCTCAGGCCCTCAGACTCTTTGGCTTCAATTCAGCCGCTAATTTGGCTGATTGAGGGCTGATCTGTCCTCTGTGCCCAGACTCACCCGCCCGGACTCAACCAAGCTGCCGAAGACAAATCCTGAGGTAGATGTTTTTTCTTCTGGCTTTTCTTTCTGGGTTTTGTGGGTCGGATTTCTGTTAAGAGGTTTGTTTCATATGATAGATGGGGAAAGATCAGGAGACTTTAGAATTGTGCCTGTCTTCTATCCGCTGGAAGTTATTTATACCTTTTTAATATAAGAATTATTTCTCATGGTCATCTATTGACTCCTCTAAGAACAAAATGAAGAAAGCTCACTGACAGATCTAAAGCACTTAACAATGTGTAGCCTTTCATACCTTTTCATTGTTGAGAGTCAGAAGTATTGAGTATGCTATTTAAAAACCTAAATTTTTGAGTTCAGTTTTTAGCTCTGTCATAAATTATAATTTCAAAAACAATTTTTTTTGTCCATTCATGAATTTTTTTTTTAATTCATAGCTTTGATTTCATAGTTTAGATAATGTAAATTTAGCAGCTCTTGTGTAGTTTATAGTACTATGGAGTTGCCTAGTACTTTGTTGTTGTTTGGTCATTTTCAGTTGTGTCCAACTTTTCATGACCCTATTTGGAAATTTTTTGGCAGAGGTACTAGAATAGTTTGCCATTTCCTTCTCCAGTTTATTTTACAGAAATAAACAGAGGTAAATGTCTTGCCCAGGGTCACATAGCTACTTTCTGAGTTTAGATTTGAACTCAGGTCTTCCTAGCATTCTATTCACTGTGCTACCTAGTTGCCACTGATGCATCAAGACTAGGAAACGTTTTGGTGTTTAAACATATCTTCTATCATAATAATTTTGATCTGATCTGATCAAGATGATCAAATCTGCTGTTTTTTATGTTTATTAGGTATCTTTTCTTTCCCATAAATATGTTTGTCTATGGATTTGTAGCATTTTGATATTCTAGAATGTTCAAGTGAGATATTTCCTATTAAGTTACATTCACCTCTAAAGAGTTGTCCTGTCTGTATTGTCATAAATGATAAATTAGATTTATTATATCAAGCACTTATGCTGCTATTGGTATGTGTATCATAACTGCTTAATGGAGAATGAATGTTGCTTGCAAAGATTTTCGTTATCAGCAGAAGATGCCTTTGGATAGAACGTTTCCTTCTACCCATGAAGCCCCTTCTCTATATTTGGAGATAATCATGCCAATTTACTGAGTCTGGAAATGCAAATGACAAGAACTGATCCCAGTATCACAATCCAACTTCATTTACTTTTAGCAGATTATTTATTCAACAGTAACAATGGCATACCTTTAAAAATCTGAAAAAATTTCATAAACCATAGTTTGTTCTTGGCATATATAACTCTCTGTTTTCTTTAAATTAACAAAATGAAGCCCTTTGACCAGGTTTTATAAATTGGAATCTTCTATTTCATTGGAACCAGTGGTGGCTGTAGTAAAATCACTGTCCAGTGTGGAAAGAAGTTAAGGCAATCAAAGTAATCATGATCCCCATTTATATAATACTTTTAGCAAGCCTATGTTATAGTTAGTAGAAGAATTGTTATTCTTTTTGTACAAAGAAAGAAGCTAAGGCCAAGATCATAAACTGGTAAGTGACTGAGGTGGGATTCAAATATAGATCTCCCAACTCCACCTACAGCAGGGGTACATCACACTAGGCCTCTTCTGTAGCCCCAGGTGGTATCAGGGATGAACTACTTACCTTACATGATCAGGAAGATCTGGGTTGTTGGGTGTTTTTTTTTTTTAATTTTTAAAAAAAAATTTTTTTCATTTTTGCAAGGCAGTAGGGTTAAGTGACTTGCCAAAGGTCACTCAACTAAGTAATTATTGAGTATCTAAGGTCAAATTTGAACTCAGGTCCTGACTCCAAGGCCAGTGCTCTATTCTCTGTACATCTAGCTAACTCAAGACCTGGGTTTTAATCCAACTTCTGATATTAACTCTATGGTGTAGCTAGTTGTTGAATCTCTGAACCTCTTCGAATGTAAAATGGGGACTAATACTTATTTCATAGGGTCATTGCAGAAAAGTGCATTGTACAAAACCATATAAATGTGACATATTGTTCTAAGTTTGACAAAAAACTTAACACCAGGGTGGCTAGGTGAATAGAGTACCAGCCCTGGAGTTAGGAGTACCTGAGTTCAAATCCAGCCTCAGACACTTAATAATTACCTAGCTGTGTGACCTTGGGCAAGCCACTTAACCCCACTGCCTTGCAAAAAAAGAAAAAAACCTAAAAAAAATTTTAAAAAGCTTAACACCATCATGAATACTGATTATGCTGGTCTGTTTGGGTGGTTCTGTCTTCAAAGGTCACATGTCTATTTTACTCTAATAAGCAGGAAAGAGGTACTTTTATTTAGCTTATTTCCCCACTTTCTCTAGTCCATTGCTTTTCAGATTTGGTGAGTAGTTCTCAGACTGTAGCAAGAAGTGTCAGCTTCTAAGGCATTTATTGCCAAACCTAAGACCAGATGAGTAAGATGCTTTTCACTGGAAAGCATGTTCTTGGGAGAAATTCAGCCCAGCTCTATATTCCCAGGAGGTACTGATAAGATATTTTTATATTGCATAAATCTTTTTAGAGGCCTGTTTTAAAAGTTAGGTAAAATTCTTCCAATTGAGAAAAGAAAATGAACTTTTAAAGCTGTATAGAATTTTTAGAACAGATGAATAGGATAAGACACCTGTTAATATTGATTGATTATTGCAGAGGCAGAGAGTATTTCATTTAGAGAAAAGGGAGGCTACAAAGGAAAAAAGCTTTAACTCATTAAGAACAACTACTTTGTCTTGTAGATCTGCTTCTGGAACCTGGTATATAGTTCAGGTTAATCCCTTAAGGGGATGAATTTTGCTTTTTTTTTTTTTCCTCCCATAGATTATAATGATCTGAAGGAACCAGAGGAGATTAGATTGGTTCTGGTTTGATCCCAGAATTCAGATGTTCTAGGGCAAACTCAAAGTGACTTTAGGTTCTTAGAATCATTCAGCCCTGTCTCAAGATTTCTCTGATCCTTATCTCTAATAGTCCCAAAGTTTGGCCTTGGAACTAATTAGAACAGACTTATTTGGATGGGGCATGATCCCACATCACAGTTAAATCATCAAACCAAGAGAACCTTAGCTACATGGTTCTTCCCTTTCCCTCAGTTATTCTTTTGAGTCCCCTGAACTTGGACAGTTGATGTATTAGAATGGATTATGTACATCTCCCAAGCTATCATGGTTCTCTGTTGACTAAGATGATCCCAGTTACTATCCCATAATTCTGAGACTTGGTGAGCTCCCTAGAGGTGCAGAGATAAATATTTCCTTGTTTGGGCTTGAAGAGAGAAGGAAAGGTTGTTTTAAAATCCAGTCATCATGTTGCAGAGTTCAATTTTATTCCCCTCCTCCTTTGCATCCAGGGGTTATCCATGATGTCTCAGTCCCTGTAGTGGAGGATCTTAAAGTTTCTTTTAAGCAGTTTAGGTCTAGAAAAGTCACTGTAGATGGAAAAGGTAGGCTGGATTAACCCCTCTCCACAGTTCTCTCTTCCAAAGTGGGATCCTAGGACTAGGTATCTGTGGTCTTTTCCAAACACTAGGCATTCCCAAGGCCAGAGTTCATAAAACTGCTAAGCAAAGAGACAATAAATATTACATAACTAATCTTTGTCTTGGAAAAATATAGATTACAAAATATAACCTCAGCAGAGAGGTGAATGATTACAGGTGAGCAATATTGCCTACTTTGTCAGATGGAGTCATTTTGTGGATTAATTTACTTTGAACTGAGTAAATTTTTTCATTGTTACATGAATTGATATTGAAAAATAACAAATGTTAAAGCAAAAAAACCACTAAATTATGGTATTATGGTTTTATTATATCAGTTTTATTTTGGAATATTTTAATATTTGTAAACAACAGAAACAAAGCCAAGAAAAAATTTTAAATTTTTTAAGGGAGAAATAAAGTAAAATTCCAGGATGATTCCCATGGCAGTGAAGTCTATTTATCATTCCTGGGTGTATCACTTTTCCAGGGAAGATTCTTCCATATGTTCAGTGTAGGGGAAAAATTCTATGAATGCCATTCTCCAAAACTTCTTAGTTATAAAGTGAGACTATCAGAGCAAGGGGAGGACTGGTTTTGACTAAGGTGAAATTCATATCATTTTTTGATCCAAATCTTAAGTGCTTTTCAGGGAGGAAAAAAAGGGAAGAAAAGTGTTTAAAAAGTTAAGAATTTTACAAAGTGTGATGTGCCGGCTTAGTGGAAGGCAACCTACTCCTTATCTGGGATTTGAAGATCAAGCTTCTCTTTCCTCCTCTTTGGAGGAGGAGACATCAAACTCTTTAATATTCCTGGCCTTACCCTAGCCTTCCTTACTTGATTCTGTTATTTCAACATCATCTAATATTGCCAAATGGACAATATTAAAGATCAAACAGTTTTACCCACTCAGCTTGAGGGACTTAGCTGAGTTCAGTTAGTTTTTCTGAAATTATACACTTCTTCCACTCCCTAAATAACTATACTCTTCTTCCTCAGGAGACAAAACACAAATCAGAATTTTCCCATTTTAAAAAATAAGATACCAGGACAACAAATTGAACAGCCCCATTTGCTGGAGGATGAAATAATAAGAAAGACAAGTTTAGAGCTAGCCTCTAGGCCAGGGGTGGGAACCTCTGGCCTGCTGCCCATTAGTGTGGCATTGCCAAGGCATCTGCAGGTGGGGAGTCATAGGAGTGAATTAATTAAATGTTTGATCAAATAGAGTTCTCAAACTATGTTATAAATTTACAAATAGCCCTTGGCAGAAAAAAAGCTTTTCCATCCCTGCTCTAGGCTCTTGATTTTAAAATCTTCTGGAACACCTTTGAACAAGGTCACATCTTTAATTAAACTAAACTCAAAACTGCTTTCTGAGCCTATTGAGGTGGCACCCATCTTTGTCGGTCAGTAGAATTATCTTCAGATAAGAAGTTCTTCCTTCATAGAAGTGTTAGCATCATTTTTAGGGATTTATAGCCTTTTACACAGAGATATCTAAGTTTATACATTCATTCACCAAACATTTATTGGTAGGCCCACTAGGAGAAGTGGATGTGGACTTCTCTCCCCCACCCAGCTTGGCTCAAATACCCACTTTATTCAGAAGCAGGAAAGATCCCTGTCTCCCTCTTGGATTGATGCTACATCATTCCTACAATAGATTCTGGTGCTGTTCCCAACCAGCTTCGCTAGAGAGCACTGGGGCAGGGGGGCAGAAATACCTGAGCATCACTTGCAAGGAAACAAGCCAAGTTCCACTGCAAATTCTTGAAAGGTTCCTACCTATCCTATCTAGTTTCTTCACCTTTTTTTCAAGGCAATGGGGTTAAGTGGCTTGCCCAAGATCACTCAACTAGGTAATTGTTAAGTGTCTGAGGCCAGATTTGAATACAGTTCATCCTGACTCCAGGGCCCATGCAATATCCACTGCCCTAACTAGCTGCCCCTCTACCCCTTTTCGATAAGAATCTTCACCGTTCATTTATTTTTTTTTTGTATTTAATATAAAGAATAAGTGATAAAACAGCCAGACTGTTGCATTGGTAACCTTGAGACCTAGAGAAAATCCTCCAGAACTTTGGGTACAGAGGATTGTATGGAGGAATATGGACAAGGCTGCTTGGTTGAACTCTATGCTGATGCCCATAAGATATAGATACCTTGGAGTTCAAAGGGGCTTAATTATAGATTCCAGGTATATCCCACAATTAAATACAAATATTTGTCTCATGCTCCTGGCTCCTAAGGTTTTTGCTACTGGTGAAGGGGCACTTTCAAGAGTTTTAGTTCTTCCAGAAAGACAATCAGAGTTCCAGGAGCCCCCAAATCATACTATACCTAACTATTCTTGACATGGTTTACTTTATAACAAAAATATAATACAATATATAACTTTTTACTTTATAACTATATGTATATTTATAACTTTATATATATAACTTTATTTTATAACATATATAATAAATAACTATTACCATCATCTATCTTGAGCAGAAAAGCAAGAAAGCTTAGTTTGCTTTACCAGACTAGAGCTCCAACATCTCAATGAAGACTTTGATCCAGTTTCAATCGACCCCTTTTGTCTTTCTGTTCCCAGCACCTGGCACACAGTGGTCAGTGGTTGTGTGATTAATAAGTGCTTTTTGGTTGATTGAATCCAACATTCAAAGTACAACATCGTAGCATTTTCAGTTCAAATACCACTCTCTTCAAAAAGTCTTCCTTCCCTAGTGCTTTCTTTCCCTCTAAGGTTAGTTGGTATTTATCTTGTAAATACCCATTTATGGACACATTGGCTGCCCCTAAGTCCTTAATGAATGGACTGCTTTTGCTTTTTCTATTTCCAGTCATCTTCATTTAGGAATTAGGGAAGTGTTGTAGAGTTTTTGTATTTACAGAAGTACTTCAGATACTGACTTTATTTTTGGAAACCTGAATAAGAAATTGAATAATCCACCAAAGAAACCATGATTATTGTTGGAGGAAGATACATGGTGAAGAGAGAGGGTCAAAATATTAAAATTGGAAAGAAGTTTAGAAGGTCAAAGGTTTTTAGAAGTTTTCTGTTTCTTTTAACCCTAGTAGAGAGTCAAGAATACAGAAAATTTCAGTGGAAAAACAGGATATGATCCTGACCAACTGCTTTGGTCTACCCTCATTCCTCAGATCATAGGAGTCAAACTTCAAGGAAGGGGGCAGTACTAGACCAAAGAGAATCCAAGAGCCCATTCTAGATCATATTGGATGTAGGAGTAGAAGTCTTCTCATTCAGACTCAAACCTTGGAATGGGGGTAATGATTTTAATACACAATAATAAAGGAAATCATTATCTTTTTCTTTGACAGGTATCGAGTTAATTTCAGGCCTAGATATACTATTAAGTTCAAGACAGTCACACAACTGGAATGGAGATGCTGTCCTGGGTTTAAAGGTGGTGACTGTCAAGAAGGTCCCAAAGAGCCAGTGAAATCTCCTCTGCCCACACCTGCCCGGCCTCGGAATACTATGAAGAAAGCTACAGGTAACATTTTTTTTTTTTGGCAGAGGGGATCTTGGCACACATGCTTACAGTGAATTTTTCTTAGTCTCCTTTAAATCATTAGTTTTATGATTTCTAGTCTTATATACTTTTTTAATGATTAAAGGGTTTCAAATAATAGGTATGCTATACACAAGTATAAGAGAGTATAGACATACATGTGTGAATGACTGGATTTATTGAAGTAGTTCCAATGAGTATATTGATTTGTCATAAAAACCCTTCTAGTTATTAGGAAGTGCCTAGGTTAAGATGATGGTTCTTTTAATGATGAACTTAATATCATGTGGGTATTTGTTGTGTCTTTTTTTAAATTTTATTTTCAACTCACAAAACAAGCATTCCATTACATAGTACAATTAAAAATGATGATTGCCCATGAAACTGCAATTCTACATGTACTATTGCTATTCTCTCCAAACACACAACAAAGTTATCATGTAAATTTCTTTTTTTTTCTTAACTTCCCTTTCTTCCTCCTTATTCCCCTTCCCCCCCCCCCCCCCCCCGCCCCCACATGACTACTACTATGATATCCATAGCCTATTGTGTCTTAGCTAACCTTTTTTTCTCCCTCAGCAACCAGTTTTTGACTCTGGATGTTCTAGAAATAGGTGCTTATGAAATGATCAATTGAATTGAAAAATTAAGTTAATTACTATATTTTTGCATGAAATATTTTAAATTTTAAATCCCATGTGGTGGAGTGGGAATAGCACCAACTTTGGAGTCTCAAGACTTGGTCCTACCACTTAGAGCAAATTCCTTCATTTCTCTGGGCAGATTTCCACATTTGCAAAGGGAGCTTACAGATCCCTTCCAGAACTTCAGACTCTGTGATTCTGGATTTGAGACACAGATTTTCCAAGTTTGACTTGAATTTCATGTTCATTTTTTCAGTTCATGATTTCAGTTCAGATTTCATGTGTGGTTCCACAGACTTAAATTTATAAACCTTGGAAAATATAGATTTGGATTCTGTGTTATTTTTTTAAATCAGTTCCTAAATTAGTTTTCTCATGGAGAAAATGAACTTGAGTCATCTTTCAGTAATGAGTGAGACATTTGCCCAAATTAGCCCATAGTCCACAATATTCCATGGGTTTCTTAAATGTTTTTCTGAATATATAAATTAATTTAGTTTGGAGACAATAGTTCATTAAAATAAGAAAGTCATCTTTGTTCTATTATATAGTTTTATTTCTTTGGATAACATTAGTAGATATAACATTGAATTATTTATTTTAGATTTAATTTCCTTGTATATAAATTTAATATAATAATAAATACAGCACAATTTTAACTCCTAAAATTTTATAGTTAGGTCAGCCAATAATGACACTCTTTTTTAATGGACTTAATTTCTTCAGTTTTGAAATCTGAAGTGTTCCCTGATCATTTTCATCAAGCTATAATTTTGGTTTATTGAAGGAAAATTATGGTGACCAATTAGTCAGAGATCTGGAATCTAGGATTCACTCAGTCCATCTCTGGATTTAACTCTATGAACCTCAACTTTCTTATTAGTAAAACATTTCTTCAACTGTGATCCATAGAACTCTTATGGGCCACCCAATGGCAAGAGGTATGCTAAAGAAATTTTATTGATGGTGATATTTTTTCTTTCCAAATAGTAAAGACAAAATTACAAAAACACACATGACAAATTTTCAGAATGAGAATAGTCTTAATATACTTTGTTTTGCTTCCAGATGTCCTTGATCTTCTTTTATTGTAAGAGTACTCCATAAACCCAACTCTCATTGTTCTCCAGTAGTTATGGATTCATTAATATATTTCTTGAATAAAAATTTTTCTGTTAACAAGCTAATTTGAGAGATGCAGGCCTGGGTTATTTCTATTTTCCTTCAAACTCTGAAAGTCTGTGATGTTATGAGATCTCTGGTATATGAACTAATTCTTATTGTAGCAATGGGTCCTATATAACCATTGGGAGAAGAGAATTCTTTGCCTGACTCTCTCTCTGATAAGTAAAGGGATAAAAGCCTCAGATATTCATGGTCACCAACTTACATAGTTTCTTAAAGTATCTAGGAATCAATCAGCCAACAAGCACTTATTTTTTTATGAGTAAAGTTGTTTACTGTACTCCAGCTTCTAGTGCCTAATACATAATAGACACTTAATAAGTGGGAGTATAATAAATAACCTTTACTCACAAAAGAGCTTACATTGTAATGGGGAAGATAGCAAGTACAGACAAATATATACAGAATAAATATGAAGAGAAAAAAATGCAAATCATCACAAAGTATATTATATACATATATATAAAATAAAAGATAAAGTTGTTGGAGGAGGGAAGGAAAGGCACTGTATTGGGAATCAGTAGTGGTAGTGAATAAAGTAGTCCCTTCTGGACAGTGTAGGCAGGCTCCTTCCTGCTCCCATTTTGGAGTCGCTATCCATAGCCTGCTCTCTAACTCACAGGCTAGAAGATGAAGTTCATTATTTATAGATAAAGTTTTAAAAGAAAACAAATGAATCCATTTCCAATTTGGTTTAATTATTTTTTTATTGAAAACCGGTTGTGTGAAAAACAAAGTTTAGCTCTGGAGGAGATCAAATGTAAGACAGTCTTTGCCCTCAAGGGACTTGAAGGTGCATAGGTGCATAAAATGAACACCCAAATAATGTCCAAGACTGAATTGGGCAAATAGGTGATGAAAAAGAGATTCAGATAACTTAAGTGCTCATGGGGAATTCATACTTCTCCATCCTCTGAACATATTTAGGTTAGAAGAAACTTGCAAAGGCATTCTGAGGGAGATAACATCTGAAGGATAGATAGTATTTCTATAAGCAGAGAGGTCATTCCAGATGGAAGAAGCAATGTGTGCAAATGCTTAAATGTGGGAAAAATATATCATGTGTTTTGAGCTACAGCAAGGAGTCCAGTTTATAGCAGAGAAGTGGGAGCCAAGACTGGAAAGAGGGGCTGAGACCATACAGAAGAGTGCTTTCAATGCCAAGCTTGAGAGGTTGGCTTCCAAATTTGTTCAGTAGAAAACAATTCTAAGTATTGAAGTAGAGGAATGACATAGTCTCCAAAAAAAAAAAAAAGGAGTATTGCTAAGAACTGCATCTACTACAGAGGGTTTTTCAATTCTTACAAAGTTTCTCCTGTCATTTATTCATCCAGTTATTTTACAACCATTTATTAAACACCTATTACCAGAATGGGGATTGCAGTTTTGTAGAAAGAGTATTAGAATAGGAATTAGAAGAATGTCTTCCAGAATTGATGCTGCCACTCAACTTCTAAGAAATTTGGAGACCCCCTTTTGTCTTTCTCTTTCTCATATCATGGTTTCTTCATCTGTATTGTGAGGTTAGTAATCCTTATACTAGAATACTAAGGAAAAAGGAGACAATGGACTATCAGTACTTTACATGTTACAGAATTACATCAAGTAGAAGAACGATGTATCTGGCCAAGGCTGTAGTCTTTGGCATTAGGGAGTGAGGTCAGCCAGCAGTCTGCAGACTATATATCATCATTTCACTGTGGAAAATGTCTCTCTCATGCACTGGACATAGCAAGTGTATAATAAATGTGTTGATTGTCTTTTGGTTGGGGTGTTATGTGAGGCAATGGGGTTAAGTGACTTGCTCAAAGTCACACAACTAGGTAATTATTAAATATCTGAGGCTGGATTTGATCTAAGTCCTCATGATTCCAGGGCTGGTGCTCTATCCACTGTGCCACCTAATTGCCCTTTGATTGACATTCAAAGTAGATAAAACACATTTAGCAGTAGTGGGAAATTTGTAAAACAAGGATTTGATATAGCTTATGCTCATGTGGGCTGTGGAGAAGGTGATTAAAGCCAGAAAATTTCAAGTCATGTTCTTTCCTTTTGCCACAGATACAGAACCAAAGCAAATCACAGAACCAAAGCAAATCACAGAACCAAAGAAAACAACTGAACCAAGGCACACAACAGAACCAAGACAAACAGCAAGTCCAAAGCCAGGCCTGCAGGAACAGCAGGACAAGAAAATTCAGGTGCTTGAGGACAAAGTTTCCCGACTTACAAGGACAGTCCTTGACCTTCAGTCTTCCATAGCAGGAGTGAATGAAAACTTAAAACATGCTGTTCAAGATGATGCCAGTAAAATGTTGGCATCATGGCTCAACAGCCTTCACAACCCACCAGGGCCAGACAGTGTTGTTGGTGGGGAAACAGAAACAGTTCAGCTTCCTGGAATCCTTGGTGGTAAGGAATCGGGAATGAAAGACATTAAGTCTGAGTTGGCTGAGGTTAAGGATGTATTGAAGACAAAGAGTGACAAGCTGGAGGAGCTGGATGGGAAAGTGAAGGGTTGTGAGGGACAACTCAAGCAGCTTCAGGAAGCTGCCCAGGGGCCCACAATGACCATCCCAACCAATGAGTTCTACCAGGCTTATGTAGATAGCAAATTTGAGGCTCTTAAAGAGGAGCTGATGGAGGGAATAGACAGGAAAATGGCAGATCTGAAAAACTCCTGCGAATATAAACTGACTGGTATCCAGCAACAGTGTGATGATTACGGAAGTAGCTACTTGGGCATGATAGAACTTATTGGAGAAAAGGAAACAAGTCTAAGAAAGGAAATAAGTGATCTTCGAACTCAGATACAAGCAGTTCCATCAAAACAACCAAATTGCTGTGACCTTGAGAAAAGTGTTGACTTTGGGCAACAGATTAAGGATTTAGACCTGAAAATTGAGAGGGTTGCAGAAGCCACTAGAATGCTAAATGGGAGGCTAGACAATGAATTTGACCATCTCACCATACCAGAACCAGTTGAGAGTTTTGATGAAAGATGGAATGAGTTGGATGCAAGGATAAATGTAACAGAGAAGAATGCAGAGGAACATTGTTTTTACATTGAGGAGACTTTGCGCGGTACTATTAATGGTGAGGTGGATGACTTGAAGCAACTTTTGGATCAGAAAATACAGTCCCTGGAGGACCGCCTGGGTAGTAGTCTCCTAGACATCGCCAATGGCACTGATGTAAAATTCATTAACTTGGAATCAGTCCTGCCAGGATCTGGCAATGGTCAAGTCAATACTGAACTTAATCATCTGAAGAATAAAATTCAAGATGTGGAGAATCTTTGTCTGCAGAATCTCCATGGAATAGAAGCTACTCATCCCAGTAAGCATGATAATCAAAAGATGGATAATACCTCTGCACTTCTAAAGGCTCTAAATGATACAATACATAGGAAGTTCATGGAAACTGAACTTAATATCCAGAAAGTACAACAGGATTTGAGTTTGCTCTTCTCTCATCTAAATGACACAGACAGAGATGTGAAAAACCTTCAGGGTGGGTTGAGCAACTGCCAAGATCAACTTGCGGATGTCATTTCTACAAGCAAAAAGGCAGAAGACAGTGTTTCCAGGAAGCTGGATGAGCCGGATAGGACCACTGAGCAACCCACCTCTTCCCAGGTCCCAACTGGTAATTGTTGCAGTCATCTGGAGGTGAGGCTTCAGGGGCTACAAAAACAAATCCTTTCAGACCTTGACATCTGTAAGGAAACCACTCAGGGGGTCCAGAGGGAAGTCATGGTTGTTGGAGGCAGAGTGTCTCATGTTGAAAAAGCATGTGGCAAACTGGACTCCATCTCTGGAAGTCTACATAGGATCAAGGAAGGGCTGAACAAGCATGTCAACAACCTGTGGAACTGTGTCAGTCAGATAAATGGGACTATTGTAGCCCATTCCAAAGACATTTCTGGTCTCAAGAATTCAGTCCAGCAGATTTATGGTAGCGTCTTCCAAATTACCACAGACCTCCAGGATTTGATGAAAGGTCAACTAGCAGAATGTAAGTTGAGAGATACGATTTTATTTTTGTTATTTCTTGTAGTTGAAAAATGTTATTTTGCCAAAATTCAGACAGCTGGAGTATCATTCTGGGAGTTTGTATTTGGAATCAGATTATTAGCATAAAAATTAGTATATGATTATTCCTTCTTTTACCTAGGCATCTTAACTGCTCTATGCTTATCTTTCATTTGCTCAAGAATTTTCCTAGAAGAAAACAAGTTTCAGCTTGTTTTGAAAATGATTATTGGTTGAGGTTTTATCTAAAATCTTAGGTGTTTGCCTTAACTACTTCAGGTTTATGAAATTATATTTGATTATGCATATATGTATGTGCATTTATTTATTTATCAGGAACATCATAGAAGGTTACATTGAATTGGATTTGGGACTTGATGATCTTCAAATCTCTTCTGACCTGAAGACTTTGCAAATCTGTTAAATACTGTTAACTGTTATGTGGTTAATTCCAGGGATGTGATATTTGATAGTCTATCTGCTGAAGTGTTATTTATTTGGGAGGAGTTGCTATAAAATAAAGAATATCATAAAACATTGGGATGAGTTACCATGGAAGGGTTATAGACTCTCTTTTCTAGTAAGTGTAAATAGGATAAGGTTCATTTCTGGGAAAGGGTGGTCTCAGGTAGGGATTAAAATACTTCAATATTTCT
Source organism: Macrotis lagotis (assembly GCF_037893015.1). Classification (NCBI taxonomy): domain Eukaryota; kingdom Metazoa; phylum Chordata; class Mammalia; order Peramelemorphia; family Peramelidae; genus Macrotis; species Macrotis lagotis. The sequence goes on from NC_133666.1 coordinate 459,555,616, forward strand.
AACTATTTCACATGGAAATCATTCCTATGTTCCTTTCCCCTCACAGAATTCCTTTCCTTTTCAGTAACTTTTTAAATTGCTAACTTCAACTCTTTTTTTTCCTTACTGGAATATGATGAGAATCAAGTGCTTCTCATTGAATATATGGAGCCACCTTGGGAAGTCATCAGGGCTCTAAACTTCTGGAAGCAAGAACTATCTTAATCTTCTATTGAATACTTTAACAAGATACTAATTCATGATAGGCATTTAATCAATACTATTGGATTTGAGTTTCTCTGTGATATTGAGACTGAATCAGTAAAAATACTAATAAAATTAAAAATCCAGTCCAAAAACAAGGTTATAATATGTAAGTATAAGTGATGAATTGTGGTCTATAAGCTGTTGCTCTATGAGAGATAGGCTTATTTTTCAAAGATATTTCTTTTTTTATTATTTATTGAGATATTTATTTGGTTTCTGTGCATCTCTCATTTTTATAACATTTCCTGAAAGCAACAATCCTTCCGCATTCTTCTACTCTACTTCTAATCACTATCTTACCTTCCTTTTTCTCATTCAGTTGCTCTTCAAAGAATCTCTCTCATATATCCTTCTATATCCCCTTTTCCTTTAATCTACTTATCCTTCTATATACTTTCATCTCATTTCCTTACTTGTAACTCATTATCCTCCTTATCTCCTTATCTTATTTTTTTCTGAATTTAGAAGACTTGTGTAGCTATGAGAATAGGTTTCCAGAATTAACAGCTCTCCTTCCCTGTCTATCTTCTGTTTCAATCTAACCTTCATCTTAACAGGAACTCAAACCCCAACCAGAACCCTAATCTTAAACCTAACCCCAAATGCATGCCCCCAAGACAGTTGAGCTCTACCTCTGAATAAACCTTGTACACCACCTCAACCTTTGTTTCTGGCTCCATCTCTGCCTTCTTATTTTATCCTAAAGATGACCTAAAAAGTTTCCCGCAGTCCCTAAACCTTAGCCTAATCCTAACCTCAACCCTAACTTTAACCCTTAATGTTCAACTCCATTTTCAATCCTACCTCAGATTCTTCCTCTAAGCTTCCCACTCTAACACCACCTTCATTTCTGTGTATATATTAATAATTGCCTAACTATGTGACCTTGGACAAGTCATTTTAACCCCATTGCCTTAAATAAATAAAAAAAGCTTCCCACTCTAATACCACCTTCATTTCTGGGTATATATTAATAATTGCCTAACTATGTGACCTTGAACAAGTCATTTTAACCCCATTGCCTTAAATAAATAAAAAATTAAAAAAAAAAACTTTTCACAGGTTACTCATTCCTCCTTATTCTATGGTTCACCTAAACTAGCCTTCATGATGTTTCTCACATAAAACAGTTGTATCTCCCATCTCCATGCCTCAGCAGTTTCTATGACCTGGTCCGGAATGTACTCCTCATTTCCTTCTTTGGAATTCCTGACTTTTTCAAAGCAGGAACTCAAACCTGAACCAGGACCCTAATCTTAAACCTAACCCCAAATGCATCTACATCTACCCTCTAGTCTTACTCTAAAGATGACCCTAAAATTTCCCTTCAGTCTTTTACTCTTACCCTAATGCTAACCCTAATTGAAACCCTAAGCACAAGCCTAAACTCAACCCTTAATGGACATCTCAGGAGATTTCTTGAGAGGTACAATGTGAGCTAGATCTTACAGAAAGGCTTTTTGGATTGAAATAAAGATGAAGGGGAAGGGGTCAAATGAGAAGTGGGTTGGGCAAAGAAAGGTGTGGAGGTGGTCGTGAGCATGACAGAATCATGTACAGCAGAGCCTCTTGACTGGCATAGAACTTTGGGTGTTGAGGAGTAAGGGAGAATAAAGTTGACCAGCTATAAGGTTAATGGAAAGTTTAGAAAAAGGGCAGAGAAGTAGAGATTTGCTATGGTAGAAAACAGGGAACCCTTGTATTTTGGGGGGGGTTTGTGTTAGGTAGGTGAATAGTATGGTGGGAGTAACATTAAGATAAGCTTTTGAATTGGAGAGGGAAGAGATTCAGAACTGCAGAATCTGTGAATTGAAGGGACTACTGAGATATTTGGATATTTCCAAGTCACTTAAGCAATTTGGTTGATCAGTCATTTCAGTTGTGTCTGACTCTTCCTGATGCCATTTGGGGATTTTGTGGCAAAGATGTGGTTTGCTATTTCTTTCTCCAGTTCCTTTTACAGATGAGGAAACTGAGGCAAAGAGGTTGAAGTGAATTGCTTAGGGTTACACAGTGTCTGAGGTCAGATTTGAATTCAGGAAAATATCTTTCCCAGCACTTTATCTACTGAGCCACTGAGAGGCCCTTACAAGTATTTATAAAACCCCTATTATGTCCCAGACCACATGTGCTTGGTATTGTCAGTACAAAGACAGAAGTGAAATAGTCCTTGCCCTCAAGGAGCTTGTAAATACAAAATGCATGCAAGGTGCCCTTGCAAGGGAAAACAGTAGCAACTGATATCATGTAGAAAACGGTGTTTGAGCTTTGCTTTGGAAAAAATCAGGGATTCCAAAGAAGGAAATGAGGAGAGTACATTCCGGACCAGGCCATAGAAACTGCTGAGGCATGGAGATGGGAGATACAACTGTTTTATGTGAGAAACATCACATCATGAAGGCCAGTTTAGGTGAACCATAGAATAAGGAATGAGTAACCTGTGAAAAGGTTTTTATTTTTTATTTTTTATTTATTTAAGGCAGTGGGGTTAAATGACTTGTCCAAGGTCACATAGTTAGGCAGTTATCAAGTGTCTGAGGTCTGCACCACCTAGCTTCCTCCTTTTTTTTTTTAAGAAATTTTTATTATTATTTGTTTTTATTTCAACTATTAATGTATTCCCATTGTTTTGCCTGAGGATCATCTCTTGTAATAGGGAATAAAAAGAGAAAAATAAAAACTGTTCAGCAAAAAAACTATTCAGCATGTTAAAAAAAAAGGTCTGATATCTCTAATCTTTTACATCTATAGCCAATTCCTTCTCATCTTTCCACCCTAGTATCCTTTCGCAAAGAGGGAAAAATACTTTCTCATATATCTCCTTTCTCAACTCAAGTTTGGTCTTCCTGCTTTCTTAGCATTCAGTAATAATAGTTTTGTTGTTCTTTATGTTTACATTATTAGTCATTGTTTTTATCATTTCATGGTTCTGTTTACTCCATCTTACATGATTTCATGTCTTACAGTACAGTAACTTACTCCACTACTCCACTATCAGTGAGCATCTTTGTTTCCAACTCTTTTCTACTCCAGAAAAATATGACTATAAATATATTAGGAGTATATGTAACTTTTTTTTTTTAATTACTGATTCCTTGGAGTATATCATAGCTTGGGAAGGAAAATAAAAAGCTAGAGAGTGTCCATGGGAAGGCATTCAGGAGGCTGCTAATTAGTGCAGTGGGTAGAGTACTGAACCTAAAGTCAAGAAGACCTGATTTCAAACTTAGCCTCTTTCATTTACTAGGTGTATGACTTTGGTAGGTCTTTCTGCCTCAATTTCCTTCTCTCTTTTTTTTTTCTTCTCTCTCTCTCTCTCTCTCTCTCTCTCTCTCTCTTTTTGCAAGGCAAATGGGGTTAAGTGGCTTGCCCAAGGCCACACAGCTAGGTAATTATTAAGTGTCTGAGACTGGATTTGAACACAGGTACTCCTGACTGCAGGGCTGGTGCTTTATCCACTGAGCCACCTAGCCACCCCCAATTTCCTCATATATAAAATGAGGATAGTATTAGCAGAAAATAGAACTGGCTCAGGACTCACAGAACCTGGGTTCAAATCCTACCTCTGACTCTTACTACCCATGTGAAACAAATTATTTAAACTTCCACAGACCTCATGTTCCTTTTCTGCAAAATGAAGGAGTTGGATTAGATCATTTTCAAGATCTTTGTTAGCTCTAGCTCTATTATTCTTTCATTGTTTAGCCATTCTGTCTCTTTGTGATCCCATTTGGGTTTGTTTGTTTGTTTATTTTTTTGACAAAGATATCTAGTGATTTGCCACTGCCTTCTCCAGCTCATTTTGCAGATTAGAAACTGAGGCCAACAGAGTTAAGTGACTCGTTCAGGGTCACATAGCTAGGGATTGTCCGAGCCTGGATTTGAGCTCAAGGGAGATGAGTCTTCCTGACTCTGGGCCCAATGTTCTATTCATTTCACCTCCTAGCTGCCCCCTGTATCATCCTTTAATTTATTTCCAAAATTGATTTTTTAAAAATTCCAAGCTTAAGATTTTGCATTTAAAACTAATTACGTTAGAGTTGGCTCAGCCTCAGCCAGAAAAGAAGGAAGGAAACAAATCAGCATTTGTTTTAAGTACAGAATTCATGCCAGGAACTAGGCTAAGTATTTTATTTATCTCATTTAATTTTATTATTAGTATCATCATTAATATTATCTCATTTAATCATCCCAACAATCCAGGGAAACAGGTGCTATTATTATCTCCTTTTTGCAGTTGAGGAAATGAAAGCAGGCAGAGTTTAAGTTACTTTAGTAAGGTTTTGAGGCTGGATTTGAACTTGGGTCTTCTTGATTCCAGTCCCAGTGCTCTATTCATTGAACCACCAGGGAAAGCAAACACCAGAAGAAATTATATGATAAGTTTGAATAGTGCATGCTTCCTGAAGAACTTATCTGTAAGGGATGTTTAGTAGCAAAAGAAGTTAGTATGAATATTATTATAAGAAAGGGAAGTTTCTGTCTTCCCACTACTTAGACCAATTGAAATTAGAAGACCAAGCTCTGAGTTTGATTCTTTCTGTTTGGGCTTTTGAATTGTCAGTCTTCCTAAGATGAGATAATGCTTTTCATTTTTAAGGGAATTTTAGAATTAATTCTTTATTGATGTTTTTGTGATGATTTCATTGTTTTCTGAAAAAAGAAATGGATTAAGTGATGGATGAAGTTGAGATCCTTTTATAGAGAGACAAAAGGGAAAAATAGTCATACTTTATAAAGCAAATCTGTGGTGAAAACTGCCTATGAGAATAAGCTTCCTGTTTATTACCATATCTTTATGTATTTAAGTACCAGAGTTATATTTCAGAGCAAAGTAGCATATAGAAATTAAGCTTTTGTTTAAGAATTTTGTAAATACAATTCATATATTGTAAAGAGTTATGACTCTTCCTGTGAAATACAGCAGATGCTGCATCCCAATTCTTCATATTTATATTTCTCTCCCCCCATCTCTTCTTCTTCCCCTCCACCCCAACTTTCTAGACCCTCTCTCCTTTTTGTTTTATTACAAGTTGGTCTCTCTGTTCTATTCTGAGCCCCTTACCTTTCTCTGTCCCTTGTAATACTTCAATTCAACTCAATAAACACTTATTGAACATTTACTATAGTTTGTGTTAGGTGTGGTGCTAAGAGAAAAAATAAAAGTCTTTCCACTCAGGGAGGTTTTGCTGTATTTTGGGAAGTCAAATTGGGTTAGGAAAAATAAATTAGTAAGTAGAAGGTAATTTGAAGAAGGATAAGTCAGTATCTGAATTGAACCTTGAAGATTGCTTAGGACTTTTATAGGCAGAAATGAGGAAGGCATGTAAAGCAGGCAAGAGTTTCATAAACATAGGCAGGTAGAACATGGAATGTGGCATTTGGGGAAAAACTTCTAGTTCCATTTCCCAGGAATGTAGAGGGCATGAAAGGCAGTGTAAGGAAACTGAAGCTGTAAAGGGAGGTGAGAAGCAAAATGTGAAAGACTTTGAATCCAGGATAAGAGATTTGTATTTTATTCTAGAGACAATAGGACCCTGGCAAGATTCTTTTGGAAATTGTGTGGAGGATAAACTGGAAAGATAAGAATCTCAAAGTCAGGAGATTAGTGATCCAAGTGATAGGTGATGAGTCATGTGGGAAAGAAGGGGACAGATGTGAGTGATATAATGGAGACTGAATCAACAAAACTTGGCAAATAATTAGATGTGGAGACATAGGAAGAGTCAAGAATGACTTTAAGGTTATGAATGAAGCCAGGGAACTGGGAGGATGGTAACACATAAAGAAATTAGGAGGAAGTTTAGGTTTTTGAAGGAAAAAAGTAATATGATCTTAGTCCAATAGAATAAGGGATAACAAGTCTCCTCATCTAGTTCCACTCTGGGAAACTGATAGAAAGTAACAGGAAAACTTTTATTTCAGGGACATAAAGAGATGGTGTAGAAAGCATTAAATCATGGAAACTAGAGGAGTAGAATTCTATCTGCAAACCCATACAGGCCACTCTGCTGCCATTTACTCAAGAATTTCTAGGAAATGATTTGGCAATGTGCTCAGAGAATTTGGTGTATTTTGGATATTATCTGCATTGCATTTTGTAACACCACAGTGAGATACATTGTGCCAATTTATTAGCAGTTATCAGAGAGTAAAGCAGATAGCTTAGAAAACACCACAAACTTGTTAAAGACATTTTTATAAACTAACGTTCTAATCTAGAGGTTTTTAAAGTGTTATTGCAACCTACAGGGAGAATGTGACTCATTGTGTCTAAGTGGTATGTAGGAAGAAATGAAAGGAGTTTGCAGATTTGAGAATACAACAAAACAAAACCCCACAAAACAGAAACACATACATTTTGGGACAGTATGTTGGAGAAAGCAATTATTGACCTCCCCTTTTGAGATGAGGAAACTGAGAAGCAAATGAAGTACATACTAAAACTTACATAGCAATCAGAATTCAACTGTTACATTCTGAGTATCTATAATATGTAAAATTCTGGTTAGAAATTGTAGGGGCAGACATGAACAATAGAATGCTCTTCTGTTAAAGGCACTTAAAATATAGTAAGGAGATACATACCCTAAGACAAATAAAATTATACAGTAATGGAAAGAAGTATGTGTGACACTTTTCAAGTGTGTAATAGAGATGATAGGTTGTATGGGATATGTGAGATAGATCTGTGAGCTGAAATGGTGAGGTTTTGTTAAAGAATAGGTAGAATTTGGAAATTTGAACAGAAAAACATCCTATTGTAAGAGTAATTAAGGAAGGGATAGTGTGAGTACTGGTAGATAGGTAGGGGGGTGTAAGGAATCTATCTGGATGACAGTGAATAGACTACCAGAAATGGGATTCAGATTGTTGTTCTAACTTATTTTTATTCTTTCTATTAGATTCTTCTACCTCTTTGAAATTCATCCTTAGATGACCATAATGAGAAAATCTGGCCTAGGTCCTGGAACCTAAAGGTTAAAGAAGCCTTCCCTTCCCTAATGAGATACAAGAAATTTTGATAAGTTATGTGTACATACTGTTATAGTGATATTTTCATACATGATAACATCATTTCCTGTTTCCATTTCTGCTACACTCCTTGATTAAAGGTTATTTGCCATTTCATTATGATATATATTCATATATATATTAATTCATCTGAAAATATCACTAGAATAATATGTGTATGTTTTTTCAAATTATTAATTTAGAGCAGCATCATAAGTCTAGTCAAATAGCTAATTTGCTATTGAGATTCAGCAAAGAAAGAATAGTTTGATTCCCCTAATACGCAGGTTTTGGCTCTTGATTTTACACATACTCAGTTTGGAGCTAGGGAGATTTAAGGATTAGTTCCAAGAAAGTATAATGGAACTAGTAAGAATTTTTTTAAACACAAAAACTAAACAAACTGAATAAACAAAAATATAGTAAAATCTTGCTAATTCTAAACCTAGCCTTCCCCTGGCATCTGTTTCTCTGGTGTTCCAGTGCAGGAAGGCTGGACTCACAGCTGCATTTCCCAGTCCCAACTTGGAAATAAGTACTGTGTTCTAGGGAGTTCAGTGATAATAAATTATGTTTAATTCTGTGTGTATGCAATGCACAGAAACAGGTGGACAGGACTTCTTCCAATGTGCTCCAGTTTTAACTTTTCAGAAATGGGTGGATAGGATAGTTAGAACAGCTTCATGAGTTTTTTTTCTTGTCATTATCATATGTCTGGACTTTATTTTTGCAGTGGATACTAGGGTGATTATCTTTCACATTCTCTATTTTTCAATATGGACAATCTGTGATATGAAAGCAAATGTTTCACCCTAAAACAGTCACCTCTTTAAATTGTACCAGCTTGTATTTTTGCTCTTTTTGGGGGTGGATGCATCTTGTGATTGCCAAGAGCATTAGCTGGACCTTCAGTTTGCTTAGACTAGAATGATTCCAATAGATAAATATTTTCCTTAACAATTGCCCCAATAAGGGGATTTCAGATTATCTGATCATGATAGTCCTTCCCAAAGGAACTTTTCCATACCTCCATGTCAGTATTTGAGGTCATTAACCCCTCTGTTCTCTTTTCTCTCTTATTAATGAGCCATCACACAGAGTTACTGGAATCATGTGCCACAAATTTGGCTGCACTGGGGGAAGTCACTCCTTTCCATCTGGGAGCCTTTTCTAACTCCACCATCTGCTCATTCATTTCCAGGAGTAATGGTTAGCTTCCCTTGATTCTGCTCTGACTAATGACGCTTGTCTTGTTGCAGTCATTGAACATGCTGGTACAGAACATATCAGGGGAAAAATATTATGTAACTGTTAGGACAATGCATTGTTAGATGTTGTGAAATCTCACTCAAGCCAAGCCGAGAATTTTGCCCATTGATTTTTTTTTTTTTTTTTTAGGTTTTTGCAAGGGAAATGGGGTTCAGTGGCTTGCCCAAGGCCACACAGCTAGGTAATTATTAAGTGTCTGAGGTTGGATTTGAACTCAGGTACTTCTGACTTCAGGGCTGGTGCTCTATCCACAGCACCACCTAGCCGCCGCCGCCTGCCGCCCCCACATTGATTTTTGAAGGGTTTTTCGTAACATTTTTTTAGCAAAAAAAAATTTTAATCCTATTTCAGCATCCTGGACTCAGCTCTTTAGGACTACAAGTAGACCTAGGTTATCAGAAGCCATGAGTCTATCAGTAAGGGTACTTACAAGGCTATAAGATGCTTGCTGAACAGATACAGAGCTCATCTGCTACCAACCAGTTCTTGACCGTGTCAGTTGATGTCGTACCAAGCCCTTCAGCTTGGGACTTCTTTGCAGCCAGGTTTCTCAAGAGCACCTGTAGAAGGCACAGTGTACATCAACCGGAGAGAAGTAAACAACTTTTGCATATTAATTTTACAGAGATACCGGACAGTAAGCTCCCTGAGAACAAGAACAATATTCCTGAGTGTTCCCAGAGTTTTGCACTCTGTTCAGCCTGTAATTAATGCCTAACAACTATCAAATCGAGGGTTTGGTTCTTTGAACATTTTTTATTTCATTTAAGTCTTAGTAGGCTTTTAATAAGCAATGGCAATGTTAGTATATCAAATTTTTCACTATAGCACATCATTCACTTTTTTTGCCAGTCATTTGAGAGTTCTGGTTTTCAACAAGTCCCACTATTTCTGTCATGATGATTTGTATGCTTAGTACACAGGAAAAATAAAATGGACTAGTAGTAAAAAAAGGTGGGTGGTGGGTGCCACTTTGTTGGGATTGGAACATTGGTGTGCCCAATGATGATGTTATTCACCTGTTACTTGAGCTTTGCAGACAATGGGGACTTAACTTTTCTGAAGAATTTAATTCATTTCACAGGGTCACTATCAGAATTTATATTAGGGATATGTATTCAGCTCATTTGCAAGAAACTTTGGCAGGATCTATCAAAATGAAAAGGCTTCAAGGGGGGGACCCTCTTTTCTCCATTCAAACCACAACCTTCTGTGTAGTTGAGGCCATCATTACCTCTTGTATGGACAATTGCCATAGGCCTATTCCTTGGTTTTCCTATCTCCAATCTTTCCCCTATCTAATCTGTCCTCCACACTGCCAAAAAAGCACAGATCTGACCATGTAACCTCCAGCAACTCCCTCTTAATACAACTTCCTCTGATGGACTGTCAAGAGCCCCTTACAACCTAGCTTCAAATCTTCCTTTCCAGACTTATTATGGCCAACCAAATTCTTCACAGATTCATTCTAGGAACCTTTGATTAGATTTTCCTCTATACTTGAAAAGCATTACCTTCTCACCTCTAACATGAGGTCTTTCCTGATCCCACAACTGGTATCCCCTTACTTGTTAACTTGTATGTATGTTGTTTATGCTCAAAGGTATGCATGCTTTCAATCCCAATAGAAGGTGAGCAAGGACAGTTGAATTTTTATCTTTGTATCCCCAGTGCCTGACCTGGTGTCTAACTTATAAAAGGGGCTTATTAATACATATTTATTGATTGGTTGATTAATAGGTTCAAAAAATGATTACTAACTTTGGAGGGGTTAGATTAGGGAAGACTTCATGAAGAAGAATGGCTGAACAAGCAATGATCTATGATTGTAAAGGGATATTATTGTGCTATAAGAAATGACAAGCAAGTTGATTTCAAAAAATCCTGGCAAGACTTATACGACCAAATTCTGAGTAAAGTGAACAGAACCAGGAGTTCTAAAGGATAGAATTTCAGCACAAGGAGATGAAGTGAATGGTATGAACAAAGACATGGAGGTAAAAAATTAATCTGGTAACAGTACAGAAAGAATTGGAGCAAAAAGATGCTGGAAGGCAGAAGATATCACAGTAGGTCAGGCAAGAGGTAGTGAAGGCTTCAAATAGAATGATGACAGGAGGAATGGAAAGGGATTGGTTTGTGTGTGTGAGATTAGACAATGAGAGATAAGTTGCCAGTTATTTTTCTGAAGAGTATATTTGACCATGTCACTAGTCTGCTCAAATAAATCCCATCATTTCCCTATTACAGTAAGATCAAATATAGGCTCCTTTTGGGGACTTTTAAAGTCTTTGATTTTTCCTTCAGTTTGTGGTGTCTAGGTCAGTGTCTGGCACATGGTAGGCACTTAATAAATGGTTGATTGCTCTTTTGGAGATTGATAGACTGAGAGAATGATGTTGCTATTAAAAGAAATTGGGAATTAGAAGGAACTGATTTGTAATAGGGAAAGATGATGAATTTGGGTTTTCTGCTGAGAGATCCAGCTGGAGATATCTAGCTAACAGCTGAAAATGTTGAGTTTAGTGCATAGAAAAGATGCCAGAAATGGAGACATAGATTTAGAAGTTAGCTACATGGAAGGGATAGTCAAAGCCATGGGAGTGTCTAGAGAGAGTGAAAGGAGGAAATGATAGAATCAGGGGAGGCAGAAGGGTGGGATGGCCAGGGGACACATTTTTTTTTTTAACATTTTATTTTTCCCCAATTACATATAAAAAAGTTTTTAACATCTGGTTTTTTAAAATATATGTTTCAAGTTCTGTTCTTCCCTTTTTCCTTCTTCCTCTCTGAGACAGTAAGTAATCTGATATAGGTTATTCATATGCAGTCATGTAAAATATTTCCATATTAGTCTTCTATAAGAAAACACAAATAAAAAAATGAAAGAAATTAAAAAATAATAATGCCTCAGCCTGTATTCAGACAACATCAGTTCTTTCTCTGGAGATGGAAAGCATTTTTCATCCTAAGTCCTTTGGGATTGTTTTGGATCATTGTATTGCTGAGAATAGTTAAGTCATTTACAGCTGTTTGTGGTACAATATTGCTGTTACTGTGTACAGCATTCTCCCAGTTCTATTTACTTCACTTTAAATTAGTTCATGTAAGTCTTTCCAGGTTTTTCTGAAATCATCCTGCTTGTTATTTCTTATAGCACAGTAATATTCCATTACAATTATACATCACTACTTGTTTAAACATTTTTCTAATTGATGGGTATCTCTTCAATTTTCAATTATTAGATACCCCAAAAGAGCTGCTATAAATATTTTTTGTACAGATTCTTTCCCTGTTTTCTGGATCTCTTTGGGATACAGGCCCTAATAGTGGTATTGATGGATCAAAGAGTATTACCCCTGTTTTATAGCCCTTTGGTCATAATTCCAAATTGCTCTCCAAAATGGTTGGATCAGTTCACAACTCCATCAGTAGTGTCCCAGTTTACCCAAATCCCCTCCTACATTTATCATTTTCCTTTTACATTATATTAATTAAGCTGATGGGGATACAGCATTTAGATAACAGATGATGAAAAAGGACAGAAGAACAGTTGGCAGGAAGAAAGGAGAAAGAGAAGAGTGCAGGAAAAAGTTTTCTAGAAGGAGGAGGTGATGGACAGATCAGCACTATCTCTCATACCATATGAAGGTTGAAGAGAATGAGGACTGAGAAAAGACCATTGGGTTTTATAATTAGGAGTTGATCAGAGATTTCTGAGAACAACTTAAGTAGAATGATAGGGACAAACATAAAACAGGCAGTAGTGAGGAAGTGCAAGTAGCTGATGTAGACTAATATTTAAGCTGTTTAATGGTCAGAGGAAGGAGAAGGATGGGATGACTGTTCTAGTAAACTGTTTTTCCTAAGAAGCCTTGCATTGGAAGAAGGAAGTGTATCAGTTGGAATTAGGGAGTTCTTCATCCAAGCTTTCTGGAGAGCAATTTGGAATTATTCTCAAAAGGCAACAAAAATGTGCATACCCTTTGATCCAGAAATGTCTACTGGGTCTATACCCTGAAGAGATTATGAAAAAGGGTAAAAACATCACCTGTACAAAAATGTTCATAGTAGCTCTGTTTGTGGTGGCAAAGAATTGGAAATTAAGTGAATGTCCTTCAATTGGGGAAATGGCTTAGCAAACTGTAGTATATGTATGTTATGGAACACTATTGTTCTATTAGAAACCAGGACGGGGGCAGCTAGGTGGTGTAGTGGATAAAGCACCGGCCCTGGAGTCAGGAGTACCTGGGTTCAAATCTGGTCTCAGACACTTAATAATTACCTAGCTCTGTGGCCTTGGGCAAGCCACTTAACCCCATTTGCCTTGCAAAAAAAAAAGAGACCAGGAGGGATGGGATTTCAGGGAAGCCTGGAAGGATTTGCATGAATTGATGCTGAGTGAGATGAGCAGAACCAGAGAAACACTGTACACCCTAACAACCCCATGGAGGAGATGATCAACATTAATGAACTTGCTCATGCCAACAGGGCAACAATCAGGCACAATTCTGGGATATCTGCAATGGAGAATGCTATCTGTATTCTGAGAAAGAATTGTGAAGTTTGAACAAAGACCAAAGATTATTACTTTAATTAAAAAAAGTTGTCTTATTATGTAATTCTGCTATATCTCATTCTATATGTTTCTTCCTTAAGGATATGATTTCTCTCTCATCACATTCAACTTAGATCAGTGCATACTATGGGAATGATGTAAAGATTAACAAACTGCCTTCTGTGGGGTATGGGAGGAGGGAAGCAAGCTTGGGGGAAAAATTTTAAAACTCAAAATAAATAAAACCTTTTTAAAATTAAAAAAATAAAAAGCTGTAATGCAAAAAAATTGGGAGTTCTGAAAGGGGGGGCAGGGGATATTATCATGGGCTTATATTCAGGTAGAAGAGATATTTTGAAAAAGGGACTAAAACCTCTTATAAAGACTGAGTCTTCAAACTCAGGGTTATAAAATGCTAATAAACTTGGGTGATTGATGGAGAACATTCATCATATTCTTTAGAGCATAAAGTTATGATACTGAAGGGAATAGGTGTCAAGTAGAGAAGCATAGGAACATGGAGATCTTGATTGCCTGCTAAATAGAATCCAATCTTTTTAAAGCTCACCACAATCTATTGGAACCCTGCTTTTCCAGCCTTACCTCATTTGTTCTCTAGCCAAGCAAACCATTCACTACCTCCTGAACACACTTTTACCTCTATTCCTTTTTCCCTGTGGGACTTGAATGCCATCCTACCCTTCTTGTAAGGCACAACTTGTATGCTATCTCCTACAAAAAATCCTTCCAAATGTACTCTTTACTACCCAATTCATTCTTAGTTTTTGGTTTATGGGGTGTGTGTGTGTGTGTGTGTGTGTGTGTGTGTGTGTGTGTGTGTGTGTGATGTGGTGTGGCTTCTTCCTGTTAGGTTGTGAACTTTCTAGAGCATAGACCATGTTTTGCTTAATTTTGATGAAGGAGAGATTGCATAGTGAATGCAATGATAATAAATTTGTTGATTTGAAAGGGAAGGAAAAGACTGGATCAGAGTAGAAAGAAGTAAAAAATACGACCCAGTGGACATAAATTGGATAGTTGAAGAAACTATTCTTTCAGGTGAGAATTTGGTTACACTTGTCCAAAGGCCCAAGTTAAATAAGATAAATAAAATAAAGATTGTATGTGCAGATATGTGGATCTGTGACTGTTCAGTTGGCATCAAGACCAGAACTAGTTATTTTTACCAGTCCTATATTCATTCAGGAACACCTTCCTTAAATTTAGGTTCAAGATGGTACTCAAGGGAGGAAAGGGTGACTCCTTTCTGAATCTATTCCGAGTCTAACAAAAAAAGAATCACAAATTTCCCATTTGAAATTCAATTACTTAGTGATATAAGGAGTAATTGCACTGAAAGTAAAATGGAAAAAGGAATGGCCCCATGGGAGTTGACCATTTTTACTTAAAAAAATAGTTTTATTGAAGCATTTTATTATAACACATTAAACAACTATCAACAAACACAAAAAACAAATGCCCTACAAAGTACACATCCCTAAGCAGCTACATAAAAACCAAATAAAAAAAATCCACTGGAGTGGCAGTGGCTGATAGTACATATCATATTCCATGTGTATATTTTCTTTTAGCTTTTTCAAGGCAATGGGGTTAAGTGACTCTCCCAAGGTCACACAACTAGGTAATTATTAAGTGTTCAGACACATTTGAACTCAGGTCCTCCTGACTCTAGGGCTGCCCCTCCGTGTGTGTATTTATAGATCATTAATTGCAAGCAAGATTTTCTGCTTTAATTTTAATTATTAGAAACCAGCACTATCCATCATATTTAGTCTGAGTTTTACTGAAATTTTAGCCTTGACTCCATTTATATGGTGGTGTCCATTGTGTTTATTCTTTTAGCCCTGATTTCTTCACAGTTCATCACTTCATACAGGTCTTCCCATTTTTCTGTTTTTCTGAAATCTTCATAGTCATTGCCCCTCACCACTCTGGAGCATGCTGTTAAAGCAACAATGAGCTCTACACTTGGGCAATTAAAATGCAGCCGAGTGTTCTTGTAGATCTCCTGGAGTTAGGTTTTGGGTGAACCCTGATGAGCCTCTGGTTCATCACTTGTAACTGCTGACAAATAGCTGCTACTTTTAAGGGAGAGAATTATAAAGAAGTTTGAGGGAGCCAGCATTAGTTTATGTCTTAAGTCTGGCATATTTAAGAAGATAACAGATTAATAAACTGCATGTTTCCAAGTCAGCCATGTGTATAGGCTCGTGCCCTAAGGGAAAATGTGTCATTCTTCCAAAATTCAGACATTAGGCAAAGAATCACTGAAATAAATGTGGGAAAATTTCCCCTGTAGTCATACTTACATTAGTTCAGAACTTCAACTTCCAGGACTCTTAAACCTAGTCACCCAGAAAAAAGTGCAATTATAGGCCATTTGGGACTTACTATAAGAACAGTCTGACAGTAAATAGGACTAAGTGTGGTTCATTATTATTGAAGTCTAATTAGAAATGTTTGACCCCACAGTAAACAAGGCTTGTTATTGCTAAAGAGTGTGCATGCATGTGTTTGTGTGTGTGTGTGTGTGTGTGTGTGTGTGAGAGAGAGAGAGAGAGAGAGAGAGAGAGAGAGAGAGAGAGAGAGAGAGAGAGAGAGAGAGAGAAACTGATGCTTGGATCATGGCCTCCTCTAACTATCTTTCAGAGACTTTGTTGTTCTTATGCTGTTCTCTTTTCACTCTGATTCACATCCCAGATCTTTGAAGACTTGCTAAATGGGATGAAGGTAATGATAATATTGCAGTGATAATATTCCTTAAGCAACGTTTAGTATTAAGTTAAATTGTAGAGGCCACATTTTAGGAGAGTGACAAACCAGATTTCCTTCTGAAAAGGATGCTCCCACAGGGTGAGGGCTCTTAAAACTGAATTCTATAAGAATTATGTAAAGACACTTGGGAAGTTCAATGTGAAGAAAAAACTTAAGGATGTGGCCCAAAAACTGTCTTCAAATCTTTAGAGGTTGAAATGAATTTAAACTTTTTCCAAAGGCATAACTAGAACCAATAGATTGAAGTTGTAGGGAGGCAAAATTTTGCTCAATATAAAGAAAAATGTCCTCATGATTGGATCTTCCCAAATAGGAAATGAGTTACCTTGGGAAGTAAAGACAAGGATACTTATCTAGCTTTCTCCTTAATTGTCCACTGAAAATAGTTTTCATTGCCAGTCTTCTAGTTAGAAAGTCTGATCAGGATTTTCTAGGGGTGATTCAAGCTTTGGGTAGGGATTGGAGTAGGTAATCCCCCCAAGTTCCTGCCCAGTTTAAGGAATCTGTTTCTATGTTCCTTTGGCTCTGGTCATATCATCAGGGCTCTGACTCATAGCTGTTTTCCAATACTTTTTTTCCATTTTAGGCTACCTTCAATCTCTTATCATTTGATATTTCAACGGGATGTTGCAAACATCAAATGAGGCAATGCATATGAAAATTCTTTGAAAGTTGGAAAACTGATTTCAAATACAAGGGTTTCCCCCCCCCTTTTAAAAATTCTTTCATAAATCTGAGAGATTAAAAATTTGGATCTTATGGGAGAATACTTAGTGAGAAAAGTAGCTCTACTGCTTTCAGATAGTGTTTGTACAAAAAAGGATTTAAAAAATTTTCTGCATTTAGCCAAACATTAAATAAAATGGATGATGTGTGTGTGTGTGTGTGTGTGTGTGTGTGTGTGTGTGTGTGTGTGTGTGTAATTACTCTATCTAGAAAATTTCCTACCACAGGACTGATTTTAGTACTGACGTATATGTGGCCTCCCCAAGAGTCGGACCTGGGCAGACTCAGCACTCCTGTCATAGATTCTCTCTCCAGCTCTCCACTGAAGTCAAAGTGAGGCCAGGACTGAATCTAAAGAACTGTGCTATTCTTAGGGGTGAGAGGGTCAATATAGGACACCAAATTCTAGAACTGAATACACGGCTAAGAAAACGGGAGCAGAATATCATCATTTGTAAAACTGCAAAGAAGGACCAGTTTGATCAGAATTTCCCTAAATTTTTTGACTTTCTTCATGTCTTTCTGTCATTTAGTCTTTTTTGTGTCTCTTCAGTACATTGAGATAATACTGTAATCTCTCATACTCCAGAGATAAACTCGTCATACACATTAAGCATCCGTATCATGGAACCTGTGGCAACAAAGGCTTTGACAATGTGGTAGTAATGGAATACTGGAAAGGTGAACACTTTGAGAAGTTACTATAAACCCAGAGGGTACTAGCGTAATGGATAGAGCACCAGTCAGGAATCAGGAAGAACTGATTTCAAATCTGGACTCAGACACTAGCTGTGTGACTCTGGGCAAGTCACTTCACCCTGTTTGCCTCAGTTTCTTTATCTGTAAAATAGCTGAAGAAGGAAATGACAAACCACTCCAGTATCTTTGCTAAGGAAAATTTCATATGGGGTCAAGAAGAGTAGAATATGTGAATCGACTGATTTAAAACACTTTCTTATCAAGTACACCATATTATTAAGAGAAGGCATTTACCAAATAACCTCTTCAAACCATTATTTGTGTGTCAGACTTGGAGAGTGGTTTCTTAGAAGTTTCATATTGGTGGGATCACCACTGTCTCTGTTTCTTTGGTAGGCTATTCTTAAAGTGATAGGAGAAGACAACTTTGAAGGGTTTCAGATACTATTTTTTAGAAACAAATAAAACAATCATTTGTTTAAAGGTCATACTATTTCCATTGTCCATGTAAAGAAAACTGTGGTTAAACTGTTAATAGACATTCCTAATCCTACCTCTTTCTGCCTCTCCCAATGCTTTAGCGGAAGCCCCTTCAGAAATACCAGAAAAACCAGGAAGCTCCCCGGATCCATCACAACTAGAAGTTCCTGGAGAATCATTACACCCAAAGATACCCCAGCAGCTTCCAGAATCAAAAGGTCCCTTGCCTTCTAAGACTCCTGGGAAACCCGTCCAGCCAAGAATACCTCAGCAGCCATCACAGTCAAAGACTCCTCTACGGCCTTCACCCCCAGAACAGATGCCACCCCATTCAGAGTTTCCTAGATGGACAGGTTTGCCCTTTCTACCAGGTTCTACAGGGGTCATCATGGAGACTGGGGAAGCTGGACCACCTGGGAAAATGGTAATGTCAGGAAGAGGCTTGCCCAATGGTGTAGATGGCCAAGACAGTCGGTGGCCCATCCCGAGCTCTGAAGGATATGCTGGAGCCCCAGGTATGTCTTGAAATAGGTCTTTGTTATAAACTAATCAGAGCAAGGTCTCTTATTATCCTTTTGTGTGTCCTGGAGCCACACTGGCAAACTGGTGAAGCCTAGGGACCCCTACACAGAATTATTTAATGCATAAAATACATTGGATTACAAAGGAAATCTCCCCCAGGTGACTTTTAATTTAGAAGCCCCTAGTTTAGAGTTTTTTGACCCATAGAGTGTCAGTGGAAAAGGAGGTGAGATCACCACATCATCTTTTTTATTTGATAAACAAGAAAAATGAGGACCATAAAGTTAAAGCCTTAAGTAACACCACAACAAAACAGTGGAGATGGGATAAGAATTTAGGTCTCCTGATCAGATATTTGGGCTATGACCTTATCCTGTTTGCCTTAGTTTCTTCATCTGTAAAATGAGCTAAAGAAGGAAATGTCAAACCCCTCCAGTATCTTTGGTTCCAAAAGGGACCAGTGAAAAAACAGTACTGGAATACTTTTGGGTAGGCAGTTCTAAGGACACATTCTCCCATGATGTCAATAGCATCAGTTTCTGAGGGAAAAAGAAGTTAACTTTTATAATTTTCTCCATCAGACTGGCAGGGAAACACTACACTAATTAGCTCAGGTATAGAAAAACTTAGGAACCCTCAGGATTGAAAACCACATTTAAAAAAATAAATGTTTATTAATATAACAATAATTTTTTATATCACCACAATCATTTCTGTATCTTTTTCTCCTCCTGGAGAGCTACCCATTATAACAAAGATACACACACACACACACATATATATGTGTGTGTGTGTGTATGTGTGTGTGTGTGTGTGTGTGTGTATACATATATATGTGTGTGTGTGTATATATATATATATATATATATATGATTTTGCAAGGCAAATGGGGTTAAGTGGCTTGCCCAAGGTCACACAGCTAGGTAATTATTAAGTGTCTGAGGCCGGATTTGAAACAGAGAAAAGAAATTCAGCAAAACTCACCAATCCATTGAAAAAAAAATATGACTTTATATACAGTATTCCAAGTCCAAAGATCTTGTCTTCTGCAAAAGAGATATCTGTTCACAGCTCTTTTTGAGGACCAAGGTTAGCCTTTATATAATTTTATAATATTCTCCTTCTGTTATTTTGTGGTGCAGTGGACAAAGAGCTGGGCTTGGAGTTAGGAACACCTGAGTTCAAGTTTGGCCTCAGACACTCACTTAGCTGTGTGACCTTGGGCAAATTTGACTCAGTTTTCTTAACTGTAAGAAGGAG
This sequence comes from Macrotis lagotis, assembly GCF_037893015.1. Taxonomy (NCBI): domain Eukaryota; kingdom Metazoa; phylum Chordata; class Mammalia; order Peramelemorphia; family Peramelidae; genus Macrotis; species Macrotis lagotis. The sequence continues at coordinate 459,575,186 of NC_133666.1, forward strand.
ACGATAATAGTTACTATTGTGTACGTTATTTTCTTGGTTTTGCACACTTTGTATCAAGTCATACAAATGTTTCCATGTTTCTTTATATTCATCATCTTTATCAATTCTTATAGAACAATAATATTCCATTACATTCATGTAAACCCAGCTGATGGGTCCTTATATTGTTTCCATTTCTTTGATACCACAAAAAGTGCTGTTAAAAATATGATGGTGTATATGGAGTCTTTTTTTAGTGTTCTCCTTGGGATAGAAGTTCAGTAACAATCTCTGGTTCAAAGAATGATTATTTTAGTCCCTTAATTTACATAATTCCAAACTGCTACCCAGAATATGTTTAACAATTCACAATTTTTCATTGGTGTGGTGGGGAAGAAGCATTTTTTAGAAATCATCACAAAGCAGTAGTTTGTTTGAAAGGATCTTGACCATGTTACTTTGAGCAAATGACTTACTTCTCTGCTTCAGTTTCCCCAAATGTAAAATGGGGATACTATCTTCCAGAGTGGCTGAGAGGATCAAATGAGAGTTTTGTGAAGTAAAGCAGTACAGGTGTGATCCCAGTTTTTCTTAAGTTACACCAGTAGAGCTGGTTCTTTCCTACTAAATTGGAAAGTCTTTGCTGCTGGTTCTATTAATGAACATGGTTCATCATCCTTTTTATTTTGGCCATAGCAGCTCCTGACAATATTCTATTGAGTGTTTGGTTTATGTTCTAAGGAATATGGATATCTAAGTCTAAGGAACCCATATCGAAATACCACAGACTTCTAAAAGAATTATTGTAGTTATTGTTTTTTGCGATCTCAGAGCCTTCCCCTGATAACTTCCCTGTAGTCAGTAGAATCCTGAAATCTAAGTGAAAGCCCAAGGAAGATGTTGGGTTTCTGGGGTTGATGGAAAGCCAATATACATGTTCATTTAACCATAAAGAAAAACATATTGTTGTTTCTATCAGTGACATAGGAGTACAATATTATTAACTAGTTACATATTAGGATTTTATGTTAATATTTGACAATTTTTATTTTGCAGGATATCCCAAACCACCATCTCCTGTGGATTCGCAAGGTAATAGTGGGTATCACAGAGACTGTATAGAGCCTTACAGCAATTCTGTGGCCAGGGCACGGTCCTTTTCTATTCAGCCCAAGTAGATAAAAAGAAGCTATTGCAGGTGATGGTCAAACTTTGTTTCTCAACGAGATTGAATTAATTCCTGAGAAATAGAACTTTGCTTCATAAATCTTTCTGCCTTGTTTACATCCTAGATTCCATGTGTGTGTATGGGTCTGCTACAAACCTGTCATATTAAGACTTTATGGGTCTCAGACCGCATCACATTTTCCTAGTGACTCTGTGGAACTGGCGTCCCCAAATCTGCCCACCCAGATTCCTCAGCTCCCAGACTCTTGCCTTCAAAGGCATTCTGCAACTTGGGACACTAATGTAATAAGCCTGAAGGACATGGTAGTGGTTGCTGTTTCAAGTCAGAAGAAATCTGGTGCTGTCCTCTAGAGACTTAAAGCTGGAAGGGGCTTTTCAGGTCTAGTTCAGCCTTTTTAGTTTTTTAAACTAGGAAACTAATGGGTCAGAGTGGGGGGAAATGACTTGCCCAGGGTCACAGACAGTAAGTGACCAGAGGCAGCTCTTTCCTCTCTATCTGCCTGTTCCCTTGACTTTTATTCTCCATTCTTCCCCCCGCCCCGTCACCCCCAAACAGACAATGCAATAGCCTGGGAATGGGATGGAACACCCCAGCCCAAAGAGCTCTGACAAATCAGTTTCATTTCCTCTCTTTTAGGGATTCCTCCTGCCTCTCTGGTGTCGTTTTCTGCCGGTCTGACTCAGAAACCTTTCCCGAGTGAAGCGGGTGTGGTCCTCTTCAATAAAGTGCTTGTGAATGATGGGGAGTTTTATGATCCAAACACTGGTAAGTTTTTGAGAGAAATAGAGTTGGGGTGATGAGACATCTCTTGAGTTCAGCTTCCTCTCCCATGTTCTCTTTTCTAGTCCTTTGACCCCAATGTGTTGGGAAACACCCCCCCCCCCAGTCCCCATAATATATGTGGGATCCTGTCTGGGAGAGATGGGCAGCAATATCAGGTGTGGACACCAAGTACTAAAGAGGGTCAGGATTACATCATTTGTATTCTTCCCAACAATTCTGTTTTTAAAAAAGAAACTTTGCCTCAACTCACATGCAGCAAAATAGCCTGTGCTTTAGGGATCTGGAGACCAATATGCAATAACATTTTCTTGTTATTAGATCAACATTCTTGTCCCCAGCATGCACTAGTCAATAGAACCGATTTTGGCAAGGTTCTCTAAACGGTCCTCCCACAGGCCCTTTGTCCATAAGAATCACCAGAGCCTTCCTTGTTTATCTTTATCTGACACTTTGTAAGCGTGCACCATGTGCTTTACACATAAAGACAAAAGACATAAAGAGACAGAGAGAAGGGAAAAAAAAGATGGCAGGAAATCAAATTCTCTTCTTAATGGGGATGGGAACTATGCATATTGTATGCTGTCAACATAACTTGGGACAAAACCAGCCCTATCCTCATCCTCTAGGGTGCAAAGTGAAACAATAGGAGGGACATTATTGGCTTCCTTTAGGAGGGAACAGCCTGCCTTCCAGTTCCAAGCCCTGTGACTTAGGCTCCCAGCCCTGCCCTGGAACTTCTTGCTGTTCCAGACCCCAAGCTGTGGAGCCTGCTAAGCCCAGGTTAAAAAAAATTCATTCTTCTAGTCCATTTGATCAGTTAGTTTTTCATCCCAGGAGTTGGGCACAATAGAAGGATGGAAGAAAATAAATTGAAAACATCAGGGAGCAATTTAAAAAATATAAGGCGTTATTGGCAGCATGCCTAGGGAAAACTTTTTTTAAAAAAAATCAGAAAAAAAAGTCATTTTCTTAAAGAATCTCCTGGGGAGCAGAAGGTCTCAGACCTTTTATTGTACAGTATGGGGAGGAACAGACAACATAGCCTAGCAAACATTTATGATGTGCCTGCTCCATGAGGACAAAACAAAAACTGTGCTAGAAGAGATTCCTAATTTAGGCTTTGTATCCCTTGTTTGTTAGTATCTAAATAAAGCTATTTACGTGTTTTAAGATCCTCAAAAGGCTCACTTTTGTCAGCTTTTCTAATTTCTTTATCAAGAGCAAGAATTGGAGAAGTATATTGTAGAAGAAAAAAATCTGGCTGCAGCCCTCTTCAGAGTTACTTCCATTCCAATGAGAATAACTATTTCCATTAGAAAGTGATTTCTTTTCAATCAACCAGTCACCCATCATTTAGGGAACATTCAGACACAGGCAAAAGGTTCCACACTCAGGGAGTTTACCTTCTAATGGGGAAAATAATTTATAGTGTTCATTATGTGACAGGCTCCTTGGTTTTTTAACTTGATCCTTCCAATGCTGGAACTTGGGGCTATTATGATCTTCTCCATTTTACAGACAGGGAAACTGAGGCAGGGAACAGTTAAGTGATTTGCCCAGGGTTAATAGCTAGATTTGAACTTGGATCTTCTTGATTCCAAACTCAACACTGTCCACTACACCATCTACCTGCCTTAGTTGAGTTGTATGTATATAAAAAGATATATACAGAGTAAATGAAGAGCATTAGCAGCTGGGGGGTATCACAAATACTAGGTAGAGGCATATAAAGAGAGCATTCCAAAAGCATGAAAATATATTCTTCCTCTTTCCTATTACTTGGATCCTTTGACCTTTACCATCCCTAACCAGCCTTCAAAGATGGGCTGAGGTCCCCCTCCTCCCAGGAGGTCTTTAGGCAGCATTTACCTCATCTTTTCTTGAACCTAATTCCTTAGTCAATAATAAGCATTTGGCCTTGAGTTAAATGCATTGTCACCTGTCTGGTCTGACTTCCCAAGTCAGACTTTTTCCATATCCTTGGGAAGCCCCTCTTTGCCCATCCCACCTATTATGTAAGTGGGTCATCAGTAACTCCTTATTGAATGAATAACTGCATGGTGATGCTTTCCTGTAGGTAAATGATCCTGTAGACAAAACGCCCCTGCCCTCTATTTTCATCATAAATGTGGTCCATCAGTGCACTGGTTATGGTGCTTGTGGATGAACTGGTCTGGTCTTGATGTTCTTCAGGAATTAAACCAGAAAGGTTCTTATTTTTCTCCTTAGATCTCTTAAAGGGGGCAAAGCTAGTCACCCATTTCTGGGTACTCCACCCTGATTCCTGGGTCCTAGTAGATGGAAAGGCCAAGGCACATTCGACCTTTAAGCTCACCCTGCTCTCTGCCAAGGATCACCCCTGCAGCTGTTTTTTCTTGGACCATGATAGAATGTAGTTCAGAAGCCTCTTGGGGTGGCTTTGAATTGTTTTACAGCTGTGGACAGTGGGATTTTATAAGTCACCTCACAACAGCTTGAGGAAAAAAAAATGTTCATGAGTTCACAAAATTTGCATTTACCTATTTTTTAAACTCTCCCTTTGTCCCCAGCTGCCTCTTCCACAACCTTCTGACTTTGGGCAGACAGGCCAGCTGCTTATTGAAAGCAGTTAAATGAACATCAATAGGGTGGGCAGTTAGAACTATAACCCTGCAGCTTAGCCATCAAGACAGATTCCTAACTACTTTGGGAGTCAGTATTTTTCAAGAAAAAAGTTAAATGTGTGATCTCATTAGCTTTCTTGCTCAGTACCTTTTTTCTTGGTGCTCTGTGGACCATATCATGCTTTCCCTAGTTTCTCCCCTCTGCGGAAGTTATCATGCTCATTTCTTGGTATTTTGCTCAGCCATGCAGATTATAAATTTGGGTGTTTCCAACTTGAGTCTTTGGACAGTGAAGGGCCTAACCAAGAAACTCTCGAAACAGCATAAAAGAGGAACAATGAGATTTGAGCATACAATTTTTCATGAAATAAGAGATGGAAGCAGTCATGATAGCTTCTATAAATGAAATAGGCACAGTACACATGGAACTAAAAACTGTTCAAAAATATCTGTCTCCTCAGTTTAAGGGGAAAGGTTATCCTGGTGATTTGATGCTGTTATATTGGAATTTCATGCTCTAATTAAGACTGTTACAGTTAGAAAAGAAGACAAAGACCTACTTGAGTAAGAATGATTTGTAAGAAAATACATATCAGGATTGGGATTTAGGCTTTGTGGTCAGGTGTATGGGGGTTTGTGTTTTTGCTAGTGTCTCATCACTTAAAAAGGTTTTTTTTTTTTTTGCAAGGCTATGGAGTGACTTGCCCAAGGTCATACAACTAAGTATCAAGTGTTTGAGGCTAGATTTGAACTCAGGTCTTATCCTCTATCCACTAACCTGCCCCTTTTTGTTCCATGGGGTTTTTTGGTTGTTTTTATTTTTTGGTTTGTATAAACTCAGCACTTGTCTCTTTTTCCTAGGGATCTTTACTGCCCCATATGATGGTCGATACCTGATTACTGCCATCCTCACTCCAGAGAGAGATGAGTATGTGGAAGCCGTCTTATCCGTCTCTAATGCCAGTGTGGCCCAGTTGCACACAGCTGGGTACAGAAGAGAACTCTTGGAATATCACAGACCCCGGGGGGGATTGCACACCTGTGGTGGAACAGGGACTTTCCATCTCATTGTCCACCTGAAAGCAGGAGATGAGGTGAACATTGTGGTCACGGGGGGCAGGCTGGCCCACACAGACTTTGATGAAATGTACTCCACATTTAGTGGAGTTTTCCTCTATCCTTTCCTTTCCCACATCTAGACTGGCTTAGATCGAGGGAAGGGTTAAAGAGTGTTGTAATAAACTCTGAAGCTTTAATATATTCAGTTGATGTATGTAAATTGTAAAATCTTTCATGACCCCTGTTGCCTTTATTGAAGGAAAGGTTCAGATTTTTTAAGACCTATTTTTTAAAGTTAAATGTGTGATCTCATTAGCTTTCTTGCTCAGTACCTTTTTTCTTGGTGCTCTGTGGACCATATCGTGCTTTCCCTAGTTTCATTTCTTGCTGTTTTGCTCAGCCACATAGGAAATAGCAGCAGCAGGTCTTCCAGGGGATGCAGATTATAAATTTGGGCATTTCCAACTTGAATCTTTGGACAGTGAAGGGCCTAACCAAGAAACTAGGGAAAGCATGATATGGACAACACATCTCACACATTCACACACACATACAGTTACTCTCATACCAAACTTTTTCATTCCTTCAACCAAGCAACTTGAAAATCTACTTTATTTCTCATGCTTAGGACTCAATCGCATCCTCCCTAATTTGAAAGCATTTGCCCTCAGTTATATTATCAGACCTTGCATCTCTGTAGCTGAAACCCTGAGTCATTTCATACTACTTGGAGATGATAGTTGATGGCATGGTGGTAGATGGAGTGCTTCCTCCTAAGAGGGCTGTTGGCTTCCAAGGCTCCTTTTCTTGTCTGGAAGCTGGTTTCAGACCACAGGCTTTGAGAGCTAAGTTAATGACTCTGCTAATTTCTTCCAAAGAGCAGAACCAGAGAATTGTCCTTCCTTAGAAGAGGGGAGGGCATATGCCCTTCTGGTTACGTCACAACACTGATACCTTTCATCTACAGGGTAAAAGTTTAAACACTGAAGTGTCTATTTGTGATGCCATCAGAGGAATAGGATCCTTGGGGTTTCAAAATTATTCTCCTTACAACTTCCACCTGAAACTATATGTGACTTTGGAAAAGTCACCCTTGCCCCTGTCTTCTGGGCTCATTTCTCCTGAGTGTGGGGAAAATTAAGACTAAATATATTTGGTTAGCCAGCTGGGCTCCTCAGATGACGTGTACATTGTGAGTGCAAAGACAAGGAGTACCAATAAAAAAAAAGGTCAAAATCATACAAATGTTAACTTGCTCAAGTTTGGTGTGTTCTTTTTTGGATGGGGAAAGGGGAAGGGAAGGCTCAAAGAAGGTTAAAAGACTGAGGAGGGGTCAAGGGGAGGGAAAGGAAAAGATAAGATACATGAAAGCTAAAAAGAAGATAGCAATCTGAACTGTAAACTTAAAAAATTACCAAGCTGTGTACTTGCCTTTTTGGGTGTGTAAATGCAGACCAGATGTGAATGGATTGAGTATTTCCCCCACATGATCCCTGCAGCTAAAGGGAAGAGCGCCTCTGAAGGGACATTTTAAATTTATATTTAATCAACAGTCTGCCCAAGCTGATGAGATCAAATGCTTATTACTTCACTGCATAGTTCAGTAATAGACACTAGTTTAAAATCATTTTGGTTTCTAAGCAACAAAAGGCTCAACATAAAACTTATTACATCTCTTAAAAAACTGAGGTCATCTTGAGAAATATAGATTACTAATAAATTTTACATATTATCTCAAATAACAACAGCAGCTTACATTTATATAGTGCTTATTATCTGCCAGGCCCTCTGTGAAGCACTCATCTGATCCTTACAACAGCCTTAGAGGTGGGTGCTATTATTATTCCCATTTTACAGATAGCAGTTAAGGAAATTGCTCTGGGTCACTCAGTTGGATATCTGAGGCTGGTTTTGAACTCGGTTCTTCTTACTCCAGACCTAGCACTCTATCCACTGTACCACCAGTTGCCTCAAATATATACAAATGGATTGAACTAGACTTCAATATCTCATTTGATCCTCAAAACAATCCTTTATTTTATAGACAAACACAAGGTCATAGATTTAGGAAAGATCTCCAAGGCATCTATAGTCCCAACTTGCTCATTTTACAGATTAGAGCAGCTGGTAGCACAATGGACAGTGATAGAAGATCTGAGTTCAAATTTGAGCTCAGATACTTATTACCTGTGTGACTCTGGGAAAGCCACTTGACTACTCTCTGCCTCAGTTTTCTTATCTGTAATGGGGATAAAAAGTGTCTACCTCCCAGAGTAGTAGTTATGAGCAAATAAGATTTTTGTTAAGCACTTTGCAAACATTAACGTGTTTTATAAATATTATCTATTTATTTACACAGTGCCTCATATATGTTACTCCATATGCGAGGGCTCTGTATTAGGATATGAGGGATCTTGGTTAAAGTGAGGCCTCTGTCGCTTATCTGTGTGACTGAAGCAAACCACTTAACCTAGCTCTGGAATACAATTTTCTCATCTGTAAGAGAGATGGAATTGAAGATGAATGAACTCTAGGGTCACTTTTAGCATTAGAATCTATTACGACTTGTCCAGCATTTTGTTCCCTTATGACCCATGTCATTTGAACCATGAATTCTTGCTAGTTGGAGAATAATAAGGTGGGCTAGTTATTACTAATTCTTAATATATGAACCCTACAGGCATTTTTTTCTTTTTTTTTTTTTAGGTTTTGCAAAGCAATGGGATTGTGGGGCTTTCCCAAGGCCACACAATTAGGTAGTGTCTGAGGCCACATATTTACTCAGGTCCTGACTCCAGGGCCGGACTGCTCCACCTAGCCGCGCCCCCACAGGCATATTTGAACCTTGAACTCATGCTAGTTGGATCTTGGCAAGTAGGTGGTACAGTGGATAGAGTACTGGGTTTGGAGTCAGGAAGACTCATCATCCTCAGTTCAAACCTGGCCTAAACTGCCTACCTTTGTAACCAAGGGCAAGTCACTTAAGTTTGCCTCAGTTGCTCATCTGTAAAATAAGCTGGAGAAGGAAATCACTCCAGTGTATATCTCTGTGAAGAAAACTTCTAACTAGGGTCATGAAGAGTCGGGACACAATTGAACACAATAATAGCAATTAGGATTTCTTCAGATGCTTTGGTTAGTCTTAATTGGTTAAATGCCATCTTAAACAAGGAGAAAAAAAATGCAGCGTTCTAGAGCAGGGCTGTCCAAAATGTGCCTGCTGGGTGATTTTATACTGCCACCTGTGGGTTTAGTAAATGCTGAGCTACTGTAGAGCCCTCACTAAAATAGCAAATCAAAATATATTGTCTATTGCTTCAATAAAACTTTTTAAAAATAAGGTTGGGGGCGGCTAGGTGGCACAGTGGACAGAGCACCGAGCCTGGAGTCTTGAGTACCTGTTCAAATTCGGCCTCACTTAATAATTACCTAGCTGTGTGGCCTTGGGCAAGACACTTAACCCCACTGCCTTGCAAAAAAACTAAATAAAAAAGAAAAAATAGTAAGGTTGGACAGCCCTGCTCTAGAGCATTTCCCAAAACAGATTTGAACTCAATTTTCTAAAGGAATGAAATTATCATTTCTATTTCTAGGGGTTCGTTTGTACTTTTTGCCACTCTGATTCTTAGTTCTGGGTCACTCATTTTGTGTTTCCATGGCATAAACCAGACACCTTACTTTGATATCTGGAAGGTCCCAAAGGAGAAGAAATGTATGTAGCTCTGAGGACAAGAAATTCTTTGTACTTGGAATTTTTAAGCTCTGCAAAGAAGTGTTGGGAGATGAGCAGCCAGGAGCTTATTGACTTCAATAACCTGGCATGTTACCATTGATTGTTGTGAAAAGGATTCATAGAAACACAAAAAATTTGACAGTATTTAGGAAAACCTGATCTACAGCAAGTCTCTTTTTTCTAGCCCCTCTGCCCCCCCCAAACATGTGTGAGCTTGTTCAACACTGAAAAAGGAAAATGCAGAAGGCATGGACCAGGCAGATATTGCTGGCATTTGCTACAGGACTCAAGTGCATTCTGATGGTGGCACATCCTCTTCAAGGGAGGATACATTTTTGTCCTTTAGAATCAAAGCAGACAAGTCAAAAAATTAAAAAATAAAAGATACAGATACCCAGTACATATGAGCATATGTATATATCAATCACTAAAAATTTATAAAGCACTGTATTTATGAAGTTCACCAGGCACTCTCTATATGGTTTCACAAAAACAGCCAACATGTCTGGTTATAATTAGCATTTAGTTATTCACAACTTAAGAGAAGTTGTGGAAACTACTAACACTTGAGCAATATAAAGCTCATTTCCTTTTCAACAAATCACATAAGTTATTCATTAAAGTTGCCTCTTTTCCAGTGGGAGCTCATCTTTTCTATATTCAAATAACTGACTTCCACAGTTCTATCAGATTTCCCAGATTTTCCACTCAGTCCCACCTCCACATCAACCTTGAATTAAAGTTCATTGTAGAAAAGTTATTTTCATGGCTTAACTTTGTAATATATAGGCATAGGATATACTTTGATGAGGGTAGAGTTGAAACACCCACTCATGGTAAGGGTTAAGAGAGCTTAGGGAAGGAACAGAATTCAAATACTATACTGGGAAATGGTTGATGGGATTAGTTTACTTTGGAGAAAGAGAATTTCAATTTCCCTTTGAAAAATGTTAAGTAGACCAAGGTCGGATCTAATTCCATCAACACTAGCCAATTTCATGGAACTGGCAAATTGGATGGAGCTGAGTTTTCTGAACATTATGTGAACAAGGAAACACTAAAAGAGAGGAGAGGAGGTGAAGGCAGTTTTTGCTAACCCTAGTCAGAAAACAATAGAAACTGCATATGTATGAATGAATCATTCTTTGGCTAAACCCACAAAGCAGGAGAGGCTGGTTCCTGCTGACATGTACTAACTTTGGGGAAACACATTTTAAAAAATAACCACCAAAAAAAGAAGTCCCCTTTTGTAAATAAATCTGTCTACAAAGATTGGAATGCTAATTTATGGAAATGATCAATTTCAAGTGAACAGTTTGCTTTTCTGGCAACAGCTCAGAGACATCTTGATGGGTTGAATATCCTTGAAAAAAAGAAAAAGTCAGTGTATTTAGTTTACAATTGTTTATTATCAGAACATTTTGTTTTGAACATCAAACATTGCACCAAAATATGAGCCATTTTACCCCAAGACAATGCAGTCTCTTTACCAACCCAAAGAATCCTGCTGATGCTCAGATTTATTTTAGACAACTTAAAAAAAACTCATTAGTGTCTTTGCTGACCAATAATTAAATACTTCACTATAATCTCAACTTAATTAATCAAACACTGAAAAGTCCCCTCTTTTCATATACCTTCAAAACAAACCAACAATAATAGTTTTTGTCTTGTTTCTAAGAAAAAAATAAGTTTTGAACCAGTTTCATCAACAAACAGGACTGAACACAGGAAATTCAAGATTCACAGAGCAAAATATAATACTTCAAAGCTGTTAACATTTCTTAAATAGTTACTTTCACCATTTTTCAGTGAGAAGAAATTTGCTTTATAAACTTTTTTTTTTTAAATCTTAAGTGCACCTTTCTCATAGGACTCTTCAGGGGCCCTTAAAGATGCAGTGAGGCTTAGAATGGTGAAGTGTCTTTAGTGGCTAGACCAACAGCCCAGATTTTTCTGTTGGATTAGCTGTCTCTCCTGAAGTTTAATACAAAGGAGAAGTTGTCACTTTAGGGCATTTGAATAGTAAGAGATTCCCCACCCCACCCCAGCTGAAAACTATGAAAATAGAACATCTAAACACAGTAAAGGGATTTGAAAGGGCTAAATCTGCATGCTCTGGGACCACCATATCTGTACTTCTAAAACAGTCTAATGATGGATAAATCTTACATTTTGCAGAAGTTCAAGCTCAAAATACATGGATATAAAAGCAACTGGTAAAGTTAATAAGACTGATTTTATTATTTTTAAAGGAAATGCAAGCTATTGAATCACTGGAGATTAGGACAGGGTGGAGTAGGACTGATCAAAGATGTACTCCAATATTCCTTAATATCTCCCATTACTGCTGAAACACATAGGCTTCTCATATGACTTCAAATAAGTGGGAATAACATAGCTTCATTAACACACCATCTTAAGGGTTGGTGTACAAACACACTCAATTTCACCTCTTTCATAGAAAGAACAAAAGTCATTTGTACCAAATGGCAATGGGATTTTAGCACAAACTTAATACTTGTATAACACTATCATCAGAGCAAATCACCTACTTCCAGTAAGAGACTTTTTTTTTAAATAATGAAAGAGAATAACCTGTTAATTAGCATACACAGAGCCACTAAATCAGACTGCAGCACAAAGCAATGAGTGGGCCACATTAAAGCCCATTTCTTATGGACACTAACAAAAGGGTTGAGTCACAGCAATCACAGAGGTAAGAATCCAATTCCCAGGCTGGATTCGAAAAGGCCTGTGTCCAATGAGAAAACTGTTCATTAAAGAGAAATAAAACCATCAAACTCCTAAAAGGCTGTGTCTCCTCTGAAGGGGGACTTATGGGGTTGGTATATTCAGTTTGTACCTCATGTATAAAAAAAAAAACACAAAACACCCTTACATTTGGAGTTTAGGTGAGTAGAGCTCACAAGCACAAGCTTTAGAGATGACATGCTACTGACACTTATGAAAATAAAGTTATCTTTCTATATATATGCATTTGTATATATATATATATATATTTGTATGTGTAGACATATAAATATATATATACACACTCTACTATGATTTTAAATCCCTAGATAGGTTGAACTTCATAAATATAATCTACTTTCCCTAACTTAATATGGATAAATACTTCAATTGGCTCACCTAAACAACAGTCATTCTGAAACACTGAAGGTGAGAGGTTTTTACTAGAGATTCCTTTGCCCCTTGGGAACATTTGACTCTTGAGTTTTACCACTAAAAATCATCCAAGGTATTTCAAGTTTTCTCCTTTGCATTTGAAGTGTGCTCCACATCAACACAAACCAATCAGGGTCAATAGCTTAGACACAAAGAGAACTCCCAGGCATTCTGATTCGGAGGAAAGACTAAACCACTCCCTATCTCTTTAGCTCATTTCTAGATCATTATTTTCACAGTATAGGAAAGGCAGGTCATGACTGAGAATGCCTATCATTCAAAATAGCTTCTGGAAAGAATTAGGAATAACAGAAAGATCAATGGGAATGCAATTTTACTACTCTAAGTAGTTCTTATTTTGTGCCATTACCATCTCAGTTTAATATTTTTCAATGACTGGCTGTGACCCTGCCTATAAAACACAGCCCAATTCAAAGTTCTTCTCTACTAATACCCTAGAATAGATAGGAAAGAACAGTTCCCCCAAAGAGATGTCACTCTTGTCTATCCATAGGATGAGTGTCTATCCTGGATTCTGAAAGATAACCCAAAATACAAAACTTCTGAACTAGTTTGTAACGTGATGCCATCTAATTTGGATATGTGAGACCACTGGTAACAAGAGACACTATAGCAACTATCTGCAATTTTCAATTAAACTGGGAAATCCAACTATTTAAAAGCATCTCAATTTTAAGTTTGCAAATTTCATTTCTCTACCTTCACTACAGATACCCCTAATAAAACCATTTTGTGCTCCCCACCTTTCTATACTCCAAATCTACATATACTGATTTGTCTAGACTTGCAACACTGCAAATATTAAGACTCCAAATGATTGTCCTGGAGCAAATTTTTCAGGTTAAAAATAATTCACACTGAGACCCTTCCCTCTTATCACCCTCCCTCAAAAAAAAAAAAAGCCTTCAACTTCTCTTGGCCTTGTCATGAGACCAGATTAAAATGTCTTAACTGAACATTGCTAATCTTTTCAATCCAACCACGGAAGGGAGACCCAGAGCAGCCAACAGAAGGATAGTTTTAATGAATCTGATCAACATAATTTTGGGCACCTCATCCACAAGAGAATTAGCCTTCTGAAGTGGATGCCAACCATGATGCCCAGAAACAGCTCACTCCAGGTGAGAAATCACCTGACATGAACATGCTAGCTAGTTTTTCCTGAGAACATGGAGCTAACTGGGCAAGAGAAAATATGGCCAACAAGTGCCAATTGAGGTTCTCCAAGAATACACTCATAGGAATTTCTGGAATTATGTGCACTAGCATGTGCTTTACTGGCCTATAAACTCTACTGAGATTTCCATTATTTAAAATTTATGGCAAAAAACAAACACAAGTGGGATTTGTCTCTCTTGGCTAAGTCTGGGCTGAAACAACAAAAGGAGCTCACTCTAGGACAATTACAGGGAAAAAAAAACTAAAATTCAAGAAACTTCTTCCCTAAAAGTTCATAATGCTTTAATGTAAGAAAACCACTTCTTACATTAAAGTTCAAATAAAAATTGCTTATATAAAGGAATGTAGGAGTGGTTGGGAGAGAGGGGAAGGATGTCATTACTTAATGTAATGAAAAAAAAGATAAAGTTTCAGTATATGAATAAGTAATGGGAGTCTAGTTAATGAGTGCCAATATTGCTGTACATATGATAAAACATATTTGTATATCTAAGCAGCTACTCTTTCATACTTTCCAAGTAAGATTTTTAAAAACAGATATATACAGATTTTTGTACCTATATTATCTATATTATCAATTGGCCCTGTAACAGTTAACCAAACAACTAATCCTCTGAAAATACCCTGGTAAATACATGGAAACACTAAATTCAAAGTGCCTGCTTGGGGACAACTCCAATCTACTTTCCATAACTTTTTTGGTGCACTTTTTTTTTTTGGCTTCTCCTTTCCACCTTTTAATTTTAGAAATTAAAAGGGGAAGAAAAAAGAAAAAACAAAAACAAACCACCCAATACAAAAGGTTAGCAACAAGAGAAGCATAGGACTACAAACTTAAGGCTAATGCTTCATCTTCACTCTGCCTTCTGGTACCACGGACTCTGGCAGTGTTAAATTCCAGATACAATCAATCCCCAAGTCAAACCAGGAGAGTAAAGCTACAAAGGCAGCTGTGCCTTTCACCGCTCTGGATGGTTTGTGCCTCAACACCTATGGATCTAAGGTAAGATGAATGTGCCCTCACTTCAGAAGTGCTTTTCACTCTTTGCAGTGAGCCTGAGCATCTGAAGAGCAGATCCCTTTTCCTGTAGGGGTGGCAACATTCAAGCCAGGTCATCCATGTTCACTGTTGGGATAGGGTCTCGCCAGTAGCAAAAGGAACTGAATTCTGGGCATGAAAAAGCAGAATTCTGTTCTTTGTTGAGGAGTGGGAACACGTGTTCTACAAGTTCACTCAGCCTGTGATACCTAGATGAGAAGGGGTAGAGTGGGGAAGAGATACATAAGTCAGACCTTTAAAACTTGAACAAAAGATGAACAAACATTATCCTTGAATAAGAAATCCAGGGGCAGCTAGGTGGTGCAGTGGATAGAGCACTGGTCCTCTAGTCAGGAGGACCTGAGTTCAAATTCCACTTCAGACACCTAATAATTACCTAGCTGTGTGGCCCTGGGTAAGCCACTTAACCCATTGCCATAAATAAATAAACAAACAAGAAATTCAATCTTCCAACCCTGGGCACTTTCATTTGCTATACCTGGACTGCTCTCTAGCCTCAATTTGGTCTCTTGGTTTCCTTTAAATCTGAGCTAACATCCCTTCTAGAGGAAAACTTTCCTGATCTGCTTCAAGCACCTTCTCTCTTGATTATTTCCATTTTCCCGGCAAAAGGCTGTTTGTACATAGTTGCTTGCATATTGTCTTTTGCCTTTCTTTGTATTCCCCCAAAGCTTAATAAATTTATAGTAACTGACTGATTATATATCTTGGATCCCATCCCTTAAATATGTAAGGAAAAAAACATATCTAGGACCCCATCTGACAAACTGAATTTCTTAATGTCCGGGTCAATTAAGTTTCATTTTAAAAATTTGGTTTTTTGAGGGTCTCTTGTGAGGTAGGTGAAGAGACAAAAATCTAGGCAAAGAGAAAGGTCTCCCCAAGTTTGCCATCTTAGTTCAGCAGGGATCTGCCACTTAAAGTTAGTATTTTATTTCTAACCCATACTCACTGCAACTGAGTACAGTAATGAGAAATGGAAATGCTCTTACGATGACTTGTTCCCTTTGGTCCGTTCCTGTATTAATTCTCCTTTGGGATTCACCGTGAATATTCTACAATCTGGGACCCCAACTTGTGTGTAGGCATACACATCCTGCAGAAAAACAACATCAAGAGGGAAAAAAGGAACTTGTCAACGGTCTTTCAAGTTCCTTAGAACAGTCAAGCACTAAGCAAAAAAGAGGTCATTTAAGGAAAATACAAGAGCCTGGGCACATTTTAGTTTTGTCATTGTATCTGAACTACAAGCAACAAGAAAACCGAATAGTTGCAAAAGGAAAAAAGGGAGCCTCTGATGTCGAGGTGGGATGCGGAATTCTGGCAGGAAAGGTGGCAGCATGGCCAAGTAGGCATTAGGAAAAGATGATGTGCAGTCAAGGAAGGCAGAGGAGACAAGTTAAGCAAAGAAAAAGATGTCTTTGGTTTTAATTAAAAGTTTCAAAGCAGATGGGATATGGAAAAACCTAAAATTTTATTATCTCTCATAAAAGACTTTAAAGTAGATTCTTATATTCTAGGAGAAGGTAAGCTTTCTAAGAACAAAAAGTATTTTGTTTGGGGCAGCTAGATGACACAATGGATAAAGTACTGGCCCTGAAATCAAGGAGGACCCGAGTTCAAATCTAGTCTCAGACACTTAGTAATTACCTATCTGTGTGACCTTAGGCAAGTCACTTAATAACCCCACTGCTTTGCAAAAACAAAAAAAAGTGTTTTCCTCTTTGTAGCTTAATCACCTAGTTTCAACCCTTTAGTTAGACACTTAGTTGGGTTGGGAAATTTTTTAGCACAATAAATTTCCTAAAAGAAAACAAATGATAAGAATAATTTTGTTGGGTTTTCAACCAAATATATTAGAACCCATTACACAGAGGGGGTGTAAACTCACATTTGGTCGATTTCCAAAAGCAGCATAGAATGGTTCTTTACTTGGAGCAAACAAATTCTTGATATCATTCAAACACTCAATTTTGAACTTTTCAGGTTTTTTCTCTATCACTTCCCTGGAACAAAATGGTAATGTAATCAAGGAATGCCAGATGATAACTTCTCCTACTGTTAAATTATTGGCATGATTTGGTGTTTTATTTGACTTTAATCTTTAGAATGATTTGCAAGAAAATATTCATTAAGATGTTCCACCTTAAATTTGATAACGGAAAAGCCCTTTCAGGGCAAGGTCTCACTCTTCCACTGCGTCAAATACTTTGTTGGATCCGTGAATTCACTAATATGGTCACTTCACTCTAATGAGACAAACTGTAACCTATTTATTTATACTATCATGTCCATGTTAGATTCTCCATAAAGGGTTTCCACAAAACATGCTAAGGACTTGCTTTTGACTCGTACCATTTCATGGGTACTAGTAGAGCATAAGGTCTCTCCTGGAAAAATAATGATAGTAATAATAACATCTAACATTTATAAAGTGCTTTACAGCATGCAAAGAACATTACCTCATAATCTCATTTGATCATGACAATAACCTTGTTATTGTAGTAGTAAGGGTGAATGCCCTTACTACTCTTAGCTCCAATAGAATGTAACCTCCTTGAGATTAAGAGCTGTTTTTCATTTTGTCTTTATAGACCCAACACCAAGCCCAGACTTGTACACACAGCAGTTTTAATAAATACTTGCTGAACACATATAATTCCCTGATACTGGAAAGAGTAAGCTTAGTACACTGAATCAAGAAATTCAATGGGCATAACACACACACACACACACACACACACACACACACACACACGTATTATGTGCTTAGACAATCATTGATTTAGAAATGAAAGACATCTTAAGAGATCACTTTGTCTAATTCTCTCCTTCACAGATAAGGAAACAGAGATATGAAATGACTTGGCCACAGGCCAAAGGGGATCAAGGAGCTGAGCTGGAATTCAGATCCAGCTCCTCTTATAACTTATCAACATGCCCCCCCCCCCCAATGTACCATGGTCAGATACTATGATTCCCAGTTTTCCTGTGTTCATTTATTCATTTTTTCAAATTCCTGCCTTTGAAGCACTCATAGATGTTTATTTCCTCCATTTTTCTTACTCCTTCCCAGATAAACCTGATAATCTTTAAAAAAAATTACACTAATCTGATGTTATGGGAGAGAGGGAAGGAGGGATGACAGAGGGGGATTGAGATGGGGAGGGAAGAGATGGGGGGAGAGAGAGAGAGAGAGAGAGGGAGAGGGAGGGAGGGGGTTAGAAACAGAGACAGAGAGGCATAGAGATGGAGGAGGGGGGAAATGAAGACAGTCAACCATGCAACAAGTTTTCACAAATCATTTCCTTTACGGCAGACATGTAAAGTGTGAAGGATAAAAAGAAAAGGGAAAAACTTAGTCCCTGTCCTCAAGGAGCTCTAATTCTAATGAGGAGGAGACAATATGCAAAGAACAATATACATACATGTTCAGGCTATATGGGAGATAGCAAGAAGAGATTAGGTTCATTTCTTTATGCTATTAGTTACTTTGATTTAAACATAACACAAATTATTAATTTATAGTAACCCTGAGAATGCCACAAAGAAACCAGAGCTGAGAAAAACACAATTTCAGAAAACAAAAACATGATACTGAACTATTACATCTAGTTTTCTATTTTTACTAATTTTTTTTTCAACTCATCCCTTTACTGAAATGCTATTCTATTGCCTCACTATTGCAGGAAGATGAACCTTGCTTCTTCAAGACTATGCCCTTAAATGACAAGGCCCTACAGTAGTAAAGATTCTGAGAATGGCTCATGTAACTGATTAAATGGCTGTTCTCCAATGACTAACCTAACTGTACTTGAACAATAAATTATGAATTTTTTTGGAGGGTGAAGAGGATTATGGCAGTACTTAAAGACTTCACACTGGGGCAGCTAGGTGGCATAGTGGATGGAGCAACAGCCCTAAAGTAAGGGGAACCTGAGTCCAAATCCGGGCTCAGACACTTAATAATAGCCTAGCTGTGTGACTTTGGGGAAGCCACTTAACCCCATTGCCTTGCCAAAAAAAAAAAAAAAAAAAGATTTCACAAAAATTATAGAGATAGTGGAAGGAATACTTATAGTAATTAACAAATCTCTGACATTATGTATGTTAAGTCACACATTACTACCATGAGCTATTATGTAGACAGACTCTTCTATCCCAACTGCATCCCCATAGACAGATAAATTGTTCCATTTATTAATACACATACCTATGAAAAGCAGAGAACAAACTGCTAGGAGACAACATCAAAGGCCCTCTAGGAAGGATAGTTCCCTTGTCGTTGACCCAGTGCAGGTACCCTCGAGTCATGTCTGCCATTCCAATAGCACGAGCTGAGCAATACAGAAATTTGTACCCATTCCTAAAGAACAACACAGGTTTTCCAATAAGAAGTGGGTAAAACTAGTGTTAAATACAAAATTAGTTACAGATCAAATCATTTAAGTATAACTTATTAATTCAACGGAGAAAAATACAGTTCTCTCTTATAAAAGAAAACACCCAACCAAAATAAAGATCTTTCTTCCTAATCACTCACTTTTCTTAAATTAGATTCTAGAACATAGGAGAAAAAGTCAGTTCAAAACACACATTTTTGTCTCTGCCTTCCCAAATCCATAAAAACTAAAGATTATTAAATTAGTAATGTTATTAATAATAGAGTATGCTCAAATACATCCATTAACCACTTAGAACAACAGTATCCAAAATGTGGCCTTCAGGGTGATTTTATCCTCCTGTGGGTTCCTTAAATGCTTTGATAAATGAAGCTGAATTACTATAGAATTCTCACTAAAATGGCAAATCAAAATGTATTGCCTATTGCTTCCATAAATATTTTTAAAAGTTAGAAAAATTGGGTTTCTATTTCTGATGATTCTATCCTGATGAACAGATGTAGGTATTATAAAAGGGATATGCATATGTATATAGATTATCTCTTTGTACATATGCATATATATATATATTTATATATATGTGTGTGTGTATACACATATATGAATAAAAACACAGCATATGGTATCTGAGTTGTGAAATATAAAAGTGTAAACCTAAACCTCAGTATAAACATTTATGCAAACTCATATTTTATATACTTTTTTTTTTGGTTTCTGCAAGGCAATGAAGTTAAGTGACTTGCCCAAGGTCACAATAGTTCCTCCTGACTCCAGGGCTGATACACTCTCCCCTGTGCCATCTAGCCACCCTGCATATTCTCATATTCTGGTACTTTTTAGTCTATATTGAGGAATCCTCAAGTTTTCTATGGAAAAGGCTCTCAAGCATAGTATCCAAGAGATTCAAAGGGACATGTAGCTATAGAAATTAAAAGGCAACCATTTCCTTTTGATAAATCATCACATCTGAAAATCAAAAATGAGGTAGGACTAGAAATGCAAGAAGTCAAAAGTGGCTGAATAGACAGAGTACTAAACTCAGAGTCAGGAAGAACTGAATTCAAATCCTGATTCACAAACTAATTAGAAATATGACTTTAGGCAAATAATTTGACTTCACTGTGCCTTGTTTCTACATTTATAAAATGAAAGGCTGAACTAAATAACCACTATGGTCTATTCTAGCTCTCTATGACCTCATGATCTAACAAGGAAAGAAAGGGGTGGGAGATTAAAAGAAAGCCTGAAGAACTTGGGTGCCTGTGTATTCTGATATGTATCATTTTTTCAAAAACAAAAAGAAAAGTTCTACTTAAACTTTAAAGAGGAATCATCTGTCACAAATGATTTATATTGGTTGATTATTCTACTCCTCAAATGAGTAAGCCAAAGCAATTCTAGGTTCCCAGAGCTCCTTCCCATGCCAGAAGGAATACGTACTCATTGATGGAATGGTAGAGTTTTGCTATACCCTGATGAGTCCAGTCTTTGCCTAGTTGCGGAAGAATCTGTCCCAAAGCATCAGACCTAAGAGGAAAACAAGCAAAAGAAATAAACACCAAAAATGAATAATTATAGAAAGCTGAAAATTTACTATTTAGTTAAATGATACTCTGTTCCCCCACTCTTAAATTTCCCCTCACCCAAGAAAAAGAAAATCCACCAGCAATACAAAATGTACATTTGGGAGACAACAACTGCTTCATCCAAAGGACAGTTTGATAGCTGCCTAAAGAGACCAAAGAAGTAAGCGAGAGGATTTCATCAATATACTTTTCAAGGGTGAGGAAGTCATTTGCAAGTGGATACCTGACCAAAGCAACTTTAAACCTGAAATCATATCCATAAGATCCTGATGTTAAATCTAAATGAGAACTTTGCATCAGAATCCTTACAATCAGATCTTTCTAACTTCCTGCAATTCAAAACATCAATACAAAGATCACATGCTTGGATAAGAGTCTGTGATCCCTCCATGCTTCACAACTCTCCAAAGCATCACCAGAATAGTACTCACCCAGGTACAAGAGTTTACATTCTCCCCACACCCCAAATAACTTCATTCTGCTTACTTGGTTATTGTTCCATCTATATCCGAAATTATGATCTTGTCATTCCAGTTCCACAGGTAAATGGTTCCTGCACAACGACAGGTACCTTGATACTGAGTTGTAATGCTAAACACCACATCATTTGGGCCATCTTGGAGCTTCAGTTTTGCCTTTATAAAAGCAGAGGGGGGAAAAGAGGCTAAATATATCTGTGTGGTTTAGATTCAGAGAGACAAATGTACAAAGCTTCAGTGAAACTGAAACACTAACTAGGTAATAAATGTTTGTATGTCCACTAGAGCTCTCATCATTATTGCCTTTTTGGATTCTCAGTGTTAGGCATGATACCTCGAATGGATTAAGTATTTAATAAATGTTGACTGACACTGACTTCTATGGAGGTTCTCAAAGGCTAGGCAAGAGGACCAACCTCTGGCAGGTTAATTACCTGAGGACTGGCCCAAGTTCAAAAAAACTCATCACCAGGTTGGTCAGAGGGTGCTAAACTTTTTAGTGACAGAAACCTTCAAAGACCTGTCAAGTTTCAGAGGGGTTGCAACCTGCATTCATGGAGGGAGTAGACACTGATGAAATCAGCTATCCTTGAAATAATGAAGCATAATAAAAAGCTATACCAGTCTTTCCTAAGGCCAAAGATGTGTTGTGTTTCCCCAAGCAGAAATGAAAAAAATTATATTTATTAAAGAAAAAAAATTAGATTTACATATATAAAAATCACCACAGTGATATGATGCCAGGAAGTATAAATAGAGACAACATAGTATATGCTGATTCTGGAGCTGGATTCAAATCCTACCTCTGATCCTGTGTGACCTTGGGGAAATCACTTAAAATTCATTCTCATTTCCTTTGTAAAATGAGTGGACTGAACTCAATGATGTCAGGGGTCTCTTCATTATCCTTTTGGGTTTTTTTTTTAACATTTTATTTGTTTTCCAGTTACAATTTTCCCCCTCCCCCCTCCCCAAAGAAGGCTGTCTGACAGTCTCTATATTGTTTCCATGCCATACACTGATGCAAATTGAATGTTATAAGAGTAAACATAAGAATGAACATAAACCCCTTTTGGGGTTTTCTTAACAAAGATGATGAAGTGGTTTGTCATTTCCTTTTCCAGTTCATTTTATAGATAAGGAAATTGAGACAGAAAAGGTTAATTGACTTGCCCAGGATCACATTTTAAGTGTTGGAAACCAGATTTGAATTCAGGAGGATGAATATTCCTGATTCCAAGTCTGACATTCTATCTATCCACTGTACCACCTTGCTGCCCAAACAACAATACAGTTCCTGGTATAAAATGACAGTTACACTCAATACCAGTCATGGTATTGATTCCCAGGTAACTCTAAGAAAAGAATAAGGCTGAACTTAAATCAAATCAAGCTGTGGATGAGAACTGTAAAAATGTTGGAGAAAAATCAAGAACTCTGTGTACTACATGGGCTCCTGATGCTTACTGTCTCTTGTGGGCCAACCATCTTTAAATGATCTAACTCACAGACTGGTACCAATTTTCTATTTTCTGTGGGATGACTTTTTAAAATTTACCCAAGCCATTGAATTTCTTCTAACCAATTTTGAGGAAGAGGTAAATGATTTTTCTTCTCACAACATAAATTCCTCACTTTTACTTCAACATAATAAACAAGATTGTACCTGTCCTTAGAAAAAGGAAAGAATTTCTTTGGTGGTGGGTGGGGAGAGTTGGGGGTTTGGAGAGACAGGGAGCAGTCATTTTTTTGTTAGGATGTACAAAATTCTAAGATAGGGAAGAACGACCTTTTTAGGCTGGGACCCAGGAGATTCTGGTTCTAGCATGGGCTCTGCGACCCTGGGGAAGTCATTTAATCTTTCTGAGACTCAGTGTGTTTCATTTAGATAATCAGTAAGTTGAACTAGAAGATCTTAGAAGTTTCTTCTAACTCTGAAAGTCTATGAGTTAAAGCATTCATGTCCTAGGATTAGCACTTTCCTATTCTTCTGCTCCTTAATGGTTTTTCCTTTAATGAGGTAAGAAATTTCTGAGCATACTTAGTTTGCTAAATGTGTTGAAAATCTTCAATAAGCAGTATCCATCTAAAACCATCAAATAAGTAGTATCTATCTGAAACTATCAACAAATATATGTAATGGGGATAAACTCAGAGCATTTCTAATAAGATCAGGGTGAAATAAGGACGCCCATTATCAGCACTGCTATTCAATATAGTATTAGAAATGTTAGCTTCAGCAATGAGAAGAAAAATAAATTGAAGAAATCAGAATTGGCAATGAGGAAACAAAGCTTTCACTCTTTGCAAATGATATATTATATTTAGAAACCCAAAGAAAATCATCTAAAAAACTCCTTGAAACAATTAACAAAATCCTGCAAAGTAGCAGGACATAAAATAAACCCACATAAATACAAAGCCCAAGAGCAAGAGATAGAAAGACAAATTTCATTTAAACTAACTCTAGGCAACATTAAATACTTGGGAACCTACCTCCCAAGACAAACCCAGAAACTGTATGAACAGAATTATAAAGCACTTCTCACCCAATAAAGATCTAAATAACTGGAAAAATGTCAACTGCTCATGGTTAGGTCAAGCTAATATAATAAAAATGACAGTTCTACCCACATTAAATTACTTATCCAGTGTCATACCAATCAAACTATCAGATATTTATTTTACTGAACTAGAAAAATAGTAACAAAATTCATCTGGAGCAACAACTGGTCAAGAATAGCAAGGGAACTGATGAAAAGGAATGTGACCTAGTTCTACCAGATCTAATATTATACTAAAAAGTGGCAGTCATCAAAACTGCCTAGTACTGGTTAAGAAATAGAGTAATGACTCAGTGGATTAGG
Organism: Macrotis lagotis; assembly: GCF_037893015.1. Classification (NCBI taxonomy): domain Eukaryota; kingdom Metazoa; phylum Chordata; class Mammalia; order Peramelemorphia; family Peramelidae; genus Macrotis; species Macrotis lagotis. The sequence goes on from NC_133666.1 coordinate 459,599,316, forward strand.
ATAGGTTGAAAAGAAATCTGGTAAATGACTACAGCAATCTACTATTTGACAAACACAAAGACATCAGCTTCTGGGATAAGAACTCACTATTTGACAAAAATTGTTGGGAAAACTGGAAAATAGAATGGCAAAAATTAGGCATAGGCCCACATCTCACTTCCTATACCAAAAATAAGGTCAAAATATCAGATCTATGGAAAGGGGGCAAATTTATGACCAAACAAGAAATAGAGTACATTATAAACCGCAAAATGAAAGATTTTGACTATATTAATTTTTTTTTTGCAAGACAAATGGGGTTAAGTGGCTTGCCCAAGGCCACACAGCTAGGTAATTATTAAGTGTCTGAGGCCAGATTTGAACCCAGGTACTCCTGACTCCAGGGTGCTTTATCCACTGAGCCACCTAGCCTCCCCTTATATTAAATTTAAAAAGGTTTTGCACTATTAAAATCAATGCTGCCAAAATTAGAAGGAAAGCAGAAAGCTGGGAAACAATCTTCACAATCAGGAGTTGTAATAAGGGTCTCATTTCTGCATCAAATTTATAAGTTTACAAGTCATTCCCTAATTGATAAATGGTCAAAGGATATGAAATATGAAAAAATTAAATATATATATATATATATATATATAGTCATGTGAAAAAATGCAAATTAAAACAACATCACCTCATACCTATCAGGTTGGCTAAGGTGAGGAAAAGGGAAAATGATCAATATTGGAGAGGTTGTGAGAGGACTGGGACAGTAATACATTGCTGGAGTTGTGAATGGATCCAACTATCTTAGAGAGCAATATGGAACTAATTCCAGCAATTCCAATTCTAGGTCTATAACCAGAAACAATTATAAAAAATGAGAAAAATTCCACAGTTCCAAAATATTCATAGCAGCTATTTTTGTAGTGGCAAAGAATTGGAAACTGAATGGATGCCCATCAACTGGAGAATGGCCAAACAAGTTATGGTCCATGAAAACTACGGAATACTACTGTTCTACAAGGAACCATAAATGGTTGGACTCTAGAGAAGCATGGGATGAATTACAGGATCTGATGCTGAGCAAAAGAAGCAGAACGAAGAGAACAATGTACACATTAACAACAACATTGTGAGATGATCAACCTTGATGGATGCAGCTCCTCTCAGTAGTTCAGAGAGCTAAGACAACCCTATTAGACTGGCTGTAGACAATGCTATTTCCATCCAGAGGAAGAAAAACAAAACAAAATAAAAACTGATAAATACTACTTTCACTTTTTTTTAAAAAAAAATCTCTTTTGTATTTCTTTCCCTTAATCCTAATTCCTCACACTGAAAATGACTAATCTGTAAGCATGTTTAACACAAATGTATTTGTACAATAATAACCTGATTTTTAGAGGGTGGAAGGAAATTTTGTAACTTAAAAAATACATATGCATATGGATGATTGTTTAAAAACTTTTATACCTATATCTGAAAGAATAAAATATCAATCAAGCAATAAATAATAAGAAAATTTTCCCATGGTTCCCTATTACCTACCACATTGTGCCTTGTTTCTTTTTCTGATATTCAAGGGTTAGCAACTGATCCATTCCATCCAACCTTATTTTCAGCAACTTCCCAGATGAATTACCTAACTTTGATTTTATCAGGCAAGTCTTTTCATTGCTCCATCCCTAACACATTCTTAACTTTGTGCTGTGGTTAATTCTGTTCCTACTGCCTGGGATGTTTCCCCTCTCTTTTAGTCCAAACTTATCTCTTTTCAAGGCTCAGAGGCATGTCGACCTTTCCTCTATAGCTTTGTCAAACCATTAATCCTCATGGATATTGACTTTTCTTATTTTAAACTTCTGGTGTTTTCTTTAGTTTCTATCACACCATTAGACACTTAAATGCCTCCTGACTGGTATCATTTTCTAATTCTTTCATGTGCATCATTTTCTAATTCTTTCATGTGTATCATTTTTGTCTTTGCAATGATCCTTGAGAATTCTTATGTTTTTGTATCCCCCACAGGATCATCATTAGAGGAGTACTATATATGCCAAAAAAAATGCTGTTAGGCAAAATGATTAGTCTTTATTTCAGGACACTCATTCTTATTCCCCATGGCAGGAGTGGCAGGGGGACTTCCCTCGATATCTATGTACTTTAGCTCCCATGTACAAACTCTCTCCTGGTATTATAAGAATATTCTTGTATTTAAATGAAAATTATTCACATGCTTTGAACTTTCCAAAATAGGAAATACATAGGAGAAGAAAATTCAAGGGAGTTAGAAATGAGAGTGATAAATTACATGACTGAATACATTACTTGTAAAATTCTCCTTTAAAAAATGTGTATACACACACATGCATATTTTATATGCGTGTGTATGTGTGTGTATGTCTATAAATAAATAAAAATGTTTAAAAATTTTGTGCAGTTTAGAATGGTGAAAGAAAACACTAGTCTTGATCTCTAAGAGGACCTCAGTTCAAATCACTGCTTTAATACTCATTAGTTATATGACTAGGCAACTTACTTAACCAACCTTAGCTTCAGTTTCTTTCTATGTGAAATGGGAATAATGGCTCACTAATTTACTTTATAGGATTATTTAGAAAATATTTTTAAAAATTTAAACTGCTAAATAGATGTATACTATTACAATGCATAATATGTACCAGAGTACTTACGATTTGGTCTGAAGAAAGTCTAAGTGACTTCTTATAAGAAGTAGTGCTTCCATGGCTTAAATGTTCTACTGGGACAGGATCAATTTTGAGGGACTCTTTAAGCTCTTGGGACTCCTCATCACTAGATGAATCATTTTCAGTTGGCCTATACAATATCAATCAACATTAGCATTTATTTAACTTAGTTCATCTCAGTAATACAATGATTCAAAGACAATTCTGAAGGACTTATATTTCCAGAGAAAGAACTGGTGGACCCTGAATGTGGATCAAAGATATTTTTTCCTTTATTTTTTTGCCTAAAGTTTTCTTTCACAGCATGACTTTCACCGAAATGTGTTTTGCATGACTACTCATGTATAATCTATATCAGATTCTTAATAAAGGGGGAGGAGAGGGAAAGAGAAAATTTCTAACTCAAAATTTGAAAAAAGAAAGCTAAATTTATTTTTATGTGAAATTGAGAAAAAATAAATTACATTAGATAGGAAAGGAATTGCATTTATTAAATGCTTACTTTGTTCTAGGTGATATGCTAAACATGGAGGATAAAAAGAAAGGCAAAAAAAAAAAAAATCCTGACCTCAAGGAACTCACAGTCTAATGGGAAAAACAATATGGGCTTTATAAAGTGTGTGTGTGTGTGTGTGTGTGTGTGTGTGTGTGTTTATATGTGTGTGTGTGTGTGTGTGTGTGTGTGTATATATGCATCCCTCAAATGGGGGATGTATATGAGAAAAACCTCCTGCAGAAGGCAACACTTAAATTGAATCTTAAAAGAATCAGGGATTCAAAGGGAAGGAAAATAAAGGAAGGGTAGGAAGGGGAGAAAACCTCCAGGGATGGAGAGAAGAGCAACTAGACCAGCATGTCTGGACTGTAGTGTATGTGGAAAGGATTCATATCTAAGGATTCAGGTTGGGAACAGGTTTTTCAAACAGAAGAATTTACATTTGGTCTTTGAGGTAAGAGAAGGGTACCAAAGATTAGTAAGTGGGCTTTTATTTATGTGTGCAACAAAATTAGGGAAAAAGTGATTCAGGAAAAACTTTTTAGCACTTAAAACACAAATTTATTAAATTCCTACTATATCCAAGGTACTATACTAGATACTAAGATAACAAAGATGAAGAGACATGGCTTCTGCCCTCAAGAAACTACCCATCAGAAAGATAAAATGGAGAAAACTAAGACAAGAATATGCTGAAATACAATGCATGCAGAGAATAGAGACATAGGATAGGGTCAAATTTCAGGAAAGGGAGATTTCTTTCTGGGTTTTTTTTGGGGGGGGGGAGCTCAGGGAAAGAGATACAAGTAAGGCTTCAATAAGGCTGTGGAACCTTTAAGGATAAGAAGTTTTGCAGTAGGTAGAGATAGGGTACATGATGAGAGAAGAGTGAGTGTTTTCCAGATGTAGAAGACAGTGTAAGTAAAGGTATGGAAATGGAAATGTTAAAGGGCAGAACAAGACTAAGGACAAATTGAGTAATAGAATCTGACTAGAACCAACTATGAAGGAGAGTCATAAAGAGATCAAACAAAAGGGCGGCTAGGTGGCACAGTGGATAGAGCACTGGCCCTGGAGTCAGGAGTACCTGAGTTCAAATCCGGCCTCAGACACTTAATAATTATCTAGCTGTGTGGCCTTGGGCAAGCCACTTATAACCCCCATTGTCTTGACCAAAAAGAAAATATCAAACAAGAAAATATAGGCTGGAGTCAGACCATGGAGAGTCTTGAATATTGGACTAAGAAGTCTGGGCTTTATAAAACAAATTACTAGGAGAGACAGTATGCCTTTATCTATTAAAAACAAGTTAAATTTTAGCATACTAGATCAAAATATGCTGCTATACTCCTCAAGGGTCATTTAGAAAATACTTCAGAAATTTATTTATTCCATGGATGAAAAAAGCGTCCAAAAGATTTTCTATGAAATGAGCAAATGCTACATTTCATTTTCTAAATAGTTTTGTACTAGGAGTGAGATTTAGAAGAGATTAAATCAGATCTGGTCCCTCCCAGTGCTTCTAAATTGAGAGATGCAATGTATAAATAAATTACTACAATACAAAGTAGTCCATGATATTAAGTTCATAAATCTCTACAAGATTTCTACTTTGACGTAAGAGGTGATTTGGAAATTGAAAGGTTATACCAACAGAACCCAGGAATTTGGGAGGTTCTACTAAGCTTGAAAGGCTTTGAATATGGGTCCAGTGATGTTTTGTATATCTGCCATTTTAAGAACAACTGAAGTTGGAAAAGGCTCGGTCACTAGAAGGTTTGCCACCAGTCAATCAACTAACAAGTTAGTAAGTACACTAAGTAGCAGGTATTGACTGAGCTAAGACTTGGGATTCAAATTAAGTCAAAACTAATTTAGCAACAAAAAACTCAGTCCCTACTCAAAAGAAATTTATAGTCTAAAATATGAAAATAGCTATGTACAGACAAGATACTCACACAAACAGATACACACACACAACTGGTGCTCATTTCAAAGAAGGCTTTATAAGGTAAGTGAAGGCTTGCAGAAAGTCTTTAACTGAGACGTAAAGGAAGTCTGGAGGCAGTGACCATGAGGGAGAGAGTTTTAAGCCTAGAGGAGTTTCATATGCAAGGAATATAAGGGGCCATTTTATGAAGGGCTCTGAAAGTCAAACAGGATTTCATAGTTGACCCATGTGGTAACAGGAGTCACTGGAATACACTGAATGAGAGAGAGTGTGTGAATATATAGTCAGATTTGTGCTTTTGGTAGATCAATTTGACAACTGAGTGGAGGATAGATTGGATTGGGGAAGAGACCTGAGGCAGGGAGACCAACCATAAGGCTATTTAAGTAATTCAGTCATAAGGTGATGAAGATCTACACCAGGAAATCAGTAGGATTAGAGGAGAGAAGGGACATATATTTAAAAAACCATAAAGGTATAAATTATAGGACTTGACAACCTATTGGATGGAGGGTGATGCTAAATTGTGAACCTAGATGACTTGAGAAAAGAGCAGTACCCTGGTTGTTAATAGACAAGTTAGAAAGAGGGGAGGGTTTTGGGGGAAAAAAGGATAAATTCAGTTATAGCTATGTTGAATTGTTTATGGGTCAGACAACTGGGGAACAGGAGAGAGGTTAGGGCTAAGAGTAGATCTGAGAATCATAGCGTGTATAGAGAGGTATTACTAATATGATAGGAGCTGATAAGATCCTGAAGTGAAATATAATTAGATGAGGAAGAGAAGAAGGTCCAAAGAGAGCCTTATAGGACACCTCTACTGTAGGCAGGAGGGACCTGTATGAAGATCCAGAAAAGATGACAGAATAGGAGTGGTCAGATGGGAGGAAGTAGGGGGGAGAACTAGGATACAAAAGGGCTGTGAAAACCTAGAGAGAAGAGAGTATCAAAGAAAAGAGGAGACGGACAGTAGTATCAAAAGCTGTAAAGAAGTTAAGAAGAATGTCGATTCGGAAAAAAGACATTAGATTAGATGGTGAAGTTGAAGCCAGACTACAAAAATGGGAATTTCGTGTGGCTATAAACAACTCAGGAAGATCATTTGAAGAACTGTGTATTCTGCTTTGGTGAGAGAAGTGAGAAACCTGATCCCCAATTTTTTTTAACTTATTAACATTTTCCCCCAATTATATGTAGATAGTTTTCAACATTCATTTTTGTAAAATTTTCTCCTTCCTTTGCTTCCCCCCAAGACAACAAGTATCTGATATAGGTTACAAATGTCCAATCTTGTTAAACATATTTCCATATTAGTCATGTTGTGAAAGAAGAATTACAACAAAATGAAGAAACCACAGGAAAAAGAAAGTGAAAATAGTATGCTTGATCTTTCTCTGTTCTTTTCACTGTTCATAGTATGCACAGTTCTTTCTCTGAATGTGGCTCCATCACAAGTCTTTTAGAATGTCTTTATTGATCCCCAAATTATTGAAAGACATAGGGGAAGACCAATGGTTGCCAGAAGTTCTAAATGACGAGTTGGAAAAAATGGGAATTTTTTCTCTCTAGAAAAATCAGGGATAGTTTTACTGAGTAGGTTATGTTTGAAATGATTTTAAAGCAAAATTAGGAGTTCAAAAAGCATTGAGGGAATTTTAGGGATAAGAGAACAATGCCAGGAACGTCTAGAACAGGGTGGTGAGCAGTCACTATAGCTAAGAGTAGAGAGTCATTATAGGAGATTACTGTGAGACAAAGGTTGGTAAGATAGGATGTTAAGAGATCATGGAGGGTCTTGAATGCCAGGCTTCTGAATCTGAACTTCATCAGGTGGAAAATATGAGATCATTGAAGGGTTTTAAACAGAGGACAAAAGATGACAAAATCTTAATGTACATAAATTTAACCTGGTGATACCATAAAAAATGAAGTGAGAAAGGAGAGAATGTAACGGTAAGAAGAGCAAGCAATTAATAATTTTATTTTTAGTTTTACTCATTTCTTTCTCAAGTGAAAGTCAGGAAACATAAATAGTATCTTATACAAGAAGAGTGACTTTAGATTTTTCAATGATGCTTTTAACTTTGGGCTTTAAAAAAAAAAGCTAAAGTTGCTCTACCACCTTTACATTCTCACACACTTATGAACTAGTTGGAAATCCTAAATAATTAAACAGCAATTTTCTTTGGCTAATGAGGCAACATCTCCCTTGATTTCTGAAATGTAAATGTAATTAAAACTTGTCCATGATTTGCTACTGTATTATTATTTTTTTAGTTTAGGTAACTAAAGTCTGCTGATGCTTTTTGCAAGGTATGTCTGAATTTTGAAAAGGCATAGTTTAAAGAAAATTTACTCCTATTTAGTCCAAAAGCCAAAAACATTAGATTTATTCATAATCTTAAAAAAGAAGATGAAAATGAAGGAATAAGAAAATGGAAAAGTAAGCTAAGATTGCATATTAAAAAACTGAGGGAAAAGAGGAAGAAGGAATTTAAATGGGAAAGAGAAGAGACAATGAGGAAAATTCTGCAGAAACTCCAATTTTTGGTGCTAACAAAAAAGGAATAATCTGGAGATTCAACCCTAGTCACCAAACTGGCTTGATTTTTATTAATGCCAACTATTCCAAAGAGGAAAGAGGAAAAGTTTTCTTCAAAGAAATGGGATCTTAAGGAGTATATCTTCTAGTCTCCCAGTCCTCTTCTTTTGTATCTTTTTAATCAAATGCTATTTTAAGGCAATCCTCAAAATTTTGACTATTTTAATAGCATAGTTACTATGACCGATGTTTGGTCTGTTACAGCAGAATATATTTTCTTCATCTGACTCCATATGTTTTTAGAAAAGCTAAAGTGGACACCTGCTAACTATTTAAGTAATTTAAAACAGCAATTCCCAACCAAGGACATTCAAAAAAACCTTTCTGGCCCCCAAACCACAGAATGACTTCCACTGAATCTATAAAATATAGTAGTCAATTTATTTAGTCCAAAGAACGAGGAAAACAAATCAAGCAAAATGCTTGAGTAATAATGAAAAGGCACTCACCTCATATTTGTTTGTTCTTTTGCATTCAATGGCAAGTCACTTGCTGGTGGTACCTCAGATTTCCCTTCTTTGGCCTCTGTTGGCTTAAAAACACATAGCACACACACACACCACACCACATATTAATAATAGTAGAAGGACAAGGTCATTCAGGACTGATTCATGAATGCCTTTTATCCCTATGCCTTAGAAGTGATCACCTCAAACACCTCATTGTTGGAATACATATTTCCTGAGCTAATTCACAAAACAACCATCCCAGGAATGCTTCTCTTATTGTGAGAAAGTACCTCCTTCCTTATAGTGAAAATCTGCCTTTAAAACTGCTGCTGACTTACCAGCACTATGCTGGTAAATGTTTAAAAGATGACTTTCTGATAAAAAAAATGTACACAGGACAAACTTCAAGGTTTAATCTACATTATTAATAGCTTTTCCATCACTTTCTTAAGTCTAGAGAACAAAGCGAACAATAACCAAATCCTGATTTCTGAGGTAGCAATACTCAATGTGGAAATTGTTCAAAGTCATTCATAAAACAATATTCCTGTGATTGAATACAATATTCTCTTGACTGAGTGATTAAGCATTTTTGACTATTATAAATACATAAATTAAAAATAAAAGACATATAAAGAGCGTCCAGAGAAATAACTGATAAGTTTAGTATTGAATAATTTTTTTTTAATGTTTTTGCAAGGCAAATGGGGTTAAGTGGCTTGCCCAAGGCCACACAGCTAGGTCATTATTAAGTGTCTGAGACCAGATTTGAACCCAGGTACTCCTGACTCCAAGGCCGGTGCTTTATCCACTGTGCCACCTAGCCACCCCAGTATTGAATAATTTTACATACACACAGATATACGTCTACATCGATATCTGTGTGTGTACACACACACACTCACACATATATTTGTGTCTAACGGTAACCATCTCTAGGACGGGGTAGGGAAGAAAGAGGGAATACATTATAGATCTGCAGTTTCAGGGGCAATTATCTTTTTTATTGTACTGTCTTACGGAAACACTTGTTTTGTTCCCTGAATTGAAAATAAAACAAATTTAAAAAAAACACTCAACACAGAAAATTTGATAAGACAAGTCGGTTTCCTCACAAGCCTGACTTTAACCCCAAATGCTGCTTCTATCCAGAGCTACAAAGGATAAACTTAATCTTTCTTACAGTTAATAGATTTCAAATAATTGAAGAGTAATCTTGGACTTCCTAAATCTCTTCTTTAGCCTAAACTTTGCCTGCTTCTGCCCTTTTCAAATCAGTAAGTATTCCTTTGTGCCAAAGATTCAAATGGATATGGACAGGGATTAGAGGCCTAAGGGAAAGAAATAAAATCAAAACAGGTCAGCAAACCCAAACAACACATCACCTACGTTTGTTAGCATAAGCAATATTTCTACTTATAATATCCAATCTCTCTAATAAAAGGAAAAGAGATACATTATTATTTCTTCTTTGGTCATTGTAATTAGAAAATGTTCAGTTTCAGGGAACTATCTTTCCAGAAGAACACAGGAGGAAAAGTGTTATATAAAGTATAGGTTTCCAAGCAGAAGCACAATGATGCTTCTAACTGTCAAATACTTTATAAAAGGAGCCATTTCCTATTTCTGAATTTCAGAGGCTGTAGTAGTAGCATGGCTTTGTTTCAGGGAAGGTAATATATGGAAATACCATTACCTTTCTAGTAAATTCAATGTGAACTCTTTGTTTTTTTCAATAGCCAGGGAGAATGATTAGCTCTGGTTACATTTAGGTCAAATCAACAGCTATTTACTAAGTACTCATGTACAAAGTCATGGGGAGAAAAAAAAAAGACAGATTTTTAAACTAACACATGCCCTCAGGCAGTTTAAATCTAACAGCAGAGGCAATACTGTATAATAGACTCTATAATGAAATTAGAAAAAGGTGCTAAGGTATCCATACCTGTTTGGCCATATTTTCCTTCTTGCGCCAGAACCACCATCTCCCAGACTTCTTTGGCATTTTATCTTTGACCCAGGACTCAACTGTGGCCTAAAAGCATTTGGTCTGAGTTACTTCAAATACTTTACAGGAGGTGAATCATTCTATACTAGGCTACAATCTTTTTTAGGCAGAAAGTTAGGGTTTTTAAAATCAATTGACCTGCCTTAATCACAAAGTTATTAAACAGTTGAAAGTTTGAGGTTTTAGTAACTTGTTTCATCTGTTCTTTCTCTGCTTCATTTCCCATAGGCAGAAGCCAAAGTTTGATGTTGGGAGGCCACATAATAGGTAGCCCGTGTGAGAGGCAACAGTTTGCTTGATAAGCCAAAAAAAGAAGTCTTGATTTTTGGGTATATTCCTCTTAGGGAACGGAGTTGATGAAATAATTTTTGTGAACATGTTCAAAAATTTTCCAGGCCTACCAGCATGTAAAATCTGTACTGGTCTTAACAAAACTGACACTATTCTTTTGCTAGCTTTATTACTTTCTCCTTTATCCATATTAATAGACTGAGAAAATGGTTGTTCAACTTTGAAGTCATTCCTATGATACACTCAAATTTTATGTATAAGTATGGACACATGCTGAAACAATAAAAAGGACAGGGTTTTTGTTTTTTAATTTTTTATAGAGACTAGAAGGTATATCCAATCCAAGGTATGTGGATCATACGAGGCCCTCAAATCAAAGCCCATTTATGTGGCATTATTAAATTTTATTATTATTCTCATAGGCTATATGGGATATATTATAGTCATAGATATTAAATTCTATATTGCAGCCATTGACAAGTTTCTGTTGGGTGCTGCAGTCCAGAAAAGCTAGAAGGGTGGACATCCATGTTCTAGAACAATTAAATTTATTTTATAAATTTAAATTTATTTATAAAGTATCAAGACAGTGAAACTTGACTGAAGTCTGGAGGATACTGAGTTCCTATCCCTGCTTCAGATTTTTAGCCCAGTGACCCTGGACAAATCACTTAACTTCTCTTGGTCTCAGTTTCTTCAATTGGGATAATAATAGTACCTACATTGTTGGTTTTGTTTTGAGGATCAAAGGGGATAATCAATGTAAAGTGCATTGCAAAACTTAAGTGTTATCAAAATCTTGTCTAGCTATTACTTAATCTAGTTGCCTGATTTCTTTGTGGTCCCAGTGTGTGCTAATTTGTACAGTTGTATTCAACATGAATCTTTTAAAACATTTGGTTTTAAAGAGGCTTTAAAGAATGAAAAAAAAATCTAGTAATAAGTGCAAATATTTGGGTCCTTTGCAGGAGTTATCTATATTACTTTTTTTTTTTTTTAGGTTTTTGCAAGGCAAACAGGGTTAAGTGGCTTGCCCAAGGCCACACAGCTAGGTAATCATTAAGTGTCTGAGACCGGACTTGAACCCAGGTACTCCTGACTCCAGGGCCAGTGCTTTATCCACTACGCCACCTAGCTGCCCCTATATTACATTTTCTAAAGATAGCAATACAGACTTGGGATCCCTTACCTTGGGCAAGCTCTTCTGAAAGACCTGCAAGCTTAGGATCATGGGAGCAGCCAAGGCCCAGTTATAGTACCTGTCAAAAGCACAATTGACTGGTTAGGAACTATTAGATAATTCAGTGGGAATTAATTTTAAAAACACGCAGAACAGCCTATTTGTGTTGGTAGGTAAAAGGCTTAACTAGTTTTTTTTTACTGCATGAGTAATACTTGCTTTAAGTCAAATTGCCCTGGAAATGCAATATTCAGTAAAACAAGAAAATAAACATTCATTTCAACACCTCATTTTCAAATAAATGTAGTTCAAGTTTGAATTTGCATTTCAAAGTCTTTGTCTATTTGCTTATTCAAATTAAACATGTACTTCAAAGCAAGAAATGAAGAGAAGTTTCATCAAGATTTTATTGCCATTTTCTCTCACTTAAAAAGATCACAGAAACAAAGGTATTTACCGGTTATAAATCCGTATCACAAGATTAGGATTATCTATAAGTCCAGGGTTTTCTGCGAATTCATGGTAAGTAATGATATGTTCCATAAATTTTTCTGAAAGGGAAAAACATGTTGATTACTTTGGTTAGAGAAGTAAAACCATCACCAAGTCCATATAACAACAACAAAAAAAAGTCAAGCTGATTTCCTCTACTTACGAATATTAAAATCCTACAAGGGAATTTTCAGACAGGCATAGAAAAGGAACTGAATTCATAAAATCAGTCCAGAAACATTTTCACAAGAAACAGGGAAGATTCATTTCCCAGTTCCCCCTTTCCTCTTAGTCAATCCCAGACCCCAAAAAGGAAAAAAAAAGAGAAAGGAAAATGGTAAAGACTCTCAATGTATCACCTATAAACCCATCTGGAGAAGCAAAAAATTCCAATAAAGAAAAATTAGAAACTATCACTGAGACACAATTTGATGAGAAGAACCTCTTTAGTAACTGGAGATAACGCATTTGAGGAACAAAAAGTAAGTTGTAACCTAGCACTGGAGTCAGAATAAAATAATTCCGGTGTCTTGTATTTCTTGTTTAGAAGACATATTACAGACTGTATTTCTCAAGTGCTTGGAACCAAGAGAGTCATTCATTAGGTTAAAAAAATTATTTTTACACTACTTTCTCCCAGAGGATGAACATGAGTTTAGAACGTGATTAAGTCACCTACTGTTGTTTATATTGGGTTATGGAAGTACTCCTAGTTAAAAAATATGGATAGGAGTCTTGTAAGGAGTATAATATAATGTGGAAGAGTGTGGGTGAAAAGTAACTAAAGTACTGCTGCCTGGAATCCCAGAGAAGTAATAAAGAAATGGTAGTTGTGTTTATGCCATGCTAATGATGCAGATTCCTGCTATGAGCACCAGAATGATTGAGTCCCTGATCAGTTCCTTAGGTCCTGATCCCTAGGAAAAGAATACTTACTAGTTGTTAAGAGAAGACAGAAAGAAAGTGATTAGCATGAGACTGCTTGTAGATGTGATTAAAATTCTGCTGTGAATTTAAATGAATTGCATTTTTCTACCACTGTGTTGTGGACACTGGGGAAATAGATGAGGATTTGACTCAGTCTCTCTTAGAGAAAACCAAATTTTTGGGGATAGGCACTGAAAAATTCTTGCTACTTGATTTAACTTCCTTGCTATTAGTTTACTATTATTCTGGGTTTAAAGTTTACTGAAGGACTGAAATTGTACCTGTGGATGGTTCTCCCCACTAACTGAGGAAGTCTCAAAACACAGAATAATTAAAATGTCACTAGTTTTGGAATATGCAGAGCTGAGTTCAAGTTTTGGCTCTAATCTCTATTAACTAGTATCCCCATCTCTTCTAAAACACTTGATCCTAGTAGTGTGAATCTGGGCAAGGTATGTAAATTCTCTACACCTCTGTTTCCTTGATGAAAAAAAAGGTATGTTATTTTTGAATCTACTGCCTACCTTACTGGGTTAAGTTGAGGGAAGCACTTTTAAAATCTTATGGCACTAGATGAATTTGTGTTTTATTTTAGGTTACACTTTATGGTTAAGTCATAAAGATGGATCTTTTTCTATAGCTCCTGGAACAATTATAAAAACCAAGGTAGAGCAGCTAGGTGGAGTAGTGGATAAAGTACCAGCCTTGGAGTCAGGAGTACCTGGGTTCAAATCCGGTCTCAGACACTTAATAATTACCTAGCTGTGTGGCCTTGGGCAAGCCACTTAACCCCATTTGCCTTGCAAAAACCTAAAACAAAACAAAACAAAAAAACAAAAACAAAAAAACCAAGGCCTAAACTAACTGAAAATATTACTATCTGCAAGATCACTGAACACAAACACCCCCCCCATCCCCATTGCTCTTTCCAAAGTCTACTCTTTTTTTCTTTTCTTTTTTTTTTTTTAAGGATTTTGTAAGGCAATGGGGTTAAGTGTCTTGCCCAAGGCCACACAGCTAGGTAATTATTAACTGTCTGAGACCGGATTTGAACTCAGGTCCTCCTGACTCCAAGGTTGGTGCTTTATCCACTAAGCCACCTAGCCACCCCGAAAGTCTACTCTTTCTGAGGAGACTTTTCCCTTTCTCACTCTAATGATGAAGTAAAAAAAAAAATATGACTACTAGATCACTATATTGTTGAGAATTCTTTTAGAGTTAGGAGGCTTAGATGATCACTGCAATCCTTTCCCAACTCTCTGCCTTCTAACATTCTTGTTTTCCTTCAAATTTCAACTAAAATCCTTCCATCTATCCCACACTTGATCCTAGTGCCTTCCCTCTATTGATTATCTCCCATTTATACTAATATATCTTGTACCTATGTAGTTATTTTTAAGTTGTCTTTCCCATTAGACTGTGAGCTTCCTAAGAATGGGACTGTCTTTTGGTTTTTTCTTTGTATCCTTAATCCTTAGTATAGTAGACACTTAAAAGTTTATTGACAAACTCTTTATGAATATGGTGAGAGAAAGTGACCTGTGTGATAATCTCAACCTATCAAATAAGTAAAGCTCCATAAATTATACTTTGTTTAAAGTCTCAAGGGTTTGATATCAATCCCATCTGAGATTTTAAAGATTATATATAGACTTGTCCTAACAGTACAAATTTTAAAAATAAGATATATCTTCTGCCCACTTCCTCCAAATTGATATAATTTTTTAAAAATTATTTTACATTACTTATTTTGTTTATATATATATATATACTATTTTATAAAAATATAATATATGTGCATAAAATAAATAAAATTAAAACCTCAAAACAAATATGTATATAATAATCCAACAAAACAAATCCCTGAGATGGCTACGTCCAAAAACGTTGTTTCATTCTGCCTTCTAAGTCCATTATCCCTCTGTTAGGAGGTGAGTAATGTGCTTTATCTTTAGTCCTCTAGAACTATCTATCAGGAAGGCTTTAAAAAAAGAAGAATCGGGGCAGCTAGGTGGTGCAGTGGATAAAGCACTGGCCTTGGAGTCAGGAGGACCTGGGTTCAAATTCGGTCTCAGACACTTAATAATTACCTAGCTGTGTGGCCTTCGGCAAGCCACTTAACCCCATTTGCCTTGCAAAAAAAAAAAACCCTAAAAAAAAAAAGAATCCCATACTATTATGATGGGGAGGTGCCTGTTATTCCCTCAAAACCAGGTGTAAAGCTATGATGAGGTTTGATGACAGAATAAATCAGGGAAGAAGCACAAATCTGATTTTGTTTTTTGAAGTGAGGACAGGGTATTCCTGTGACCTACCTTTTGATATCTCTCCATTCTCACTGAGGCCCCCACAGAGTGAGAGGGTCACATCAGGCAAGTCCATTGCAGAATCAGACAGGCATTCTGTGCCACTGTCTGCAGCTGCACTTCCCACTGACTGAGGAGACTGAGAACCAGACAAAGTATCAGACTCAGTCCACTGTCTAGAACCTGGATCAGAATCACTGGAAGGAAAACAGAAAATTTATTGTACAGATGTACCAAATCATATTTAATAGATTAGTAACCCATTCTAGATATATGAAATCATATGGTTAAATAAGTGTGACCTTGGGCAAATTCCTGAGTACTTCAGTTTCCTCATCTATAAAATGACCTGGAGAAAGAAATGGCAAGTCACCCCATTTTCTTTGTCAAAAAAAAACCCCACCAAATTGAGTCATGAAGAATCAGACACAACTAATCAACTAAACAACAACTACTTATATTTAAGTAGAGACTACTTTTGATTGAAGGTTACGTTGAATTGCAAACTTTTTGAAGACAGGAACTATCTTTTGCCTCCTTCTATATCACCAGTGCTTAGCACAGTAGATACTTAATAAATGTTTACTGCCTGATTGATACTAACTGTATTTCTCTCTGTCTCTCTGCCTGGGAAGGGCATCTGAATTTCTAATTTTATTAGAAGGAGGTAAATCCTAGTGTAGAAACTTCCTTCAGGTTAGAAATTCATATGTAACTAATGAGAGCTACCTAGAGCTCCTAGGAAGTTTGCTGAGATAAGTTATCTAGAGCCACTAAAAAGTTAACTTGTGGGGTGGCTAGGTGGCGCAGTGAATAAAGCACTGGCCCTGGAGTCAGGAGTACCTGGGTTCAAATTCAACCTCAGACACTTAATAATCACCTAGTTGTGTGGCCTTGGGCAAGCCACTTAACCCCATTGCCTTGCGGAAAAAAAAGTTAACTTGTTCATGGTCACTAAGCTAGACTATGTCAGGCTTTGAATCTAGATCTTCCTGACTTCAAGATAAATCTCCTATCCATTACTTCATGTTGCCACAAGAAGACCATGAAATATAGAATATGCACATATTTATTATTTAAAAAATTTTATTTGCACTTATTTATTAAATGGTTTAAAAATTCACACATATCACTAGTCTTATGTATGTCACATAGTTGATTTTAAAAGCCCCTAAAGAGCACTAAGAAAAACAGGTAAAAATTGTACATGGACACTGAAGCCATTCATAAAACAAGTAAAAAATGTCAATTAGATTAGTAGTCTTTTTGATTCTAATTAAAGGGGTAAAAAAAGAAGTACTTATTTAAATTTCCACAATGAAAATTACAGTGTCATTAAAAAAAGCATGATGTTTAGAAACAGTTTGATCCTAAAATCATGGAAAAAGTGGAGGTACTTTATTATCCTGCAGAAAATTACTATAGTTTTTGAGAGATTACTTGAAAACTGTACTTTCCTAAACTGTGCTCATGTCAAACAACTGAAAAGATTGGAGATGGAAAAAAATTCCCACAAGTTCAGATATCCCTGAGAAAAGGAAAGGTTTTAAAGATGTGAGAAGGGACAAAGTTACTTATATGTTAATAAGAGTACTGATGACATTCAACTTTGAAGATACAAAAAGATCATGGTCTATATTTAGAAGCTGATCAATTCATTTTGCAAAGAATGCTATGGGAGATACTAGTTATTGTAAAACCAAACTGAAACAGTTATTGTCCTCAAGAACCTTAAATTTTACTGAATCCTAATAAAAATTTGTTGAAAATTATTTTAAACAAGTAATTAATGACAAATTAGCAAGAAATTGAAAATGAAAAACCTAATTTGCTTAATTCTCTTCATATTTTAGAACATGCTTTACTCTAACTAGCAAATATTACCAAGTTAAATCCAGACATATTTAATACAAACAACTAAATAACCCACACTAATTATGATTTACATAATTTAAATAAAGCAAAAACCTCTTTGAGTCATTTTACGAAGCACTACTGAAGGGGATTATTGCAGAAATAATTCAAGTTACTTAATAGATGGTAGATAAAATTAACATATGAATACCAGTGAATTTGTCATTTATCACATCAGAGAAAAATCTCAAAATTAAAGTTGCAGGTAGCAATTTAAAAGTATGTCATAAACAGATATTTTGAAATGTAATCCCAAAAGTACAGTTATATATTTTTTCTTTTTCTAGCTCTTATTTTAATGACAAAATTGTTCAACTACTCACCTTTAAAAAATAACCACTATTGACTAGAAAGTCAAAACTAAAGTTAAAATCAGATCAACAGGATTACTCTCAAGGGAAGTAATGAAAGTCACTGAGGATACAATTAATTAATCCCAATTTCAAATTAATCCCCCTAACTCCAATAATAATGGTGTTGGAAAAACAAGAATAAACAACTAGGTTGTGAGAAAAATATATTCTATGCCAGCCACATATAATAAGGATGGAATCAAACACCATATAACCAAATTCGTAATTTGGAGGGGTATTTTGTTTACATGTTAACTATACTCTGTGATAATAACAGAATTAACAACCATTTAAGATATCCTTTCTATTTTAGATACTTGAAGAAAAGAGACATTCACATAAGAATGTGAATTGTAAGTCAAATAATTAAATTGTGAAGTACCAAAATAAGAGCTGAAAGTCAATATGGCTTAGAGTCAAAAAAAAACCCAAGTTAAAAGTAATTCCTTTAACACATACTGTGTGAAAATTTAACACAAACAGGTGTTTGTTTCACTAATTTTTGGTAAAAGGAAACTTTGGTACAAGTACCAACTTGCTAAATTTAGATTAAAGAGGAATTTCTTGTAGCATACAGCAGTGGAGGGAATTTTCTTACCAGGAAACTTGGGTTGACAGAAATATTTATATAGATGTTCACAGTTAACAAAGAGCTCAACATGTATTATCTCATTTGATATATGTAGGGTAGTAAATATTAACCTATTGAATTGAGCTTTTGTACTCTTAGAAATAATCTAGCCCCTTCCTTGGTACAGATGGAGAAACTGAACTCAGATAAGGACTTGCCTAACATCACTGGGAGCACAAAGAACAAAGATACAAACATCTTTTTTGTTAAGTACAAATCTTCTGGGTCTATTCAAAGAGTCCCCACTATTTATTTATATTATATAATTTATTTTTATATAAAAACAAAACATAATTGTATTTATTATATAGTTGTAATAGTCACCAATTCAATATTCATCAACATTCTACTTAGAACAGAAAATTACATACAAAAATTCAATTACACTGAAATAGTACTATATATAAAGATTCATTCCTGAACTGATATAGTTTCACATGACAATATAACATTCCAAGAGAGAACAGGAAATATTTTACTATATTTAATTATAGTAACAACTTTCTCAATAGAATTACAATGATATAACTAGGAGAAATTCTCTGAATATATCAGAAATTTAACAATATATTTCTGAATTTGTATTCTTTCAAAATTTTTAAAAATAATGAGAATGAAAAAAGAGAGAAGAAAGAAGCAACACTGTGCTATAGGAAGAATATTGGATTTTGTGTCAAAGGAGTTAAGTTTGAATCCTGGGGCTGACACTTAGGACCCATGTAACTGTTTAGGAAAAGCATTTCATTCTATTCATCTTAGGAGTCCTCATCCACAAAATGAAGGTAATGGACTATTTTAGTCATTCTAGTCATTCTCAAAATGTGGTCTGAATGTGACTGGAGGTACCCAGGATCTTTTCATGGTGGTTTATGAGTTTGAAACTGTTTTTCATAATAATACAAAGATTTATGAATTTTTAATACTGTGAAAATTATAAATATAAGCTATATAAACAAAAGTTCCATGAGATGGTGCTCAATAATTTTTTTTAATAATGTAAGGAATTCTGAGGTCTAATATTTGAGAAGCATTGGCCTAGATGATCTCTAAACACACAAAATAATTACTGACACATTGCTAAAAGTAAGTTTCTAAGCAGCCTCCTGGGTGGAGCTGCTTTAATAATAGAAAGGATTGTCTTTTAAAAATGGTACCATTTGCATATCTTGTGCTAAAAATCATTCATAATACTATTTTCTTTGAATAAGTTTATAAAGCTAAGTGTGTTGAGATAATTTTAATTTACTTAACAAAACTTTAAATACATGCAAAACACAGCAGACTATGTAGATTATGACAATTTATATCACTGTAACCCAGGTCTAATAAAGTTTTGCCAAACTTCTGGCTAATGAAGGGCAGCAGCTAGGTGATGCAGTGGATAAGAGCACCAGCACTGGAGCCAGGAGTACCTGAGTTTGATTATTTTTATTATTATTATTATTATTAATTATTAATATTATTATTAACCAGCCTCAGATACTTAATAATTACCTAGCTGTGTGGCCTTGGGCAAGCCACTTAACCCCATTGCCTTGACAAAAACCTAAAAATCCCCAAACAAACTAACTTCTGGCTGATAGAGTGAAGAATGATCACAACTAGTAATTGAGATCAGTTCTGGCGTACTTGTTTACTACTCATGGAGTTATAAAAAACATATAAAGGCTGAAAATAATAAAAAAAATAAGTATGATATTCTCCATTTTCAAGAACCCAAAGGAAAAGTTAGTTCTGGTCCAATATCTTTCATTTCCATGCTTATCTTTCTGAATGGCTTATATAGCTCAACAACTAACTGCGGTTAACAGATAGTTTGAGGGCTGTCTGTCTTCCCCAAGAGCATAGCTAAACACAATACCTTTTGGGGAAATAGAGGGCTGCAACTTCAGGTTCCAAGGCTTTTAGGTCATCTAGGTAAATATCATCAGGCCCTTGGTGCTGGCTTCTCTTATGGACACCTGTTATAACAATTAGGGCATTTTTTAATGAAAAGCATGAAAATCATGACATATCAGACCTGAAATCTATTTTAACTCTTACCCAAAATATAAATATGGGCAACAATACCCCCCCCCAATGGTGAACTGACTTCAACATGAAGCTTTTTAGAAAGGAAGAAACTTACTTCACTCTTCTCTTCCCATCTACTTTCTTCTGCTGTGAATTTGCCCCAGTTACTGACTGTAATATTAAACAGGAGAGCATCCAGGAGGGATCCCTGTAACTATTAAAAAACACCCTATTTCCAAAGTTGACACTATTCTCTATCAACACCATGTGTCCTTTCAATAAGCTTTGCATTAACTTAAATTAGGATTCCAACCAAAGACAAAAACCAACTATTATTTTGATTTAAATCACTTAAAATCTTCAAAGTTAAAATATTGAGACTGGATGTCAACAGTGAAATATGGAGGTAGTGTTTGCATTCTTTATTTCTGAAACAGCCTAAATTCTGATCTTCAAAGAACTCAATAGGACTGAAAATAAGCGATTAAACAAAGTAGATATTGTTAATAAATTGCATTAAGTTTTGTCAAGGGTGTGTCACAATAGAGACATTTTCCATAGCTAATCAAGGGTTTTAGCAAAGTTGCCTATGGAAAAATCATGTTAACAATGTAATCTCCTTGGTAACAACATGCTTTACACTTTATTAGGCAGTTGGTAAAGTGGAAAAAGCACAGGTCTGGGATAAAGAATATCTGAATTACATAATTTTCTAGCTTTATGGCATTTAACCTACCTGAGCCCCAGTTTCCTTTTTTTTTTTTGAAAAAAGGCAATAATAACACATGAGAATCAAATGTGGACCTAGCACAGTGCCTTTCTTATAGTTAAATGCTCAACAAATGTTTAATGAATCAAATGAAATTATTGTTTATATGAAAGTCTTTCAATAGTCATAATTACTATATGAATAGAAAGTTATTATTTTACTCTCTGAGAAAGGGCAAACCAATATTACAGGTGAGGATATAAGATTATCACATTTGTCAGTATGATTACTGCACAATATAGATATGAGAATGATTCTCTCTCCTGAGAGAATTCTTTGGATAAGAATCTTAAGCAAACTAGCAGAGAAACCAAAACTTGCTTATTAAACATACAATACCAAAAGTGTCTTCAAAAAAAATTCTAGCCAACTATATAATAGATTTCTATATAATTCAATGGCTGACATTTGATGAACATTTTTATATGGCTTTAAGGCTTTATATAGTTTTAAGGTTTGTAAAGTGCTTTATATACTATATTTCCCTTTTCTCACAACAAATTTTTGAAATTATTAGTACAGACATTCTTTACTTGTCTAATTGAGAGACAGGTTACTTGGCTTGGCCACAGGAACATACTAGAATTTATCAGAAAGAGGATTTGAACCCAGGTCTTACAAGTTTGACAAGCTATGCTATATTCTGTACTTGAAGTCTTCCACCTTATTCGTGAAAGGGGTGTATTAATCTTCTATTTTCCAAGACTAAATATAGTTTATAACTATATTTGTATATTTATATATGAATTTAGATGCTTTTTTAGTGATGTGTCAATTTATATTTCTATTATTATGTAAGTTACTCTCAGTTTATTTGATTTATTCTGCATCAATTATCAAATTTCTCTGAGCTCCTCATACTCCATTCCTTAGGGTACAATAATAACATTCCTCTATAATCACACTAAAATTTGTAGTCATTCTTCAATTAATAGACAACCACTTTTTCAATTTTTTTGGTATGTTTTGTCCTAAATGTTTTGTACTGATCTCCTTGGGTCCTAAGCTCAGTAATGGGTTTACCATGTCAAAGTGTGGGAACAATTAAGTGATTTTGTTCCATAATTACACAGGATTCCACCAATAATGTATTATTGTTCTCATTACTTTTCCACAATGACCTCTTCCATTAAAAAATTATCTCTACCAATTTAATGATTATGAGATTGTTTTTAAATATGTGTTTCTCTTATCTTTGGAGTATTATTACAAATGGTAGATGATGGTTTGCATTTCTTCTGAAAATGATTTTTTCATCTCTTTTTGCCTCCCAATGGCCTAATCTCATTTCTATTCTTTCCCCTCTGTTTCCCCCTCGGTAATTTAAAAGGGATTGCTTTTTCCCTTTCTTGAATCTCAGTGATATAGCTGATTTCTCAGAGCTCCACTTCACTTTGCATGTAGTGATCTAATGGCTATTTATTATAACCTTTTTGTTCAGTTCTAGGACCACGATCAACCCCTACAGTCTAAAAACCAGACTATCAAGATGATCTACCATCTAAATTTAGGACTAGTAATGCTAAACCAAGATGAATACCTTTCTTCTTTGATGGGGAATCCAGTTTAGTGATTGGCTTTATTTCTGATGGAGGCTCTACTGATGGACTAGGGAGAGGATCTGCATCCAACATAGATAAAACTTGTGGGCTTTCGAGAGGAGGTTCAAGGATTGCAGAAGCGACAGAAGTTGCCTCAGTCATTTCCATCATTGGTGTACAGAGTGCTCTTGGCTTTGGTTTTACTATTGTACATACAGTGTCTTCCACTGAAGCATCTTTCTCAACCTCATTTATCAGGTTATCTTCATTGGGGATAACCCTGAAATGAGTATTTTCTGATGGAGTGATGGTAGCCGTTCGAGGATGATCTGATCTATCTTTCTTGCTGATCTGAAAAAGAAAGGCTGTAATTGTTAGGAAAAAGAGAATTGTCAACTTTGTTGCTCCTGGAATGCCTTTCTCCTGAACTTCAGTCTCCCATCACCAAAAGTCTATTTAGCAACTCAAACTGGATGTCTCATAGATATCTTAAACTCAAAATGTTCCAAAAAATTCACATCATCTTTCCCCCTAAACCCTTCCCTTTTCCAAAACATAAATTACTGTTGAGAGTATCATCAGTCATTCAATGTAATCTAAGAGTCATCCTTGATTCCTCAATCTCTCACACCCTGCCTCGCAAATCTGTTCCTAAATTTTAATATTCTATCTTTGTAATTTCCCTTGTATATTCTCCATTCTCTCCTCTGAAAGCCTAGCTTTATCCCCTAATGCCTGTACTACTCCTGTTCCCATTCCAATTCATCCTCCACTCAACTGCCAAAGTGATCAACCTATAAAGTGATTCTCCTTGCCTGCATCTCAATAAACTCTAATGATTCCCTATTCCTTCCAGCATCAAATATAAAAATTCTTTGATTTTCACAACTTGGCCCCTTCCTAACTTCCTAATCTTTTTACACTTTATTCCCCTCCAGATAGCCTATGATCTAGAGACACTAACTTCTTTACTATATTCCCCATGTTACACACTATCTTCTGATTCCATGTTTTTTTTTTCTAGAGGGTTCCTATACCTGGAATGTGCTATTTAGCTTTCCTGGTTCCTTTAAAGGTCAATTCCAATCTTACTTTCTGCTAATTAGACTTTCTTGGAATAATTCTCTTTCTCCTTAAATGCTACCACCTTCCTTCCGAGATTACCTCTAATTTACTCTGTCTACATCTCCTATGAATGTATTTTTTTCAATGTTGTCTCCACAATTGGATTAATATACTTGAAGGCAAAGAATTTGCCCCCCCTTCTCAATTAATGCATGTTGACTTCATTTGATTTAAAACATATATCATATTTGACTGGATATAGCTTGTGACCCTGAAATGGGATTCTTTTGCAAGAAAAAATAATTGGAAATATATAATGAAACAACACAAATTATAGAAAATATTCGTTTCCTACAAACTTGATTTTTTTTAAAGGAAATATCTAGCCTGTATTTGGATGAAAATACATGTTTGTGCAATGAACAGATAATATACAGAATCAGCTCTCAGAGTGAGAAGATTCTTTAAAGGTGATCCAAGAATCTATCCCACATATCTGATAAGTGGTCAACTAGCCTTTGCTTAAAGATCTCTGGCGCGTAAGAACCATTAGCTTCCTAATTAGGTCCATGTTACTTTAGATTAGTTCTAATTTTTAGCAAACATTTGCCCCATTATAACTTTCAACCACTGATCTTAAGTAATTGTCTTTTGAAGCTAAGCAAACATATCTAATCCCTCTTTTATGAGTTTTTTCAGAGGGTCCTCTGAAGAAAGTTATCAAAGTCCCCCCTTCTCCTCTGGTGGCTACTTTACATACAGTCGGACCAGGGTAGAGTAAAAAGAAAGCATCACTTGCCCCAATCCTGGTCACTATGTTTGACTCATAACATATTGACTTGTGACCATACCACATATTTATTGACTTTTATGGAAGCTGAAGTTCACTAAAATTTCCTTAAATTTTTCAGTGATGCTGTTTCCTATTTATATCATCCCTCCCCTCATAAATGAAAAAGTAATAGATTTTACCCAAGTGGGTAAGACTATATATTTATTGCAATATTTCATTTTACTTGATTTGGTCCAATTTTTTGATCTGCAAAGTTCTTTTTGAAATCTGTCTGCTATTCAATATGTTAGCAATGGACTTAAGGCTTGGTGTTAGTTGAAAATTTGAAAATAATTCCTTGTATACCTTTATTCAATTCATTGGCAAAAATGTTACATAATATAGGACCCAAGCACAAATTCTTGGGCATAGCATTAGAATCTTCCTTCCAAACTGTCATTGAATCATTAATGACCATTCTTTGGGTCTGGAATTTCTACTAGTTCTGAACCCACCTAGCTGTACTGTCACTTAGTCCATACTTCCTTTTTCCCCCCACAAAAATTGCATGAAAGCAGTAGCACCTTCTGTGGTAACAAAACTGAAAACAAAGTTGGTATCCAAAGATCAAGGAATGGGGTAACAATTTCAGTAAATGACAATGACAATTTATTACCAGAGCCATTAGGAAAGAATAAGGAAGCCATGGAAAAACAAATAAATTGATGCAAGAAAATATATACAACTCTCCTAATTCAAAAGATAATATCATTGAAATTCAGTTAATATTGAAAGACAACCTGATTAACTGAAATGAAAAAATCTTGATTCAGGAGAACAGATGATGAAACAACTTCCCTTTCTATAAGGAGACAAGAGGACTATGTTTCAGGATTTGGTTCATTTATAACTGAGTGAATGACATTAGATTATCAAGTCATTTAAGTACACTCTTATACATGCATCTTTTCTAGACTAATGCTAAAAAAAAGGTCTAACTTTAAGGGTGGGTAGAAAAAGTTTTTTTTTCCAATGATAATTACACTACATCTACTCATGTTTAGAAATGCACTGTAACAAATTTACTGAAATATATTAATTTATTAATGTAGTATGTATTTATAATAAACTAATATTAACTTAGTTATAAATTATGTTAAAATACTTATAATAGTATTTATATAATAGTATTGTGACTTTTTAGAGTGTTAGAGTATAAGACTTACACATAATCACTGATAAAACTTATAATGTCCAGTTACCCAAATGAAATAAAAACCTACTAGTATACATTATTTCCCTTTTAAGAAACCCAGTTTTCATTTTCGTGTTCCTATTTCTCTTTAAAAAACAAAACTTTTGGTCAGTTTCCTTGTTTTGAAATATTAATTTTAACACCAAGTAAAGCTTCCCATCAGCTTTTTCCTGAAACCCCACATCCCAATAGGCTACTGTATATTTTAAAGAATTAATATATTAATCAGCTATTTTTAAAAATTTATGCATAATGCCAAATTGCTTTATTGACTTACTTTTTTCTTTTAAGTCACTGACTTTGCAATGACTACCCCCATCCAATTACTTCTCAAACAAAAAAAAAAGTATAATTAAGCAAAACAAATAAAGATATTCACTATGTCTAATATACCACATCTATAGTCGTCCCCCCCCCATATTTTTGTGGCTAAGAGAAAGGAGATAAGCTTCACCATCTGATGTTAAGGCTGGTTATCATATTATTTAGAATTCTAATACTTTTCCATTATTATTTTCTTTTATACTCCATACCCATTGTGCAAAATTGTCTTATTTTAAGTTCATTTTGCTTTATATCAATTCTTATAGATTTTCCCATAACTTTCTGATATATTCACTATTTTGTTTTTTATTTTTATAACACATTTTGTTCAGTCAGACTGTCCAAACTAAGGGTATCTACTTTGTTTCCCTCTATCTTTGACTTTACTGAGACATTTGTCCAGCAACAGTATTACTACATCAAATGATATGAACAGTTTAGTGATAGTCTTTTTTTTTTTTTTTTTTTTTTTAGGTTTTTGCAAGGCAAACGGGGTTAAGTGGCTTGCCCAAGGCCACACAGCTAGGTAATTATTAAGTGTCTGAGACCGGATTTGAACCCAGGTACTCCTGACTCCAGGGCCGGTGCTTTATCCAGGGCCGCCCCCTAGTGATATTCTTAATGTTCCTTGAAATTGTTTTCTGGAGGGGAGGCTAGGTGGCGTAGTTTGCCTTGCAAAAACCTAAAAAAAAAAAATTGTTTTCTGGAACAGTGCAGCAGAACTTAAAGGTCCCACATGATGTTGGATTTCTTCTAAATGAAGCATTAAACAAAATAAATGTTTGAAAAGATATTTGCAGTAGAATAATGTAACCACAGGAGGGCACTCAAGCCATTTTTATTTGTGAAAGCAAATTTTTAAAATTCCTATTTTCTTAAGTGAATACAAGCACACTTAATAAGTGTTCTTTTTAAGAAGAAAAACAAAAGTCCTATCCATCCCCAACCCCTACCCCCCCCACATCAATATCATTACCTTGGTAGACTCAGGGAAACCTCCCCAGGTCCACTCCATGTGAGATTCTGATCGGAGCAAGCTCTCACCAGGTTTCACTTCAAGTTCTGAATCACTCTTAGGACAGATGGTCTGGGAGAAGGCACTGTCAACATAAGCAAAAAGACATGGGGGAGTGACTGACAAAAGCAGGTTAACCTATAGGCCCTTTAGCTTGCCATGATTCCTCTAAGTCTGGAGGGTACATGTAGATTGGACTTATAAAGTTTACCCTGAGGATTGAAAGACCCCAAAGAGAAGCAGTTTCAGCTTTCCTTCACAAGGCAGAAAGGCCCCAGAGGCCTTTATGATCATTAAAAAAGCTTAAAATAAAATCCTGTCAGATGCCATCATTTTCTCACCTTGTCTGCTTTTAGTATTACTGTTTTAAAAAATGTCAATGGCTGACCTAGGATTAGAATTTCAGAATTTTAAGACCCCAAGCTTAGAGATGCATGCATAGCACCACATTGTGATTTGGAAGACAGACAAACTAGACAGAAATTGATAGACACAAAGTAAGAGGAAGAATCCAATTCATATCAGGGAGAAAAATATCAGGTTTTTATCACTAGGAAGAGACAGAAAGGTAATCTGATGTCTGCTGAAAAAGAGAACAGCCATTTTAACAAATCTGCCTAGGTCCTTCTTGCCTTCAAAAATTTAAATAAGTGAAAAGAGAAGTTAATAAAATTATTTACTTGTCTAAAGGGGACCAATCTCCATCAGATAATGGGTAATGATCACTGGAATGGAAGATCAAAGGTTCCTTATAGTCTTCCTCCTTCATTGCAGTAGTTGATGTTCCTCTGCGAAAGAAAGAAGAAAAGAATGGTGGAAATGACTACCATTAACTGTAACTATGTAGGCCTCCAATGACAATTCTCTCAATCAAAAGAAAGAGAAAAAGGATGAATTATTAACAATAAAGATTTCCAAAAGGAAAAAATTAGGAAGGTGTTCTTACTAGTGACAATGAAAAAACAAAAAAATAGAACTTCACAGGTTACTTAAATTGCCACTTACATTTAGGGGAGGAAATATGAATTAAAGGAAAATTTTACTGATTTATAAGAAAATATAGCAACTATCTCATGTCATGAGATACAAACTTCAAAAATTTAGAGACAATAGATATATTATTCAAGGCAGATTTTTAGCTCAAGGATTAACCCTGATTCTTCCTCATCCTCCCATAAATTTACCATTTCACTATTCATTAGCACCAATTGCATGATATAAGGGAGGTAATGAGGAACCTGTGAAAGTAGATGAAATGTTATTGCTTTCCAGGAGCTTCTGTAGCTATTTTGTGGGTGAAGAGAAGGAAATTATTAGTCATAATTAGATTTTAAATCAGTTTCATATATAACCTTTTCTCATTTGCACAGATGAAGTTATATACATGAAAAGTCACCATTCTTGGCTATACCACAGATATTGCAAAAATGGAAAAAGATGCAATTTTTCCTTGATGATCCCCATCTTAATGGAAAATTAATAATGAATCTGAGAACTTGACATCACAAGGCATTTCTCTAGGGCTTTTAGAAAGACAAAAGAGAGTAAAGGGCAGAGAGTTGCCTTTACAGTAAGGAAGACTTGTAATCAAATCTTACTACTCATACATACCAACTTGGCCAAATGACTTAACCATCAGTAATTAGTCAATCAACCAACCAACAAGCATTTATTAAGTACCTACTATATATGAAACATGGTAAATGGGGAGGAAAACACATCTACATCTAAATTTTACAAAATACAAGCTAAATATTTTTAGGAGACAGACAATAGTAGCTGAGAAAGGAGGGTCGGAAAAAGCCTCACATAAGAGATGTCTGAACTGACCATTGAAAAAGATGAGGAATTATAGTAGATAGAGGTGAGGAGGGAGTGCATTGGTGGTCAGTCAGTGAAAAAGCCTGGAGAGTAAAGATGAAATGTGGTTTGTGAAGGCCAGTTTAACTGGCATGAATATATCAAAAGGAGGATGCATAATAAGTCTGGAGAGATAGACTGAAAACAGATTGGGAAGGGTTTTTTTAAATGCTAAACCAATCAGTAGTTTTTTTTTTTTGTTTGGGGAGGGGATACATGTACTGAGATCAGAAAAAAACAATCTAACATTCCCTCCAATTACAAATGTAAGAAATCAAGATTAAGCTTTACTAAACTGCCAAAAAAGATCATATTACAAAAAAAGGTTAAGATCACTTATGCTAGAAATAATAGGGAGCCACTTAGTTTATTACTTTGATCTTTTTTCATTAAAACATGGGGTAGGAATATTACATTATGCTTCTTGTTCTGTTATTCTATCAATGTCACTGCTAGATGCAAAAAATACTTTTTATTAATGATGAACTTTTGTATTACCTTTTCAGACTACAGTCAGGGAAGGTAGAATTTTAAACAGTGAAAAAGTTACTTAACACCAGGGGAAAATCTTATTGTTTCTAATAACATGTCCTGAGGAAGTTATTCAAGCCAAAAACTCCTATTACACTGGTAGCAAAAAATTTGTTCAACAAAAACAGTTACTCTGCATATTTAAACATTTTTAATCAGTCATCTTGGGAAGAAGCAGAGACTTACTCTAAAACTGACTGCCTGTATCAACACAACTATTATCTAAAAAGATTATAGTGTTTGGTGTGATTCAAACAAAACAAGTTTAAAGCTCTAATATTCAAGAAAAAGGGGATAGCAAGCCATTTCATCCAACTTTTCTCTTTCACCTGTTTTTTTAAGAAACTTGAATTCACCTCAATTTTTGTTCAATAAATGAGTTTCCAAATTAAAACACAGTCTATTAGAAAGTTATTTATTAAAATAAAAAGAGAAGTGAAAAACTTAGTTTTGGGAACCATGATAATAATAAAGATCACATAATTTTCTCTGGCAAAGGTGGCCAAGGAGAACTTATATAACTGAAAACTTCAAAATTCCAAATCTATACGATACCCAGACTTCAAGATAATGAAAAGTCCCAATTCCTCACATACCAGACATGTTAGCTATTAACATAGTCATCTAGATATATGGGTTAGGGTTTAATGCCCTTATATTTTCTCTGTCTAAACACTTTAGGAAGTACATGTTATATGAAAAAATCAGGACATAATGCACCTGTTGTGGGACTTGTGAACTGATCTCCATTCTGGAGAACAATTTGGAACTATGTCCAAAAGGCTATAAAATTGTGCACACCCTTTGACTCAGCAATACCACTGCTAGGTCTCAATGTGATCAATAAAAGGAAAAGGGTCCTATTTGTACAAAATGACAAATTGTTGTGTGATCTTGGGCAAGTCACTTAATCCCACTGCCTTACAAAAAATAATAAAAAAAAGTATTTATAATAGTACTGAGGGAATGTCCAACAATTGGGAATAATTGAACAAACTGTGGCATATGATTGGGCTGAAATACTATTGTGCAAGGGGCAGCTAGGTGGCGTAGTAGATAAAGCACTGGCCCTGGAGTCAGGAGTACCTGGGTTCAAATCCGGTCTCAGACACTTAATAAATTACCTAGCTGTGTGGCCTTGGGCAAGCTACTTAACCCCATTTGCCTTGCAAAAACCTAAAAAAAAAAAAATACTATTGTACTATAAGCAACAATGAGCAATGGTCTAAAGAAAAAACCCTAGAAGACTTCAAGACAATACAAGTCATATTTTCATGAAGTGATACAGAGTGAAGTGAGCAGAACCTGGAGAACATGTACAGAATAATAGCAATAGTGTAAAAAAGATCAAATGTGAAAAACTTTGCTACTCTGATTAAGACAATGATGCAAGCCAATTCCAAAGAACTCATGAAGCATACTTCTTTTAACTTTTTAACTTGTGTGTGTGTGTGTGTGTTTTTGTGTTTTCCTTTGCAACAAAGCTAATATCGAAACATTTCTGTGGGACTTTACACATATAATCAATAAATATATTGCTTACCTTCTCAAGGGATGAGAGAGGAAAAGGAGAGAATTTAGTACGCAAAAATTTTAAAATTGAATGTTTAAGGTAAAAGGGAAATATTTAAATTAAATTAAATATTTAATGAAATAAATAAGACTATCAGAAAAGAAAAAAGTTTATTAAAAAGAGGGAACTATCTGTTTTTAAGCAAAACAAAAATGGGGAAGGAATGCTTTAAAGGAAATGGAAGTTGGAAGTACTGACTTAAAATACTGGAAGAGGCAGTAGGATGGGATGTGTCAATGGGTCTCATTTTTGTGTCTTTAGTATAAAATTGTTTTTTTCTCAATGCTCAACCACCAAATTCCTCTCACCCAAAATCATTTCAAGTGCTACTTTGCTATATAAAGCATTCAAACATACAAGAAATGCAATGAAAAAAAGGCACCATAATTATAAACAGATACACAATTTAGGCTCTGGAAGCATTGGGATATGAAAGGTCACATAAAGTGAGCTTGTAACAAATAAAACATACAAAATAGACAATATTTATCACACTTACATACTTTTAAAGCCACATTATTAATACTTTCCCTAACATTGCTAACTCACCTTTTTATTGGAAATTAAATGTGACTTTTTGAACTTTTTTCTTTAATTTTTTTTGGGGGGGAGGGAGAGGAAATTTCAGTTTTTATTATTTTAAGTAGTATTCTTAATGACAATTTAAAATATAAAATATCTATGTTGAAAATTCATTTAAATTCACAAAATTTAGGAGCTGCATGGGACTTTAGGGAACTTCTGACCCTCAAAGTATATTGGGTATCCCCAAGACCTTTCAAGGGAGGGGGAGGTCTATGAGGTTGAAACTATTTTCATCATCATAATAAGATATTTTAATTGTCTAATATGGTAAATATTAACAAAATGAAAGCTCTTGGGACGGGATGAGGGGGAAGGCACCCTCAATAATTTTTATAACTATAAAGAGGGTCAGAGAATCTGAATCTGAAAGTGAATCTCAAGAAGTCTGAGAATCACCCATCAGTTTATCATCTGTGTTTTCCACATGAGAAACTTGAGACCCAGAGAAGGGAACCAAATCATCTGATTAGTAAATTGGACTGGAATAAGAACCAAGGTCCCCTAATTCTGAGTCTATCCACAGAATCTATTCTCTTATACAGGTTTATGCTATGGTAAAATTTTTTAATTAACATTTTTTAATTAAAAAATAATTTGCCTTATGATAATTGAAAAGTTATTTGGTGATACTACTGAAACAAACTATATTCTCTCAAAAAAGGAAAGAAAAAAAGGGGGGGAATCCTTCAATTTGCATTTCCTTTAGATTCCACAAGCAATGTAATGAGAAAGGACAAACACTAGAGCTATAATACAGGAACAGAATTTACACATCTAAATGTGTATTTTTGGCAGGGTCTATTTGTTACATCAGTAAGCTCTGGTTTACAGAGATAAGCAGTCAGCCACATGTAGCAGCAAGTCAGTCAAATCATTAAGGGCCAGGGACTCTGGCTGCTACAAAAACCTTCATGGTATTGAGCCACAGGCAACACTCAACAGATATGTTACCTGATTGACTGACCATTCAGTTTAGACTAACAATAGGAGTGAAATTTTTTTCCCATTTTCACTCTTTCATAGGAATTAGAGCTAGAAGGCAGCTTACATGCCATTGAGTCCAATCCCCTTATTTACAGCCCTGGTCTTTATTCCTACTGAGGACTGTTTGAGCAGAATAGTTTGTGTGGATTCAGCTAAAATTAGAGGTTTCAATAATTCTTATTAGCAATACAATGCTAAGCTGTAGGCTCTGAATTCTATTCCTAGCTCTCTTACTACTGACTGGTGTGTCTACATTTGGTTTATAAACTATTGTAAAAACAGGAAGTGTTAAGTGCAAAATGTCAACAAAAACTAGTCCACTTTGGGGGGATGGAGGAGACCTTTTAATTTTATTCTTGGCAGAATGCCAGGTAGGAAAAACACATTAGTAAGAACTAGGACAGCTCTAATTTGAGCAGGCTTCCCAAGGGAATGAATAGAAATGTTATTTCAAATGAGGTTTGGATGTGGCATGGATGCAAATGTATCCTGAATTATTATCTATTCCTTCTCTATTTATTCAACTGCAATAACAAGTATACCATTAATATGGTTTCATTCTCAACCTATTAAGAGAATAACTCATTCTCTGAAAAAAAGATTTTATTTCTCTCCCTCCCTCCTCCCCCCAAAAGCAAAGGGATAGTAACTAAGACTCCATACTGGAGAAGGCAGAGAACTATCTGTACCAGACATTGGAAATCAGATAGGAGAAAAAGGAAAGAGAGTCACTATTCTTTATTTGACTATGAGTCCATTAGATTATAGTCTTTCATTCATTCAGAATACCTCTGAGGAGACTCTAATAGTACAAAATTTAAGTTTGTCATTAATCTTTTTGCAGCTAATATTTTTTATGTTAACTGACAGAGGAATTACTCAATTTACTGACATTCTGGCTTTGTTAACTGTTCAGTTTACACTGATATAGTGAGTAAGCTGAACACAGTAATTTTCCTCTGTATCTTTTAATTTTTGATTCTTCAGTTTGAACTGAAGAATCTGTTTTCTCTAAGAATTAGTATGAGGTAAGAGAGACAGAGAGCATGTATACAATTCTGCTACAATGAGAGGAGGTAAAGAGATCTGAAGAGAGATTTAAAGCATTCTGAATCTCAGATTTTAAAATTTAAAAGTAAAAATCATATCATTTCTCAAAGGTCATAATAGGGACCAGAGGCAAAGCTAGGATTACATCTCAGACTTTGTTTCCTAAAAATTTAGAAGTCAGAATTAGCAGAAGAAAAAATAATATATTAATAAGAAACTTCTTTACTTTGATCATCTAAAATTCAGTTTGGGTAAAAACTGACAATGTATAGTACTAGGATTTATCAATTGGAAAAATAAATATATGAGGATTCTCATGGAGAATATAGTTCCTTTTTTCCTTCTCCCAACTTAAAGGTCTGGATTTGAAAACTCACTTGGGGAAGTTTTTAAAAAAGTTTCCTAATCAATTCTAATACTAGGACTTTGCTGTATCAATCAGTGTTACTGACAAGTTTGAATAAAGTAGCAACTAAAGCACATTTTAAAAATAAAGGTATCTAATTTTTTAAAAAAGTCACTGTGGGGTCACATAGGTAGCAAAGTGAATAGAGAGCCAGGTCTGGAGGAGTCTGAAGGAGCTGAGTTCAAATTCAGTCTCAGATATTTATTAGCTGTGTGATCCCGGGTAAGTCATTTAATTCTGATTGCCTCAAAAAAAAAAAATAAAAGAAAGACTTTGGAATATTGAAAAGAGGATTGACCAAAATAAGGAAGAGCTGGATTTTAGTCCTGTTTCTGACCCATACTTGCTATGTATGGGCAAATCTTCTAACTGTTAAGTGTTTTGGACAACTCTCTCAAGATGTTAATTTTGCAGAGAAGAAACTTACTGCTTTGGTAGACACAGTTAAACTGAGTTGATAGTTTCTCACATGAATGAAATGATTTATCATTAACTTAAAACTGAACATAAATAGAATCCTGCTTTGTATTACTTATATTTAGATGAATGAATTTCAATGTATAAAAATGTATAACTTTTCAGTCATTTGCTCTAATTCTCTATTAGAATTCTTTGTCTTCTTCAGAGTCATTCACTTTTTTCTCTTATGTGATTGTAGTTAGTGAATACACTGTCCTCATTCTACTTTTGTAAAAATTTATATTATTTTAAAAAGGTGCTCTTGGATTACTTTATACTCTTCTTATTTTCACCTTTAATTGCATTTCAATATTTAATATTCCACTAACGTACATATGGTTTAGTTAAGTATTCCCCTGATGTTGGACATTTAGGTTTGTTTCCAATTTCTTAAAAATTCGGCAGATCTGTGAAGATCAATGAACCAATTGCTCTTTTCAAAAAATTTTAAAGCTTTTAAAGTTTATTTCTAATTATGGATTTCTTGAATCAGAGGATATGATTATTACTCTCTCTCTCTCTATATATATATATATATATCTGTTATAAATAACTATAATGCTAAAATAAGATCCAATTTTTTAAATGTTTGTAATTTCAACAGTTATCTAATTTTTATGAAACTTAATGACACAATGTAATGTCAAATGAAATGTCAAAGTTAGATGATGTAGATTTCAGATCCCAACTCATATGTAATCATGAGCAAATCATTTAACCTCTCTAAGCCTTAGTTTTTCTCATGTATAAAATGAGAATATTACATTACTACCTATATCAGAAGGTTGTAGGCTGCATCTAATAAGTGTATAAAGTACTTTAAAACTTTCAACTGAACTAGCTTTTTGACCCTGGGCAAGTCACTTAATCCCCTAGTGCCTCACAAAACAACAGAATATTTTAAATTGAAATGTCAAAATTTTATAATTTCCATTATTATGAAACATAATTTTTCAAATATCATTATTTCATATTCATCATTATTTATAGTATCAGGAAGTTGGACTAAAAGAATCATCTTGTATGTTAAAAATCTTGAATAATATTTTTCAGATCTACCTTTAAGTTGCATCATACATCAGCTGTAATGCCCATTCCTCATGTGAAAACAATACTTATTCCTATCTGATTCAGAGAAATGTTCAAAATATCAAATAGATTAAACTAAAATCCTCAAATGAGTTTCAACTACTTGGGGAAAATGATGTTGCATTATGACTAAGTCAAGTCAATTAAAATTTATTAAGTGCCTCTTATGTGCTAAAGTACTGAGGATACAAAGGCAAAAAGAACAACAAAAACAGTTATGTTCTCAAGGAGCTCACAGTCTAATGAGAAAGACCATGAAAACCACTATTTGTGAACAAAATAAATATGGGATAAATTTAATATATTTATTAATGGGAAGGAACTAAGATTAAGGACAAATTTTGTTTAAGTCAAGTCTTGTCCACCTGAATTCATTTGGAATTTTCTTGGCAAAGATTCTGGAGTAGTTTGCCATTTCCTTTTCCAGTTGCTCTTTCAGACAGGAAGTTGAAGCAAAAAATTCAGGATTAATTAACTTGTACAAAGTCACCCAGCTTGTAAATATCTGAGGCTGGATTTTAACTCATGAAGGCAAATTTTCCTGATTCCAAACTCAATGCTCTATCCGCCCCCTAGCTTCCCCTAAGGAAGAATAGGAAAAGAATTTTTTGCAAAAGGTGGGACGCTTTAGCTGAGATTTAATGGAAATCAAGAGGTGGAAATGAGGAAGAATTGCCAGTGAAAATACAAGTTGAGAAACAGAGTATCATATGAGAAGAATAGCAATGAGACTAGTGTTATTGAATCTCAGAGTATATAAAGGAGAATAAGGTATAAAGACTGACTGCTTTAAAACTAAAACAGAGAATTTTGTATTTGATACTGGAGGCATCAGAAGTCACTGAATGAAAGAGGTGGGGGGGAATGGTCAGATTTACACTTTAGGAAGATCAATTTGACTGCTTCCTTGGAGATAGATCATAGTGTCAATTAGTCAATAAATATTTATTAAATAGCTACTACATATCAGATACTCTAAGCATTGGGGATATAAAAAAAAAGGCAAAGAAAGTCTCTGCTTACAAAGAGTTCAGTCTAACAAACCTGATACATATAGAATTAATTGGAGACAATAAACCAAAGAAGGCACTCAGAGTGAGGAGAAACTTAAAACCAAGAGACTCAACCAGCAGGTTACTGAGTAGTCTAATACATCACTGGAGGTGATGAGATACTATCCCAAAGTGGTGCAATGTCAGAGGAGAGAAAGAATATATATTCAAGAAATGTTATGGAAGCAGAAATGATAGGACTTGATAACTGATCAGATTGGGGAGAAAGAATGAGAGAGAATAAGGATGATACATAGGTTGTGAACCTGGATATCTTTGACAGTAACAAGGAAGTTAGAAACAGGGTTTGGAGGAAGAGAAAACAATGATTTCAGTTTTCAACATGTTAAATTTATATGCTAATTTTTGTTTTAGGGATGAAATGGTATTATAGGACTTCTATGAAACTAGTTACATATGAGAAAATAGTCGAAAATTGTTTTCCATGGTATATATAATACTCATCTGGTTTTTGGAAACTGAAATGAAAGGGGATGTCTTTGGTAACTTATTGTTTACTACTAGAGCAAAAAGCTAGAGTTTTATTGTAAATTTTGAAGGCATTTAGAAAGGAAAATTCTTATTTCTACTAAATCCAACACTCCCTATATACAAAAGAAAACAAACCTCATCTTATTTTAGTTTGGTGCCACACAAGTCATGTTTGGATGCTTTAGAGCAAAATCAATTTTAATCAAGACATTTGTTTACCTCATAGGCTGGGCTCCTTTTTCATCATCAGAGCTTATGTCTATATCAAAGGTGTCCTCCATTCCAGGAGATGAGGTCTGATCTTCCTTCTTGTCTTGTTTATATTTCTTTTTCCGCCGTTTTTTCTTTTTCACAGAACCAGGGCTGAAAACGGTCTCAGTCTCCATCATGTGTGAGATGTCTGTACCCTGACACATCCGTTCATTGCCACCTGGTTTAACCAAATGAGTCTCAATATCTTTAAAGAACTGATTTTCTGTAGGGATTGGTGAAGTAGCCAAGTAGGCAGGAAGTTTTTCCTTAAAAAGAACAAGAAAGAAAACTAATATAAAAAACAAAATACTATTGACTGCTTATGTAAAGTTAAAAAC
The DNA here is from genome assembly GCF_037893015.1 of Macrotis lagotis. Lineage (NCBI taxonomy): Eukaryota > Metazoa > Chordata > Mammalia > Peramelemorphia > Peramelidae > Macrotis > Macrotis lagotis. Next base: position 459,637,028 of record NC_133666.1, read on the forward strand.
AGCAGGAAAAAAAATCTATTTCAAATAGAAGTCAAAGAATCTTAGTTATTCAAGACCTTGCCTAATTTGAAAGTCAGCAGCTAAATACTTAAGTAAATCACGCAAAACTTAACTTTGAAAATGTCTCTCCAATTAGTTACTGAACAGCTCAGTGCTAGGTCATATCAGTACAAGAGTAGCTAGCTTTCATAGCAAAATTCTAGAGAAACTGACATTACAGCTTGGAGAAAAAACAGAAAAGGTATGACAGACACCACTATTAAAACAGAGACAACAAAAATTGCCATGAAAGTAAAATAATAGTTTTACAAAGGACCAAAGAACTTACTGAGATAAGGAACAATGAGACCAAAGTCAACTAGTAAGTAAATTCTAAGAGATTCACATCAAACAAAGGGCTCATGGAAAAAAAGAAACATCACATTGAAAAACTGTTAAAGCAAAAAAGGGACCTAGCTTAAGAAACAGTTTAAGAATGACTTTGTCCAATTAATTAAGTGTGGAGAGGAACAGGTAGGAGAGAGGAGAGATTCCTCTTAAATATATTTATATATTCTAAAATGAGGACATTTAAAAAAAAATCTATTCTCCTGAGAAGAAAACTAGAAGCTGATAAGGTCAAAAGGAAAAATAAGGAAAACCCTTTTAAATTGGTTAATGGAGAAGAAATTGACTGGAAATTAAAATCAAAAATATAATTATGTCCCATATTTAATAATAAAGGAATCAGTTAATGGATTTCGAAAGCACTTATTGCTGTGTACACACACACACACACACACACACACACACACACACTTCTGAACCATAAAGAGAAAAAGGAAAGAACTTATGAAGATATAAAAATAAAGTTCTCATTCAATACAATCCATTTCAGCAAATATTTATTAAGTGTCTAATTCTGTGCAAGGTATTAGGGATACAATGACAAAAACAAACCCAATGGACTTTAGAACTGAGAGAGGCATAACTGGTCACCCAGTAAATTGTATTTGAACAGGAGCTCTCTGCAACATATCAAAAAGGGACCATTCAACTTTTGCTCAAAGATCTCCAGTGTGTGGAACTGATTCTCTAGAGGTAGGCCATTACACTTTTAGTTAAAACAATTAGCAACTCAGTCATAAAAGGAAATTTATTTTTCCTATGTTAATCCTAAATTTTCCTCTTTGCAATTTATTTATTGTTCCAAGTTCTGGTGTCTGTCCTCTCAAACAGCTGAAGACACTATCATGCTCCTATCCCACATCTTCCCCTCTTCAAGCTAAATAAACACCTCTTGTTCCTTCAATTGCCATCTTGGTCCTCTCTTTTGGTGTGGTCTGACCATAGCTATATAAAAAGCCACTATCATCTTCTTAGTTCTGGACATTAGGTGTTTCTTTTTTTTTTTCTTTTGCAAGGCAATGGAGTTAAGTGGCTTGCCCAAGGCCACACAGTTAGGTAATTATTAAATGTCTGAAGCTGCATTTCCTCACTAGTAAATTCTCCATGTTCACAAAATTACAATCCCGCAGAGTATTTTTTTTTTCCTGGTGACAGATTTATCTTTACAAAAATGTCACTCATAAAATACCAGTTTTTTTAACTGTGAAATTTAAGAACCATTGTATTTATTAAGTCAAAGACATTTTGGAAATTTTTAAAAATATAAGTTATGTTAGTTCTTGCTTTAATGTGATAGAAGTCGTGTAGAGTATATCAAATTCCCTGTATCTTTTTAATTGTCAGAAACAAATTGTGTGTGTGTGTATGTGCGCGTGCAGGAGCTTTGTTAACCAAAATGATTCTATTCATTTATGTCTACCTATCCTACTCACCTAAAAAAGAGGCCAGAGAAAATTTTTTAAAATGACATAAGGTTAAGGATATAGGACTCAAGTGAGATAGTAATATAAATGCTTGGCAAATTTTAAAGAGCTATTTAAATATCAGCCTTTTTCTTATTACTTAGCCGAATAGTTAGTCCTGTTCAAAAGTCCATCTTAAAAAAGGTAAGAGTACTTAATCTTTCTCACTCTCATACTCAGACTTGAAGGGAAGCTCACACAAAATTTCTAAATCTATTATGGATGAAAATTCAAGGAAGTAGTTGCATTTTCTGGAAATATTTACACTTTCAAAAAACGAAGTCTAGCTTAAAGAATTTAGACGGGGCGGCTAGGTGGCACAGTGGATAAAGCACGGGCCCTGGAGTCAGGAGTACCTGGGTTCAAATCCAGTCTCAGACACTTAATAATTACCTAGCTGTGTGGCCTTGGGCAAGCCACTTAACCCCATTTGCCTTGCAAAAAAAAAAAAAAAAAAAAGAATTTAGACAACATATTCTTCTCCATTTCCCCAACCCAGTAAAATTTCAAGGATCTCTCTCTCTCTCTCTCTCTCTCTCTCTCTCTCTATATATATATATATATATAGTAATATATTCTCAAAAAATGCTTAATGTGGAAAATATTAATTTTGAGTATTTTAATAATGAATTATTTTGAAAAGTAAAGTTGTATTTTTAATCAATACTATATTTTAAAGGAACGAAACTGACTTTTAACAGGCATACAATTTCAGAGAGAAACTAAAGAAACTAATGGGAAATATAGCATATTTTTAGCCCAGTAACGTAAGTCTGAACTTCTGGAGTTGCATTTGTTCAATTTGAATGGAATCATTAAGTATTCATTAGTCAGTCCTCTAACCATGTTTGTTTCTAAATGGTACACAATTCATCTTGAAACTCTTTTCCTGTAATGAGAGCTGTTTGAAGTTGTTTTAAAAACTTTTAAAAATGATGGGTCATGGGGTGGCTAGGTGGCACAGTGGATAGAGCACCGGCCTTGGGGTCAGGAGTACCTGAGGTTAAATCTGGCCTCAGACACTTAATAATTACCTAGCTGTGTGGCCTTGGGCAAGCCACTTAACCCCATTGCCTTAAATTAAAAAAAAAGAAAGAAACCTAAAAATGATTAGTCATTATGACAACTGTCATTTTTTAGTTTTTGCCTTCATCATAGTTCAAAGAATTCTAGGTAAGACAGACAAAAGAAAGTAAGTGTTGGAAAATAAACAAGTAGACAGGGTACGAGAAATTCTCTTGATAAAACTGATTTTTATGTAGCTTTGAATACTGTTTAGATACTGTTGACAAAGTTATGTCAATTTCCTGTATCACTCCTAGAATTTGAGATCATTAAAGGCTTAATAAATTAGTCCAAAACTGATGTTTTAATGACTGAGAAAAAAAAGACTCAAGAGTTTTGTCCAAAGGCAACTAGTAAGAGGCAGTGCCAACACTAGAATTCTCTGTACTACACCTGTCAATTTCTTTTTGTGTTAATTTTCCTTCTAATTCACCATAATGAAAAGTGAATTCTGTGTTCAGAAAGTCTTTTAGGCAGTAGAAAGGCAAAATTATGAAATAAGCCAGGACAGCATTTGGAAAATTATTTTTGAACCTTCATTTTTGCCAAATAAAACTTTAGTTTTTGATAGAAGACAACATAATGGAATAGGTTGGGGAAGCTAGGAAAATTGTAGTTACAGATAAATCTACTCCATTAATGAATTCTAAAAACTTACTAAGAGACAGGGGAGATAGGTAGTTCCATGAAATTATAGACCAAGATATAGTATTCTGTAGTGGAAAAACACTTTATTTGGAGTCAAGAAAGTAAAGGGGGTTTCACATTCTCCCACTGACATTTATTGTGTAACCTACATCACAACTTCATTGAGTTCCAGTTTCATCACCTGTAAAAATGAGGGCAGTATTTTTAATACTCATAGTACCTAACTTGTTTGGTTGTTGGGAGAGTCAAATTATCACAAAGAATACTTTAACAACAGGGCAGTCCCAGGTTTTGTTTTGCTTTCATAGTATCTCCAGGGTTTAGCATAGTTCTTAGAATATTTGTTGCTCTTCATTTCTGTGAGTCCATTTGGGGTATTCTTGGCAAAGATATATTAGAGTGGTTTGTCATATCCTTCTCTAGCTCACTTTATGGATGAGAAAATTGAGGCAAACAGGTTTAAGTTGTCCAGGGTCATACCACTAGGAAATGTCTTGAAGCCAGATCTGAATTCAGGAAGATGGGTCTTTCTGATTCCAGGTCTGATCCTCTTTCTACTTAACCATCTTGCAACCCCACTCAGCACAAAGAAAAGTGCTCAATAAATACTTATTGTGTGATTGACATATGTGTTAACCACTGTTTTAGGGTCTTCAAAGACCTGTAAAATGCTGTAATCTCTTATAGAGTAGAACCAAAAATCTTATGATTAAAAACTCAACAAAGTCCAATGGATCCATATAGCCTCTGGTATAAAATACAAACTCTTCTGTTTTGGCTTCCCTTTCAAGCTTATAATACATAACTCCTTTTGCCTGCTACATTCCAGCCAAATTGGGCCTCTTTAATGTCCACTATGCACAGCACTCCATCTAACATCTCTATGACTTTGCACAGAATATCTGTCTCCCATGCCTGGATTACACTTCTTCACCCCTTCCTTTTGGAATAAACTCTTGGCTTCTTTCAAGGCTCATGAGACTCAAATGGCAGCTCCCTTATCCAATGACTTCCCTGATCTCACCAGTTGTTAAGGTTTTCACTCCATATATCTCCTCATATTTATATAAGTATTTTGCATTTCTTTATCTAAACACATTGTAATCCTTCCTCCCTCTCCCTCTTTCATAAATTCTGGAGAGCAGGTACTGTTTTTGTTGTACTCCAAGAATGGAGTACAATGAATGGTACACAGCAGGTACATACTGTTTGCTGAAAGAATGACTGAATTAATTTGGTCACTATTTTATCTTCTGAATAAGAGAATTTAGCTATGCTATACTTTCAAGGTTAAAAATTTTAAAGTCCCTAACCAAAATGGTAAACATGTTTTTTAAGTCTCGAGGTCAATACCCTAAAGAGATAAGCCTTGGCAACTAAATGAAATTTTATGTTTTTGACTGTCCTGTTTACCTGAGATGAACTGTAAATAAAACTTATTCAAGTTAAAATGAGATATAGGTGCATGCCCTCACAGAAAGTAAAGAAAGCAAAAGCTCTTTACTGAATTGTAGCGTATATCAAAAATATGCAACAAAGATTCAAAGTCATCAAACCTTTCTACTGACGGGTTGAAATGCCTTAGTCTCTGTCCTAGATGCAATCAATGAAACCTAAATCAGTAGAAATTTTGGGCATAACCAATCAAAGTTCATTTAAACTTCCGGGAATTTCTGTTATTTTAGTTACAGGAAGAAAGGAATCTCAGACACCAATACTGAGTGATGACCTGGGTGGGGCAGAAGCCAATTTCACTATTGTGACACTCAGGTTCTGAAAACCTACATATTCCTCTTCAGTTTCTTCAACAAAGAAGGCTTCTCCATTATCCCCCAACTTCATGTGAAGATCCACAGCATCGCCATTGATTTCTATGTCAATCTGAAATGCAAACAGATTTTTCAATGAGTACACAAGCACTGTGACCATGAATGCTCAAAGACAGATAAAAATTACATTTTAACCTCCAACATCCAGAATCACAATGTTTCATAAACCCTATAATAAATGTTGGAAAATTTACATAAAACATGTAAATGTACTTGGAAAAACTTTTCCAGTTCTCAAGGAACTTCTGGTATTGCCTTTCAGAAACAAAAATCACTTCTCTGCCACTAGGAGGCATCTAAAAAGGGCTTCAAGGGAAACATTTATTTATAATTCTTAGAGGCAGGTATAATTAGGTAGGGGAAACAACCAATACTTTTAAAATTAAAAAGAAACATTTCTCATTTAAATCAGGGTTTAATTTTTTGTTAAAATGTTTCAAAAGCAAATTACAATAAAAGTTCATATAATGTTAAAGCAAGAGTTTTTAAGTCTTTTTTAAATCTAACTGGCAGAAAATAGGAGTATAAAAGAAATCAATTATATTTAAATACAATTATCAAACATTTTTATAAATAAGTTTTCTGACTCCAAGGTTAAGAACCCAATTTAGATATAGGAGACGATCTTGTTTTATGTTAATGACATCTATATATCATAGAAATTGAGTATATACACTTTTTAGGAGCAATCCATAAAATAGATCATTGACTAGTCCTGGCTCATTCTGACAACAGCAACATTTTATAACAGGGTTTTTCTGTAATTTCTGGAGTCAGTTAACCAGCTTACTCTGGGTCCGAGAATATAAAAAGAGGCAAGACAGTCAAGCTCTTGTTTTAATTAGGGAGAGAAAATACAAACAACACAAGAACAAACAAAATATAGGATAACTTGAAGGTAATCAACAGAGAGAAGTCACTAGAATTGAAAGGAGAGAGAATCAGAATAGATTTCTTGAAGAAGGTGGAACTTTGGCTAAAACATGAAGGAGACCATGAGGTAGAAACAAGGAAGAAAAGAGTTCTACCTGGAGACACACAGTGTTGGGAGATGGAATGTTATATGCAAAGACCAAGCAATGTCAGTGCTACTGTATCAAAGAGTGTGTCTGACTATGTGCATATGACAGGAGTTGGGGGGGGGGGGGTTTGGAGTGACTGTGATTAGAAAAAGCATCAGATGTTGGAGGACTTTATATGTCCAAAAGAGACAACATAAGGCTATTGAAGTTGAATGATTAAGAGGGTGACATGATCAAACTTATGCTTCGGGAACATCAGGAAACTGAAAAGAAGTGGATAGAAAGACTACACGTGTAAGAAATATGTTTTCTGATGAGACGTAAAAGAAAATCCCATGAGTGAACAATTCATTGAAGAATCTACAATGAGCTCATATAATAATTCAGTTCTTAACAATGGTTTCTTCAGCTAAAGAAAAGAATGCTTTATTCTTTGACAGTTCTTCACTTTGAAAAATAATTTGAAAATTTAGACAGAAAAGAAATTCTATTCAGTCAGTGGAAAAAAGCTAAAAGACTATTTCAGTAGTTTCATACAAGAGGTTCAGTTCCTTATGTTGATCTGAAATAACGTATTCAATTTTTATTTACATTATACATTTATGACTAAAATAGTTAAACATTCAAAAATAGATGTTATTGCTTTGTTACAGTAATTATATCTGCTGAACCTCAAAAACATAAGCTTTTTGGTTTTAATTAAATAATGAAGTTGAAGTTTTACTCTTCATATAAGCATTAATTAGTTAAGGGGCCTACCATGTCCTAGGCTAAAAACTACTCAGTCCCTGCCTTCTAGGAGGTTATAAGATAGTAGGGAGCAGAAGAAATTAGACACACTCAAAACCTTATAAGATATGAGGAAAAAAACAAAGAAGTACACATGAAGGATAAAATTTCTGAAAGACTAGTGACTTTTTGTGAGGTGGAGCTCTGCAGAGTACACACCTTCATGGAAAAGTTAAAAGCTGAGCTAGCTTTTGAAGGAAGAAAAAAATATGTCAAAAGTTAAATTAAGGCATAAAAAAAGAGCCAATTCCAGGTTAGGAAACCATTCCCAAGAAGGGAGCAAATCAGGAAAATACCAATTTAAGGGACAGTGAGAAGTTTAGTTGAGTTGTGTAAAGGTGGGATAGGGAAGAGGACTGGAACTATGACTTTATTAGTGGATTGAACTTAAGAGGAAATTCCCTCTAATAATGCAAGTTGGTCACTTTTCTACAATGTCAAGTCTTAAAAATCTGTCTAAATTACTGACATGACTTGTCCAAAACCTGCTTCAGATACTAAATAGCTGTATGACCCTGGAAAAAGTCATTTAATTCTGTTTGCCTCAGTTTCCTCTATTGTAAAATGAGCTGGAGGAGGAAATGGCAAACCACTCCAATCTCTTTGCCAAGATGCCAGTATTGTGTTGGAGCTGAAAACTGAATTCTGATATTCCTGACTTCAAGGATAAGCTATTTGTTCACTATATCAAGCTATTTTTTGGTGGAAAGGTAAGGTGGAATTAAACTGTGAAGGGTCTTGACAAGCAAAGGACTTTGTATTTTATTCCCTAAGCAACAGAAACAATATTGAAGATTATCTGGACAGGGAGTAACAAAGATTACTAGAAAGGATAAAAATGTCTATTAGTCATGCAATCAACATTTATTAAGCACCACCCTATGCACAGATTCTGTGTTAAGCTCTGAGGTTACAAAGAAAAGCAAAAGACTGTCCTTGCCTTTAAGAAGTTCAGAATCTAATGGAGGAAAACAAGATGTTTCTGCAAGTTTAATTTGTGCTTTTACTCAGTGGTTTAACTGATCTGACTCCACTCTTCACAAGAAATTTGGAACCTAAAGGTTGAAATCAGTTATGAAAAGTATTCTCAATAATAGGACAATCCTGGAAGACCAGTTATGGACAATGCCATCCACATCCAGGGGGGGAACAAAATGAAACAAACCCCACAGAATCCCATGGTTTTCTTTATTTTCCCTTAGTCCTAATTCCTCAAACACAGAATGATTAATATGTAAACATGATAAACTGAAATATACATGCACAACTTTTACCAGATTATTTGCTGTTGGGGGGTGGGGGTGGGAAGGGAGGATGGTAGAAAAATGTGTAACATAAATATGCACATGGATGAATGTTGAAAAATTTTCATAACATATAACTGGAAAAGTAAAATAAAAATAAATAAAATGTTTCAACCAAAAAAATAATAGGGTAGCTAGGATTGCTCACTGGTTAAAGATCGAGTCCTGGAGTCAATTCCTGCTTCAGACACTTAACAGTTGGATGACTCTGGGCAAAGTCACTGAACCCTGTTTGCCTCAGTTTCCTCTACTGTAAAATAAACTGGAGAAGAAAATGGCAAACCCTTCATCAAGAAAATTCCAATGGATAGAGCACTGGCCCTAGAGTCAGGAGTACCTGAGTTCAAATCCAGCCTCAGACACTTAATAATTACCTAGCTGTGTGGCCTTAGGCAAGCCACTTAACCCCATTTGCCTTGCAAAAAAAAAAATCCCAAATTGGATCCCAAAGACTCAGATGCAACAAAACAACAATAAATTCTCAGTGATTTTGGCAGAAATGCATCAGGTTGGCCCTAAGTAAGTTTACTAATAGAAGAAAAAATGCCAGTGGTTTGAGAAATCAGTATCTCTACAAAATATACTTAGGAAGTTTCTTCTCTTTCCTGTCACCGATTTCAAAAAAGGACTTTAATGAAAGCCTCAAAACAATAAGACAATGATACAAGAAATGTATATACCAGGACTATGGCAGTCTGAGCTCCAGTATATCTTAATACCTATCATATCCCAAACTAGAGAATAACAAGAACAATTTAATCACTGACATAATCTTGCGTGGAAGGAAGGAAATATCATTAACACCCTCATAAATTGTCTCCCATACCCCCCCTTTTGGAAATAGGATGTTATTTTTTATGTTACGCTAGTGCAAAATCACAGTAGTATATGATCAATAAATGAAATCTCAAGCAACAGACACATCTTGAAATAAAAAGCCTTTTCTTTTGGTCAGAAGACTAATGAAACCATCTGATCAAAAACTCAAAGCAGGGAAATTGATAACTATTATGCAGGGGAAAAAAAAGAGCAACATTTTCCAAGTCTTTACACACTCTACTTAAATTCAACATTTTTGGACAACACAGGGAGCCAAAACACTATTCTTTGAAAATTTTATGTTATATGTGTAATGTGCTCATTATATTCTTCTTGGCCAGTGGAATATATCCACCATTAATTAACAACTGATATGATGCCAACTTTTATTTTTGCTTAATTTTTGAGTGATCATTCAAAAATTATTGGTTATAGGAATAAGCAACTTAATGATTCATATTGCATTTTCATATTTTTTCCTTCATACTAGAGAACTTTAAAAAAAGTAAAATGTTTGAAGCAAATATCCTCCATATGTGCTTCCATAGCTGTCAATTAAAAAACAACAACTAAATTTGTAAAAGTAGGGCAGGTTACTATGTCACAGTCTCCATGGCACCAAGAAAATTCCAAAATAAGAGCCAAGGGTTAGTGTTAACAGAGTTAAAACAAAAAAACAAAGACTTTGAAAACTGAGTTTTGTCAAATACCTCTTTTGCAAAAACAGAAAATTTCTAAGCCAACAAGTAACACTGCTTTTGTTTTCTAGTAGCTTACCCTATAGTTTAACACATCTCTTGAATAGATGAGTAACCACATTAATCCTCTGGATTAATTAAAGCCTCTGGAAAATGGAAGGGCAATTGAGCTTAAACTTAACTTTATTATACCACCACCCTAAAATAAAATCAAGTCTGAAAAAATGAAAGACTTGTTTTGTGAAGCCAATAGTCCTCCCTTCTCTGCTTCCTTCAAGGTTCAAGGTGTTTAAAAGGGTCCGGGGAATTTTCAGTTCAAAGGCATAAACCAGACATGTACACATACAGAAAGAAAATGGACTGCAAGCAAATTTAGTGAATCTTCCCATAAAACAGCTTCAGATTTAATTGTAGAACCCCTTTTGTAGTTATGTTATGTTGGGAGTAGGGAGAGGGAGTTTGAGAAAAATTTTCCTACAAACTTTTAATGAAAATGGTAAGGCAAAAGAATGAAGATTAGATTAAGTGTTTTAGTCTTAAACATACTAAGTGCTCCAAACATAAATGAGCGCCTCAGGGAAAAAAAAAATTCCATGAACTTTCTAAACATTCATCTTCATCAGGAAATGTAATGAATCTTCTCAAGTAATGTTCAAAAGAAACTTCTCCATTTGTGGCTTATGTTTCCTGGCAAGGAAGGACAATTGTGAGGCCAAAACAAAGAGTCGGCACCAAATGCTGGCAAGGCAATTTATCACCTAGGATGTCTCAAGTTGAAGAATGTGATGGTCACTTTGAAATATTACTAATCTTGGAGTCAGCAGGAGTGGGTTTAAATCATACTGACATGTAAGCTGATTTAGCTTTCAATTGTGTCCAACTCTTTGTGACCCCATCTAGAGTTTTCTTGGCAAAGATACTAATTTGCCATTTTCTTCTCATTCATTTTATAAATGAGGAAACTGAGACAAAGTGAACTGACTTGCCCAGGGTCACAAAGCTAGTAAATGTCTAAGCCTAGATTTGAATTGAGGAAGATGAGCCTTCCTGACTTGAGAAGCAGCAGCACACTATCCACTTTGCAACCTAGCTGCCCTAGAAGCTGATTAAAGGATATTTAAACCTGTGTCTTTGAGCCTCAGTTTTTAAATGCAAAGAATTGTAAGTATAGTAGTTATTGTATCTCATGTATAATCTATATCAAACTGCTTGCCTTCTCAAGAAGAGGGGAGGGAGGGAGAAAGAGAATTTGGAACTCAAAATTTAATAAAACAAATATTAAAAATCTTTTTACAAGTAATTAAAATATATAAAATTTAAAAATTAGGTATAGTACTTGAGAACCAAATGAGACAATATATGTAAACAAGCAATTAAACAAACCTTAAAAGGTCAAGTTTCCCTAGTCATATCACTGTCATTAATTTGACTTGTGTTGAGAAAAAGTAGTAGACAACAAATATTTAATAACTGATTGATAATTAGCCTCCTTCAGTCCCCTTCCAAAATAAGTTGCTAATCTTACCACTTTTTCCTTTGACCTGAGGACTCCAAGTTTCCCAAATCGAACATGAAATGGAGAACACTGATAAGTGCCATCCTGCTGTCGAACCACAATGACATCGATGCATCCAGAGAGCGTGGCTTGATTAATGCCCTTGTATAGCTCCTTCACAGTGACAATGACTTGCCCAGCCAACTGCCCCACATAATTCATGGTTTGAGACTAAAAAAAAAAAAAGGAAAATAGAAATTAAGTGAAAACAAATCATCACTATAATCTAGTTGGTATCAAGCTGCCACTTCAGGTAACAAGACTTATACTTTGTCAAATTTTTACAAGATCTCCTAAATTGGAATGCACATTGCCAAGCTTTACTTAGAATTGGCTAGCCCTGTAAGCTCCTCCCCATCTTCTATTTTATGCCTATAGGCATTTTCTCCCTAACATTAGCTGCCTGTGTGTATTCTCTTTTTCTTTTTTGGCCACTGGCAATGTCTATTTTTCAATAGCCAAGACCCATAAATCTACACCTTCTCCATGATGAACATTAGACTACCTATCATTAAAGATTGGGACCCCAAAACCACTTGTCACTCAAGGTCCAGGTGAATATCCACCCCCCCCCCCCCCCCCCCCCCCCGCAACAACCTGCTCTCCACTGTTACCATCTGCCAAAGATCTGGACCCCAGCCCACAATAACCACCACATGAGGCCAAACATGACTTTGGCTACCCACAAAAGATGTGGCCTTAAAGTCCTCACTGACATCAACTGACCCTAGAAACACTCCTTCCTTCCCTGCTTTCTCCTGCCTGGATCTCCTTCTCTGCTACCTTGGACTCCTGGAAATCCCACTTTGGTTTCTGTGGCCAGTACAGGAGAAAAGAGGGGTGTGTCCCTTCTCTCACTACCCAGAGTCCTAAAATAGAACTTGGAATAAGCTTTCCCATAGAAACAATATTATACATGCTGTTAGATTCCATCCCAAGGCTTAATATGAGAGAACATAATGTAATTTAGCTATATCACATCTTAAAAAGTTTTATCAGCTAGTCTAGGAACCCAAGCATTCTTATAACATTGTAAACATTTTTAGAATATTGTTTTGATGGGAAAACCATACATCAAACTGACACAACAGTTTTAGAATGTCACTGGTTTTTGGAGGGATGACCTAGATTTGTATTTCAAAAACTAAGTGAAATTTACACTTGCTTTCATTCTTATCAACTTCCTTAAGACATCTAATGGGCTCATTTTAAAATAACCTAATAGATTTTCCTCTCTTATTGGTTTTCAACCTGTGATGACCCAAAACAGGATCCCTAAGTAATTCATAGAAAGGTCTCAAAGAATTTTCTGACATTTATGTGTGACAGGGGTTACTGAAGTGAACTGCCTCCAGATTTCTGTTAAGAAATTGAGAGGAAAAAACTCTTAAATTAGCTAAGTTTTCTAGTTTGCACCCTTAATGGATTCCTCAAACCTTAAAAATGTGCTCCATTGTTCCAGCCAGGAGCGATTAGTTTTAAAGTAATCAGATTTAATGATTAGCTTTAATGAAAACTGCCTCACCTGCCCCCTACTCTCCCTATCAATGAGTGACTTGCCTTTCTTCCTCAGTCATTGTGACATGACTGAACCTAGGGCCTTGTTAACTTTCAGACAAAAGTGGGAGGTCTCAATGTTTTAAAATCTCTCAATCTCAAAAATAAATACTCTCTCTCTTTAAAGATGCCAAAGATCTTTAAAATAAGTATTACATGTTGAATTCTTTTAGATTTGAATTTTAAAGACTCATTTAGGGTCACAGATGGAGGTACTTTTACTCTCAGCTGATAAAGATTATTACAAAGGATTTAAAGATGTAGAAAATTCTCAGACAAATAGAACACCAGCTAGAAATTGTAGAAGACTAAGCAAAAGAACCTCATTCACCTGAACCTGAGTTCCCTCTGCCTTGCTGTTATAATGACAATTACTTAGAAGAAACTGTTAATACTTATTAAGTTTTATGGCACCAAATAACAGTTTTTATTCAAGAGCAATAAATTCAACAAATATTAACTAAAAGTCAACTGTATGACAGAATAATATACTCAATGACCAATGAGATACAAAGATTAGATAAAATAAGGTACATGCCCTTGGGAAGTTTCCAGTCTAGTTTGTAGGGAGAATTTAAATGATACATATTCATAGATTAACTCAAAAATGAGTTGTTTTGACAAGTTTAACTCTCATTAAGTTGCACTTTACATCTCAGTAAAAGACAATAAAAAAATTCATTAATGTTTCTTAAGTTTTTTGTTTTTGTAACTGGATTGGGTTACAATAATCAATTCTGGGCCTTGAAATAATCTCTGAAAATAGAAAAGTGAGACAGTGATAATTCCAATGTAAAAAATTCACATTTAAAGCCTATATTCTAGAAGCTCAAGTTCTGAGTTAAAAGAGAAGCCTTAAAAAAAAAGAGAGAGAGAGAAACCTTAGAGGTCATCTAAGTCAAATTTTCTCATTCCACAAAGGTTCATAGAAATTGTTACTTCCTCAAATTCACATCTAATGAAAAATCTGAGAGACTTGAAATGTCCTAAATACAAACCCAGTATATCTCTGAAATTGTCATATTTCTGTAGGTAGTATGATGACATATTTGTTGCTCAGTAGACTATTATTAATTAGGCAGCTGCCAAGTTTTAATTGATGCTTGATCAATTTAACATTTAAAAAACAGCATTATGATCTTTACAAGAAAATATCAACTCATACTTGTTATCCGCTTCTTGTACACATTCTCTTACTTGGGAAATAGAAAAGTAAATTAAGTAATCCAAATGGGCAATATGATGTAGTGGATAGAAAGCTAACCTTGAGGTCAAGAAATGTGTTCAAATCCTGTCTCTGACACTTAGGAACTATGTGAACCAGGGTAAGTCATCACTTAACTTCCCAGTGATCTAGAAATTTTTCTAAGGCCATAAGTTAAGAGAAAATACTAGTCAATCAATCCTGCAGCAACTAGGAACTAGGAATAAAATGACAAAAAAAAGGAAATAGTCCCTGTTCTCAAGAAGCTAAGATTTTAAAGGGAAAACCGTTACTATTGACTCAATAACTATTATATGGAAAGAACTGTAGTATTATAATGTAAAGAACATCACATTTGGAATCAGTAGTCTAGATTCTATTTTGTTTCAACTTTGCCACTAAGATGACTAGTGGCATATAATGTCACTTCTCTGGGCCCCAGTTTTCTCACTTGTTAGGTTAAGGAACTGACTTATGAGTCAAATACTTTCTTTTTTTCTTTTTTTTTAAGAGTCAAAGTATACAAGCTTCACCAGAGGAGACACCAGTGAAAATGGAACATTAAGTCCCTAATTAGAAACATTTATTTTCATTCAGGATGCACTTAATTACCATGGTTAAGTGCTACACTGTCTATGTAAGAAAAAAAAATCTGTTGTGTAAAATATAGGTTGCCAAATCATTGCCCTTCACTTAGTAGGCATGAAGAACTCTGTTTATATATGAACACTGAAAAAACAAAATGGTAGACACACATGGGAGATGTACCATATTATGATAATGAAAAACAGTAACTGTTAAAGTACAAACAAGGTGGAAGGAAGAGCTTTGCTCTTGGATGTGTTTCAGAGAAAAGCATATAATCACTCTGTGGAGGAGGCCTGGCTTTGAGCAGGAATCACATCACAACTATTTACTCATTTGCAACATCTAGGACTAAAAGAACATCCCATGTCTATCAAGTATTTAATTAAGTCACTGATCACATGAAGTTAATAAAACTTAGAGAAAAAGTTCTGCTACAGGTAGGAAAGTACAGCGGGAAAATCACTGACAGTGACATAAGATCCCAGTTCTAATCCAAATTTTAACCTGTACTAGGTGCCACTTAAACTTGAACCTTACTATCTTTACTTGTAAAATGAGGACTAGATATACATTATGAATCAATTATTAAACATTATTGACTGGTTAGCAAATTCCAAGCACTGTGCTCAACAGGGGAGATACAAATAAAAATGTCCTCCAAGAACTTTCATTCTAATGGGGAACAAAACATATGAATCTCTAGAAACATAAATAAGATATATAGAATATGAATACAAGGGAATTTTAATGGAGTATATATGTACATTGGTTTTTAGTAACAGAATCAGGAAGCTCAAAACATGGAGTCCACTAAGGAGTCTGTGGAAAGATTCCAGGAGATAGGAAAAATACAACTTTATTTTCACAAACCTCAACCTGAAATTAAGCATTTCCTTCAAATAGG
The DNA here is from genome assembly GCF_037893015.1 of Macrotis lagotis. Taxonomy (NCBI): domain Eukaryota; kingdom Metazoa; phylum Chordata; class Mammalia; order Peramelemorphia; family Peramelidae; genus Macrotis; species Macrotis lagotis. The sequence goes on from NC_133666.1 coordinate 459,652,860, forward strand.
AATTAAAAAAAACTCAGAAAGGGAATCCATAGGCTTTACCAGACTGCCTAAGGGATCTATAACACAAAAGAGATGAAGAATGCCTATATAGAAGGGAATGCTTGAACTGAGTTTTTAAGGTTTCAATGAGTAGAAGAAAGAGGGGAAATGAATTCCAGACATGGGGAACAGACAATGTCATGTAAACAGAGAGGAAAAAAAAAGAAAAAGAAAAATGATAAAGATGGGATGAGAGTATATCATACTCCTTATGAAAAAAATGTTGTAGAGGGTAGCTAGGTGGTGCAGTGGATAGAGCTCCCTGGAAGTAGGGTCATTTCAGTCATCTATTCTCAGCTTCTAATATGATGCTGTTTACTATTTTTTGACCAGACCTGTAATTTTATTGGGTGATTTTATTTTATTATTCCCAGTGAAGAATTTTTCTTGTCCACTGACAAATGATGTCAACCTTAAGTCAAAGGGTCTTTAAAACAGATGGCCTTCACTGGCATCTCTCTCTCTCTCTCTCTCTCTCTCTCACAGTAGCACCAATCTCCCAAGGATGTTGTGGGGATAAAATGACTACAAAGTTTAAGTGTTATGCTATCATCATAATTATTAACAAAAGTAGGATGATACAATCATTATCCCAAAAGACCATGGCAGTGTAGAACAGTAAGTTAAACCTAATAAGATGATGTACAACACAAAGTTATATAATGTACTAAATTGTGTTTAAAAAAAGAATGGCTTGGGGCAGCTAGGTGGTGTAGTGGATAAAGCACCGGCCTTGGAGTCAGGAGTACCTGGGTTCAAATCCGGTCTCAGACATTTAATAATTACCTAGCTGTGTGGCTTTGGGCAAGCCACTTAACCCCATTTGCCTTACAAAAACCTAAAAAAAGAAAATTCATAATCATTTTGAGTTTAAATACAAAAAAAAGAAAGCAAAAGAACATTTCCATTTACACAGCACAACACAAAAAGAAAACTCAATATAAAATTCATGAATTTCCATTTCAGAGTTTAAAAAACTTTAATACTAGCCATCATTTTCAAAGCTACATTACTTTTTTGTGATTCCTTCTAAATTTTTTTTTGTTTTCTGCTGTGCATTTTTAGATCACATCTAGAGTATTATATTCATTCTAGACACCTTATTTTTTTTTAGCATGGATGTAAGATGATTAGAGAACCATCAGGATAGTAATGGGAACCATACCATATAGAATGACTGAAGGAACTGGGGATATTCAGCCTAGAAGAGGAGAGTAGGTAGAGGAGTTGATACTTTTGAATATATGAATTTCTGTCATTTGGAAATGGGATTAGACTTGTTTGAAGAACCAGGAACAAAGGGTGAAAGGAGACAGAGGTCTAACTGATATAAGGAAAAACTTGCTAACATTAAGAATTCTCCAAAGTGTAATTGTTTTTTTTAAAAGAAATTTGAGTTTCCCATAACTGGAAATCTTCAAGTAAAAACTAAATCAACACTTTGTCAACAATGGTATGAAGAAGATTCCAGTCACCAACCATAGAAAACTACTTCTAAGACACCTTTCAACTCTGAGATTCTATGATTGTAATAAAATGCATTTTGCTTTAAGTGGTCACAGAAAAAGACTATATCTAATTTCCAAGGACTAGTCTTGATAAGTATAATAGGCTACTAATGAATGATTTGTTAACAAACTCTTTGACTACCCTTGAAGCATGGCTTGACATTACAAAGAAATGTAAATGCCTAAAACTAGTGAAAAGATCTGAAGGTAATCTGTGCTCTTTTTATGAATTTCATGAGAAGTAGGTAGTATATGACAATATGATCAATTCTTCTTGCTAGGTCTTAACTCACTGGAAAAGCTTCAAGTATAGGTGAGTACATTAACCAGTCTAGTTAAGTTTGAGGAAGTCTGTCACTCACTGTTGGTTCATCACTGAATAATGATTTGATCTGATTTTTTTGTCAAGTCAAATCATTAACATATATGATGTGAAGGGAACTGCATTCTTCATTGAAAGAGGAAGTATTCAGAGATGAAATCACCAATATCAGAAACAAGGTAAATGTAACTGACTACTTTGGAACTTTGAGAAGAGGAAGATAAGCTTCTTCTGATTAAAATTTCACTAATATGATCAATCAATCTTCTTATGCATTGGAAATGTAGTATACCTAATACAATCGAGGATACTAATCAGGAACTCTTGAATCATATTACATATTAGGAAATATTACAAGATCAAATCCCTTCAAAACAAAGATGCTGTACTTTTGGCAGGTTTTTAATAAACCAGCATACAATTTTAGCAATTGGCATTCACTAAGACACAGAAATTACTAGGATACAATTTCTTTGTAAAAGTTTGACTTGTGGAAGCTTCTCCTCCCTATTTATGGAGAGTGCAAATAGAAACTCATGACACTCCAGCAAAAGAAACAAAGGCCAGGGTGATAAGATGAGATCTGAGACTACTAATTCTTTACAAAGGAAAGCAACCCTTACATTACAGTGACAGGCTGTGGGAACAGGAAACACCATATTCAAATTTATTCTTTCACCCCCACCCAAGTATCATTAAATTCCCCAACAAAAATAAGCTAAACTTTCCGGAATGTTCAACTTTTCCTTAGTTGTCTGGTGGTCATTTAAACTTTCAATCTATAGTTCCTTCAAAACTTCAACTTAGAAAAATCTTGTCTAATCACTATTTGAAAGCTCTAAGGGATTCCCATTTCCACTTTATTAACCTTGGCTAATAAGGACACACTAGCCAGAGTACCAGTGCACTCAAGAGTGGAAAATCAAGGAAAGTAGGGGATGGATAGCAGTTGAGGGAAAGGAAAGATATTAAGTGTAAGCTTTTATCTGCTTTATATAAATAACTACACTTGAGAAAAACAATGCTGAGAATCTGTCTGATCCAAAAGAAGATAAAGGTCAAGGACAAAATGGAACTCGATTCAGAAGTTTTTTTTTTAAAGAAATTAAATATTTATTGGCTTTTCTGTGCATATAAGCCAATAAACATATTGTTATTTGATAATAATAACAAGCATTCCTATAGTGCTCTATGGCTTACACATATACTTTGGCTTATTACCCATATACTTTACACATATTATTCTTTCAAGGAATCACAAGGACCCTATGAGGAAGTGCACAGGGATTAGGATTCTCTTTTTACAGATTGCAGAATGAAGTTCAAAGAGATTTGAGTAACTTGTCTGTGATCACATAGCCAGGAAAGTCTCAAAGGCAGGACTCAAACCTGCTTTCTGAAGCCAAGCATTTCTAATGCTTTATTGTTTGCATCTAGACTGTGGAGCTCATGCTGACATCAGAGAAAATTGCTACTGTTTGTAAATTACCCTTTAAAGGAGAGGGGAAAAAATTGCAAATGTTTTTCATGCAACTTGGTATTAATCTGATTCTATTTAGTATATCACATATAATGTACTCTGGAAGGATCTCCTCCCCCCAGAGACAAGCCTGGAAAAAAGGGGGGGGGGACACACATTTTAGGTGGAGTGTATATTTCCTGTCACTAAACTGTCCTTTCCTACTCCGCTTGCTAGCAAAGATTATTTGCTTTATTCAGCTTTTTTAGTTTCATGAACTAAATATTAATTTATTCTATAATTAATCAATAAACATTTGTTAGATGCCTACTATATAGGCATATAGGATTAACAGAAAAGTAAAAGTGAAGAATATTTTCACGACCTTGGAACTCATGAACTATGAGAATTACTTGTGTTTCAAAGAGAGTTCAGATAAAGCTCAAAGAAAAGGATAACCACCAAGAGATTCTAGAGCTTTTGTTTCACTTGTTCCTTGGATTATTGTAGCAAAGATTTCCGTTTTTTGTTAACTTTTTCCTTTTAGATGTGGACTAAAGTTAAAAAAGAATCTCTACAAGATCCTGCCCTTGACCTGTGCATAGAGTAAAAGTTTATTCTTATCAAAGTAAGGTTGGTCCATTGGTTTCTTTTTAACTCTTCAGCAAAGCTGAGATTTCACAAGTGGGTTTTCAAAAATCAGAGGACTTGAAAAAGTACTTCTATTTTATGGTATAGCATAGGCTTTAAGAAGTCAAGAAAAGGGGCAGGTAGGTGGCGCAGTGAATAGAGCACCGGCCCTGGAGTCAGGAGTACCTGGGTTCAAATCCAGTCTCAGACACTTAATAATTACCTAGCTGTGTGGCCTTGGGCAAGCCACTTAACCCCATTTGCCTTGCAAAAACCTAAAAAACAAAACAAAACAAAAAAAAAGATATGATTCTAAACTATAATCTCAAATGCCAATTGTATATGTTCAAGTTTTACATCAATAAACAAGAATAAGTCCTTAACTAAATGTTCCCAACCGTTTAGTTTAGTAATAAAGAGAATTCCCTAAGAAACAATCCAGAAAGACAAATAGTTTAGGGTCATCGTCTCCATGACAGAAGCCCTGTCACAAAATGTTGTGGGGGAAAAAAAAGTGAGGTTTTAAAATTGTAAATGCCCTAGGGTTGTAGACCTCCGAAAATGTTTTGAATGACAGCCAGGCATTTTGGGAATTGTAATGCCCCTTCACCTTAGTCCAGGAGAAGATGGTGGAAATATCAATCTAGGATCAATGATACAAGATTTGGCAATGTACAGAGCATGAGCAAAAAAAGGGCTTGGGCTGCAGGCAGGAGCTGAAGAGATCAGGAAACAAGGCAGTGACTTTTCAATGGGATGTAGAGTCACAGGACTTTCCCTAGGTGGCCAGCAAACTAACAGGACTGTTGCAATCTGATTGGAGAAAAAGGTCTGGACTACAGGGGACTCTTTCTACCTAGTTTGATCTTGAATAACTGAATTATATGCCCTCTCCTTCACCTGGTAAGACGCTGGTAGAAAGAGTGCTGAATTTGAAATCAGAGCATACTCTACTAGTGTGATTTTGGGCAATACCCAAATTGTCTTTTAGTCTCATTTCTGTTATCTGTAAAATGAGAGCACAGTACTAAAAAGCCTTTAAAATTCCTTTCCAATTAAAATTCTATGATCCTGGATAAGATATCCAGCTCTAACACTTTATAATTCCATTAATCATTTCCTATGATTCTTCAACAAATATTGAGTATCTACCATGTGCAAAGTCATGTGATAGATACTGAAAGGATCCTATGAAAGTCTCACTTTCATTTGATTATTAAATTACTTAATCATCGGAACACAGAAGTTTCATTATTGCCCAAGGTGACCAGATTTATCTTAAAATCCTCCAATTTCAATAAAATGCCTAGAATTACTCACATTTCATTTTGCCCTGTGATCATCAATATTTTGAACCACATTACCTTGAAGTCATATTTCAGAAAAAAAAGGCTTTAAAAATCTAGGCTCCGAGGTAGCTAGGTGGTACAGTTTTTTAAAAAGAGTGCCAGTCCTAGAATCAGGAGGACCTGAGTCTAAATTCAGCCTCAGACACTTACAAGCTCTGTAACCCTGGGCAAATCCCTTAACCCCAATTGTTTCCAAAATTAAAAATCTAGGTTCTCTTTGATTATTGAATCACACAAATTTGATGGTTAGATTAACTGTGATTTCATGTCCACCTGTGTATGAAGAAACAGTAGGCAGAAAAATGAGAAGTTTTTTAATTATCTAGATTTTAAAGACATGTGAGTTAATTTGAACAATGTATATGAGATATACACACAGTCTGTAAATCATAAAAATCTATAAACATGGTTTTGATAATTTATAAACTAAAACTTGTAATAATATCTGTACTACCCTTCAAGTCATTCAAAAAATCACTAACTCCTCATAATCATTCTTGAGAGATAGCAGGTTACATGTTTCTATATAGTGTATTATATAGAACATATAAGAGGAAACTTTCATAAAATACTCTAACAAACTATCACCTGATAATCTAGAAAATATCAACAATAAGAGGAAAAAGTTCTTGTGGTTGATTTTGTGTTGATATCTTATATATATCTGCATATTGATATGTATTTTTACTGCAAAAGCAAAAAAATTATATATAAAATAATCAATGAGTACAGTGTTATGCTTCCTTGTAATCTTTATAATTGTTTTTACTTTGCTAAAACACATTCCACAAGGAAAACATTTCTCTCTAGTGTTCTCTCCCACATTGATAACAGGCATCATATTTAGTAAGAAAACACTAAACCAGTATATCTTTGTATTAAAGCATTTGAAATTAAGAGGCACCCAAGTCGCAATGCTATTATGATAGCAGGTTCATAGTAGCAATGATACTTTTGTGAAAACTAACACTAGCTAAACTAAAACTAACATTATAACTGAAGACAGTTTGGATATTAAACAAAGGACTCAGAGATGGTTTATTTTTTTTCTGTCTTGTTATTTTTAAAGAGATTCAAATGTCCATTTATATCTCTTACACTTTAAAATGAGCATTACTTAATTTTAATTAAAAGAGAAATATATGTATTTAAGTCAACACTGCTTTATCCTGAATTTAAATTAAAAATACCTCAAAGGACCAGGCTCAGACAATTCATGAAGAACATGAATTATTTTTTTAGCTATAAATCAATGAAAATAGAGATAGAATGAAAATTTTTATTTAAATTAAAATGTATTAAAATTTTCTGCACTGATTGACAAGTGCTTGGTTCTTCCAATAAGCTATCTTATGTTTAGTTAATGCAGAGTTCTGAAATATAAACAAGTCTCATACTGTAAAATTTATATTAGTCATACATTATAATACCACCAAAAGAGAAAAGTGGACAGATAAATTTGATACTTCATTTGGGTGTTTTAATCTTAATAACACCTTCTCTTCTGAATCACAGAATAGAAAAGGGGGGAAAAGGTAAACTCCTTCACACTTCATCAAAATACATAAGTCAATTCAAAACACTGGTTTGCCTTACAAACTCTTAAAATTCATGTAAGTCAACAAAACAGTGTTTTTTTGAGGTACATAAAAGTCCAGATCAATAACAGTTTTTGAGATTCCTAATCATAATTTTTAACATATTTGTACATTAAAAACAGAGAAGATACCCCAAAAAAGACAGTAATAATTTAACAAAGATTTTCCTCAGCTTTTTCTTGCAAAAATGGCCTTACTGAAGAAGCTACATTTCCATTCAATGTCAAAATTGACTGTAAACCTGACCACACAATTTTAAGACTCTGAGTGGGGTGAATTTTAGGCCCTCTTTGAGCTTGAGGCCCAAGTTAAATTGTCTTGTGTCCTCCTCCCCCACTCTGTTCCCACAAGTTTGTATGTCTTTTTTACCTCAACTTCAGAGAACTGAATGTGAAAGTAACATTGTTTCAAACCTCAAAAAGCCCTTTAAGAATCACAAAGTTAACAAAACTACAGCATGTACCTTTTTTTCCCTAATCAGGGGAAAATGTAGATTATGTAAGGAATTAAGAATTGGCAACACAACCAAAGAAGTTACGAAATATAAAAGATGATCAAAAGAAATGTCATATTGTAGAAAAAGAGAAGGAAAATCCAATGGCCAAATATTACTCTGACATATAAGTCAGAGTTAGGAATTCAAGATATTAATCAAAGTAAAAAAAAGGGGGGGAAGGTTTTTAAGATCACACAGGCAAAATACCAAGTAAATCATACATTCATAAAGAGTTTCTTTAAATTTTCATTGACTTTTGTATAAGTAAAACCAACCAAATTCACTCAAAATAAAATTTTTCAAGAATCATTCAGTTTCAATCATGACAACACAAAGAGGGGAGGGGGGAGAAGATATCTGTAAAGATAACTCACCAGGATACCAGAAGAAGTTTTTCCAAGAAAAACATTTTCAGGTTTATTTAATTTGCCTTCATTACTAACATTCTCCTCCTTCTCTTCCTCATCACCATCTTCTTCTGAGTAGAACATTTTAAAGTTAAACTAGCTCTTCAACCATGTCTTTTGCATTGACAAAAACACACTTCTAAATTAGAAAAACATAAACTTGAAGCTATCATCCAGATTGAAAGAGGGCTGTTGTCTTGAAGACAGTGATATGCTTAAAACTGAAAGGAAATGGCTCTTTAAAAAAAAAAGTCAATACAGGAGACGTCTTCACCAATGAGGTTTGCTTAAATTGCTTCAGTCCTTCTCCCTCAATAGAAGATAAGCAGTGGCATGGGATAGACTTTGCCACATGTTTATACTGATAGGTGCTCAGTCTTGCCCAATCACATGACAGCCACTGGTACTTCCATTAAACTAACAGGGATTTAGTTAATAATTCTTCAAACTTATCATGCACTCTTAAAAAAGGCCATCCACAACTGAAGAAATAAACAAACAAATGAATTATCTAAAGGGAAAAATGATTAGCAATCACTTTACAAGCAGGGCTGGGGTTTCCAAAGAGCAAGACAATATTTACATATGCCCCGTAAAGATCTATTTTAACAATAAACAAAATCTTTTACTTGGTCACATCATTATGGTTCAAAATTTAATTTAAATTAAGAATGAGCTCTTTGCTGCTTGAGTTTAAGGATCTGATAAGGGGATCATGGGATCAAAGATTTAGATCTGGAAGGGAACTTGGAGGCTAAAACTTTTCATTTTTAATTGAGGAAACTGAGGTTAAATTACTTCCCAAGATTTTTCCAGGTAGTAAATAAGCTAAACTTTTAGAGGGGGGGGGAAAGTTGTTAATTCTCTTCTTAAAACTCTTTAAATAGATTTTTTTCAATTTTGATTTTAAAAAATGAATCTATATTTGTTTTGGTTTTTAAAATCCAATGGGAGAAAACATCCCAAAATAACGTAATTCAAGCAAACTCAGAAAGTCCAATGAAGTCAGTGCAAACAACTCAATTTTTACTTAGTGTAATGAGGTAAGATACAGACTCTATGTCAAGGAAAAAATTGTTATAGAAAAGTTTCACCTAGCACAGTAAATGTACTGTACTAAAATAATGATAAATTAAATGATAAATGATAAATAAGAGCTGAAAGGGGCCTATGAGGTTATCTGGTTCTCATTTTGCAGATGATGAAACCTAGGTCATAATGCAAGTAAATCACCTTGGAGCTTCCAAGATCACAAAGTCATCTTCTTTTCAGTACTATGGGGGAGTTGATTTTCATTATTGCTCCATGGATTATAAGAATTCTATCCATATATCCCTTACATGCTTTTCATGACTAGACAAAAACAGTAAGGCAGCTAGGTGGCACAAAGGCTAGAATGCTGTACCTGGAATTAAGAAGACTCAAATTCAAAACTAGTTCCTAAGTGTGTGACCCTAGACAAGTCATTTAGCCTCTATTTGCCTCAGTTTCTTTATCTGTAAAATGAGGATAATGATAGCAACTAATTCCCAGCATTATTGTAACATAATAACTACAAAATGCTTAGCAGGGTGACTGGTAAATAGTGGATATTTTACAAATGTTACTATTATTAATTACCAAATATTTTTTAAGGAAAATTAGAAGTAGTAAAACCCCCAAACCCCACAAATCACAAGAGATAAGGATTATAGAATAATAAGAGATACAATTCTAACATAATCACTAAAAAAGGTCATTAAGGAAAATTACTTAAAAAGTCAATCAAAAATATCTATTGTCATATTTTAAGCAGCGTATTTTAGTAGTAACAACACAAAGGTGCTAAGAGTAGATAAAAAATTCCCTCTAGAAACTTGCAATCCAGTTACAGCATAAGGAATATAGAAAGCATATAAATCTAATACACAATGAAAAAAAGATCATTAGAAATCCTTATACAATAAATATAAAACTTGCAACTCCTCATTTGCTCCATGTTGTAGTTTTTTATCCCTAACATTAGATGGCAGCAACAGAAAACCTAAACTAGGGCACTGAGGGCAAAGATCAAAGACAGAAAAAGGGGGAAAAACACAAAAGGAACAAGGTGGTAGAAATTCATTGAGATGAAAAGAAAAAAAATAAAGAAAATGAGGAAAAGGAAGAAGAGAAACTGATAATTAGAAAGAGAAATGTGGCCAAAGATATATTGGGAACAGCTGCAATATAGTGAATATGGAGTCAGAAAATTTATATTCAAATACTGTCATTTTTTCTTGTATGATCTTCAAAGAGTTAAAAAACTTCCATTGGTCTCAGTTTCTTCCTCCGTCAAATGAGAGACTAGATACAGGTTTGAACTAGATCATTTCAAAGGTCATTTGCAACCCCAAATGTATGATTACATGCAAATGGAATAGAAGAAAGGACAAATCAAAAGGACAAAAAAAAACAATGCTAAAAAAAGAGTGAAAGTATAAATGGAAGACAGAGGAAATAAAGGCTAGAAAATTGTACTAATTTTAGAGGTTTAAAAAGGGGCATAATAATACCATAAACTTAGTTCTAGAAAGTACTTTAGAGGCCTCCTAGTCTAATTCCCTCAAGTTGACAGATAAGGAAACAGAAACCCAGAGGGATTTAAATGAGAGGTCCAAAACACAAACCTAGAGGTAGAGGCTTCCCAGTTCATATTCTTATGTTCAATTATATAAACACACCCACTACAATTGGACAGATTAGGATGAGAGACTTCACTGGAGGAAAGATCACTTGTGGTTTACCCTCTACCCAATTGTTCTATTTCTTTCTTTTTACTGCCTCAAATTCTATGCCTCCCAAATGTAAAGATGATGATGATGATGATGATGATGACAACAACTAACATTTATATAGTACTTACTATATTCCAAGCACTGGGCAAAGTGCTCTACAATGATTATCTCATTTGATGTAAGACAAGTTGTAAGGCACTCTACTTAGGTTTAAGGTTGTCACCAACATCATTATTTTGAAGGAAAATGCAATATACTGGACTTTCAAAAAAATTCAAATTGGATTATATTAGAATAAGTGTTTGGGTAGAGAGAAGTACTAGATTACTATGATACATGTTTTTAAAATTCAGTTAGATATTTTTTAAAAATCACTTAATGTAAAGTCTTTAAAAGATAGGCAAAGTCATAAGTAGAATAGAATGGAGTGATCAGAGCTTTGTCCACAGTGTCAAAATTTAGAGGAGGAAGGGGGGGGGAGAAGAAGGAAATAGAGGAAGAGAAAGAAAAGAAGAAAAAAATAGGAATTTACCCAATGGCAGACTTCCCTATTCTAATCCTCAGTGAACTTTCACTCTCCCTTCCCAGTCCCTACTCCCAAAATGTCATAGGTTCTTTTCTTCCCAAGCAATTGGTGTACTAAATTGAGATTTTCTTCCCCCACTCCCAACCATAACCAAAACATTCTAAGTGATTTTGAAAAAAGCAATGACTCAAGCAACGAAGGAATTAGCTTCAATTCCAATCTTTAAAGATAAAAGATACCTCTCACACAAGTTCCAAGGACAATTAGGTTTCTTTTATTATTATTTTAAAAATAATTTTTATTTTAAAAATTTTGTCCTAAATGGTTCCCCTACCAACCTCAACAATTCCCATGAGATATGCTTCTGATCAAACTTTAAAGAATCAAATCTCATCTCCAAAATTTTTGTGAAGGGTGGTAAAACATTTTATCTTTCATAAAGACTGAATGAGAGGCAATAAGATAAGTGATGGATAAAAAAGCTGGCCTCAAAGTCAGAAAGGCTAGGGTTAAAATCCCATTTTTGACACATACTGGTTAGATGCCCCTGGGCAAATCACTTCACCTCCCAATGCCCCAGGCATTGCTCTGAGAATATAAATTCCAGAGAAAATGCTGATTTGCATTGTTAGTGAGAGTTCTTGACTAGGAGGTCCTATACTGATTAAACTGCAGGTAGAATCAAAAAAGAAAAAGAGAGGAAAACAGATGGAAAACTATCCCAAAATACATACGTGTGTGTGTGTGTGTGTGTGTGTGTGTGTATAAATAACCAATTTCATTCTTTTAATGAAAAATTCTCCCCAGTTAAGAGGAAAAAAGCATTCATTGACCTGCTGATGAAGAGTTCCTCATCAGTTTATCCTATTTTAAGATGCCACACCATATAGGAACACCCACTGTCCTTCTATCAGAACTGCCATTTTTTTATCCAAAGACAATCCTATTATATATTTAGTTGTCTTTGAGTTGTGTTTTTGTAATAATATTTGATTCTTTCTAGGTAAAAGATGGCAGTAATTGATGACAGTAGGTCATGCTATGTTGTTTTTCAAGAAACCACTTTCATTAGAGTATAAGAGACCCTAAGTTTTGCTTCCTACTATATCAGTAATCAGCTATACGATTTGGGAAAGTCACTTAACATCTCTGAGTTTATTTCCTTACATATAAAAAATGAAAAGATTGAACTCAATTTCTTAAAGTTCTTCCAGTTAGAATATTCTACAAACATCTTGTCTATGATCCAGCTATTTTAGTAAGGTAGGATTGAGAATAGTCTTGTCCATCCAATGGACAGATAAATAGATAATCAGATCATTTATTAAGAGCATTCTGTATACCAGATACTAAGCTAAGTTTTGAAGATACAAATATGAGCAATATAGTTCTTGCCTTTGAGAATCTTACATTCTAATGTGGAGAAGAAACATCTACAGGGTGTTGAAAAGGGGAGGAACACATACCAGCAGTGTGGTATGGAAGTGAAAGCCTGGATCTCAGCAAGTGAGAGGAACAATTATTTATCTCTTGTATTCAAGAACTAGTTACTGAATTAAGATCAACATTTCCCCCCTTTTCTACTTTCTCATCCACAGATCAAACCAGTGTGTAAAATCTTAGCAAGGCTAAGATCTAATCAAAGACAGTAAAGAATTCTAAGTTTAAGTGAATAGGTGGATTCCTTCTCATTGTGTTTTCTTAGGTCAGGAAAATGTGGGTTCTCCCTTTTGTCAAACAAGTGGTATGGAAATTGGTGCTCAGTGTCATAACAAGACCCTCATTAGAACAGGCAATATTTATTCTCTGTTGGGGCGGCTAGGTGGCATAGTGGATAAAGCACCGGCCTTGGAGTCAGGAGTACCTGGGTTCAAATCCGGCCTCAGACACTTAATAATTACCTAGCTGTGTGGCCTTGGGCAAGCCACTTAACCCCATTTGCCTTGCAAAAACCTAAAAAAAAATTTATTCTCTGTCATTAATGGTTTGCCAATCATAACTGATCGCCACCCTCTGAAACACCTACTCTTCCAAGGGCATATAAACTAAGCCCACACTGTGAGCATTCGAGAATGTCACTGACTCTTTATTAGTAAGATGCTAGCATTATTAATAAAATATTAATAAATTATAATAAATAATAAAATTAATTACCCAGATTTTTAAATGTCACCCATGGTAAGGTGAGGGCTGGCACAGAAGGACCCAGGTTGGTCCCAGGGTCAGGTTCTACTGGGAAGAAGAAAGTCACATAGAGAAGGCAAGACACAGAGATGGCAGTGTCTTGCCTTCTCTATGTGACTTTCTTCTTCCCAGTAGAACTGGGACAACTGCTCAAGTTCCTACATTTCTGTCTCCTACTGCAGCAAAACTCATAGAAACTCACTGAGAAGAAAGTGTATTCTTACTCCCTCCATTATTTCTCAACTTCTTATATGTTAATTACTCTTTCCAAGCTTATCAATGATGTTTTAATTGTGAAATTAAATAAGTTTTTTTTTCTCAATTCTCATCATAGTTGACTTCACAGGAGCTTTTGATACTCTATCCAGGAAGAGATAGTAGTGACACTCTCCCCTCTTAGCTTCTCTGACACAGTTTTCTCCTGGTTCTCTCTAACTCCTTTGATTTGCTCCTTTACATCCTTTGTGGGTGGGATCATTACCCATCTTCCCAAAGATATTTTTTTCAAGATTTTTTTCTGGGTATTCTTTTCACCTCACTCTACACCATTTCTTTTGGTGAGTTCATCAGACACTATTACCATCTCTATGCAGACAATTCCCAAATCTACAAATCTAGATCTAAACTTCTTTCAACTTTTTTTGGTCAAAACAAAGCTCCTTTTCTTTCACCCTAAACCCATAGAGGAGTCTTTGAATAGGCTGCCCTCTAGGCTCAGAGAATCTCTTCACTTTTGCCTCTCAGAATTCTTAACTTCCTTCAAGGCTCAATTCAAAGACCACCTGGGGTACAGAAAGTCTTTCTGGATCTGCAGGTGCTACCCACTCTCTCAGTCCTCCATTGTTAGTACTAACTCCTCAATTTAGCTTATCTTTTGTTATCCAAGTGCTGGCTGTATTTTCTGGTAAAAACAAGGTCCACAAAGATGAGGAAAGTTTTTAAATTTTTATTCTTTGTATTTTTAGCACTTTAAGTGTGTCTTAACTCTTAAGAAATCCAAGTCAACTTGAAATGATGATCAAGAAAATTAAAACTACAATTTTAGGATCAATCAGAACCTGTTCTAAGTAATGTCTGCCTAATTATCTTGCATCAAAAAAAAGTCACCTTAAAAGTTATCTAGTTTCCTCCATCCTGCCTCTTACCTAAGAATTCTTTTCTCCTCAAACCATTAGAAGTCTACAAGCTAGGGTCCACAAATCCTCAAAGGGCCTGGAGATAGCTTTCAAGAGGTTCATGAACATGGAAGGGGAAAAAATACATCTTTATTTTCATTAACCTGTAAAAATTTAACATTTTCTTCAATTATTTACAATTATTTTTCAAAATATAGGTTCATAGATTCCAATAGATTTTCCAAGGACTTCATGACATGCAAAAAAGCTAAAAAGTCCTGAATTAGAAAATGAAAGGAATTACCCATTAGATCCATACCCAATATCCTGAGCCAAGCTATCCTACAACCTGATGGGCAATTTGTTGTGGATCTTGGGCTCATTCTTTCTCTGAAGGAAGGGGTTACATGTAAAACTTTCTCTTTAAACCTCTTCAAGAGTCTGTGATAAGGAAAAGGATAATTTTCTTCTTAAGAAAAATGCCCGGGGCGGCTAGGTGGCATAGTGGGTAGTGGATTAAAGCACCGGCCTTGGAATCAGGAGTACCTGGGTTCAAATTCGGTCTCAGACAGACACTTAATAATCACCTAGCTGTGTGGCCTTGGGCAAGCCACTTAACCCCATTTGCCTTGCTAAAAAAAAATAAAACTAAAAAAAATGCCCAAATGTTTCAAGCTCTGTTACAGCTCTGTTGCTGTAGACAGCAACTTATAAAATCATTATGAGTACTGAAAAACTAGTCCCTGATATCCCCAAGTAAATAAAATGCAATGATACAATCACAAAAAATTTGATCACCTTAGGCAAATCAAAGAAAAGAATCATAAAAAGAAAAGTTACAAACTATCAGGACAATTAAAATTTTCATGCTTCATAGCTATCTAATCAAAATCAATGCAAAATTATTTTTCATATCTTCATAATAAGGCATTCCTGCTTCTGTTCTATTCAAAGTGAAACCAACTTGTCTTCTAACCCATTTGAAAACCAAGCATTCAAACCACAATGGTGAGCCAGCCCGAAAGTTAGAAAGATCTGGCTTCAGGTTCCACCTCTGACAACAGCCAGGAAGATCCCTACATCAGTGAAATCAAAAGTCCCTTCCCTATCTCTGCCTTTTGCCAAGGAGGCATTATATAAAAAGTAAAAACAGGCCCTGTCTTCAAGAAGTTTATGTTCTAATGGAGGGGATGGTCATATACATAAATGGATATAGTTAATCCATTTACATAATGGAGATTGGAGGTACAGCACCCCATGGTCTGAAAAAATCCATGTAAAATTTTTTGGTCCTCCCTTTATACCAGAAAAGTCTGAATTATTATGAAATCAAAAGATAAATGGATATTATACAATACTACATATGTATTTCTAAAAATTTTGTGTCAACTGTGGCTTCTGCAAAACTCTCCAAAAGATTCCCATCTAAATTCATATGCCAACCAGGAATCTATCAAAACTGCAATGGGAAAAGTAGTGATGTGGAAGGAATGACAGGATACAAAAGATGTACAGAATTGATACAAGGTAACCTTAGAAGGGAAGGCATCACCAGCTAGGCACCAAAGATCTTTGAGCTGAGATTTAGGAGGAAGAAACCAAGCCATGAACCAGTGACTTGAAAAGATAGTGGTACCCCCTTGTAGAAATAAGGAAGTTTGGGGTTGAGGAAAAGGCAACAAGTTCTATTTTGGATGTGTGAATTTGAGATACCTATGAGATACCTACAAATTCTAAACATCCAACAGTAGTTGATGATACCAGACTGAGCACAAACTTTTTTGTTATGGTTATCTTCTCTTCCAATAATTATTTAAGTCTGAGCAGTAAGTATAAAAGCATGATTTCAAGAATACAGGAAACTCCCAAGATACTGAAATTTTTTGCGAACTGGTTATAAAATTCAGAATTTATTTTCTCTTGGAAACTATGTTAAGCAGATGATTCCCAGGTCTGACCACAAAAGCCTATTCAATCCATAGAGTACTGGAAGTAAAACAGTGTATTAATAGTCTTACAGAATCGTAGAAATCTGTAACAATGTTCCTTTTTGAAAATGAATTCAGAGTATCAAATTCAGAAGCTAGGAATCTCTCTCTGGAAATGGAATAGTCTTCCTCCCCCACTGAGAACAAAGACAATTCCAGCTTTGAGCCATTCATGGGGCACCTTAGTCTAAAGCAGGGATTCTAAACTTTTTTTTTTTTTAACATAAACTCATTGGGAGTCTGGGGAAGTTATAGATCTCAGAATAAAAAATTTTAAATACATAAAATCCATAGATTACATAGGAAATCAATCAAAATATATTTAAAAAAAACAAATTTACAGACCCCATTTTAAGAACCTTGGTCTAGGGCTTTATTTTTTAGAAGGTACTCTGGTTGGACTTAACAGAGAAGGATTCTTGTTCTGCTTGGCTCCGAAAGCATGAAGATTACAAGGAGGTAAAGACCAGGCATTGTAAATCCTCCCACCATGAACCAGCTCTGGATCAAGATGAGAAACAGGGAATAAATAGTGAATGATTAATTGGTGATGAGGAAGTAGTTTCAGGAATGGAGCTAGCAGAAAGAAAGGGAGGAGAGGAGAGGAGGAAAATCAGATGGCAAGCAAGTAGGCAAGCAAGCTAAAGCCCCCTTGCCAGCTACCAGATGCTCATGGACAGCACACTTACATAGTTAAAGAGAACTCAGAAAGACTAGGAGTATTTGTAATAAGAAGTTGGTAATCTCCTTTAATTTACAGGGGTTAAAATAAAATCACTTAAAACCCTAATTTCATTAACTGTCCAAAGTAAGGAATTCACTCATAGCTCCTAAAAAAATCACATTATCAGGGCAGCTAGGTGGTACAGTACTTAGAGCACCAGCCTTGGAATCATGAGTACCTGAGTTCAAATACAGCCACAGACACTTAATAATTGCCTAGCAGTGTGACCTTGTGCAAGACACTTTAATCCCATTGCCTTATTAATGGCCCAAGGGGTGATATTAGGTTCACACTGTGCCAGTAGAACCCAAGCACTGGAAGGTCTAAGGGAAGAAAGTAAGGAAGCTTTTATTAAGTGCTTTCTATGAGTCAGGAATTATGTTAAGTGCTTTACAAATATTATCTCATCCATCCATGTGAGTTAATAGGTAACAATATATGAACATCAGCACACCCTCCCCACCCATACATCCCTTTTAATTAAAATGTCAACCAAAGAATTTCTTTATTTTATTTAGAGAATTTCATGTTTTAGCAAGGTAGGCACCAATCCTTGAGTCTTTAAATGTGCTAGTTAGATTCATTTTAGACATTTTAAGAAGAAAAATACATGAGGAAGAAACAAAGTATGGAAAAGCAGCATGGTTCAGTAGAAAGAACACCAGATTTGGAGTTCTAGCCCAACCACTTACTAACTATATAATCTTGAACAAGTTCCTTACCATTTCTGGGTCTCAGTTCTTCATATGAAAGGTGTTGAACCAGATAGTCCCTTCCAGATTTAAATCTGTCATCCTATATTGAGGCAGAAATCTACATTGGACAAGTTTTAATAAATCCAAATCTTGATGACAGGAGTACAGAATTATAATAGCAACAGCAAGATAATAAGAGCTAATATTTATAGAGCATGGGTTTGCAAAGCATAAACAATATATTATTTTACCCTCCTGACTACCTATTATTTTCCCTATCTTACAGATGAGGAAACTGAAATAGACAGCATACCTAGGGTCACAAAGTAAGTATCTAAGGCAGAATTCACACTCAAGTCCTAGCTAACTTCAATTCCAGGACTATAATCTACTCTGTCAACTAGCTTTTTCTGTAATTTCTCTTCCTGAGAAAAAGGCAAAAACAAAAATCACCCAACAGCAGATATAAGGGTAAAAAAGAAAAGTTATTTATGTTACTCTTCATGGTTAAATATTTACAATGTCCGAATTTTAGCTTGCTAGGATGTATTTAATCTCTGAAGAATAAGAGCAACTTTTGAGATATTTGAAGAATTGTTTCTACCTCCTAAGAGATAACAATAATAAGAGACAAAAGGTTTTTCTCCTTGCTGTATTGTTGCAATTCCTTTGCCCCTCACCCCCAGGTTTATTTTCTTTATAAATTAGTTTGGTTGGGAAACTAGAATGCCAAATTAATTTTATAAATTTTAAATTTAATCTGTAATTACAACCTACAGATTTCTATTAGCAAAGATAAAATAAATTAAATATTCACAAGAAGCTTTATTTTACAGATTACAATTCAAATGTGAAATTCAGTCAGCTTATTTGGTCCTGAAATAATTACAGTAAAACATAAAACTGAAGAAATAGAAATCACACATCTTTTGCCTAAACTATGACTTCTGACAGTGTGGTACAGTGGGAAGAACCCAGTACCACGAGTTCTATCTCCACCAACAATTGATTAGGTGACTGGGAGCACAATGTTTGTCTTCATAGAACTATGGTCTTCTAATTTATACAATAAAGGTATTGGATAAAATTATTTTACTAAAATTCAACTTTTTTTTCAAATAGAAAAACATGTAAATATTTATATAAATTAACATAATAAATAATATACAAATATTATATATACATATATTTATATTCAACTTATAAAGTTTTTCCACTGTGAGGTACACTGGGGTCAACTGATTTGCCCAAGGTCACACAGCTACAGGGTGTCGAGGTCAAATCTGAACTCAGATCTTCCTGACTTTTGGCTCAGTCTTCTATCTACTAGCCACTAGCTACCTCATTAAACTCAAAATAATAGTGTTATTGCATTGCTCAACCAACTCCTGGCAACATGATTACTGATCTTATTCCTGATTTCTCTTTGATTTCCCATAAAGACCTATAAGGAAGCCTCTCAGTTTTCTAGTATTCATTCAATCTAATAAGAAAAGTTTACTTTTGCTTTTTAGTAATTTCCAAAAATCAGACCACCTCAAAGGACAACTTGCTGATTATGAAGAAAATTCACATTCTCTAAAGGCAGTAATTGCCTTTTTAGTAATTAAAAAGAAGTTCTGAATTTGTTTTGAATAAAATCAGCATCACCTGAACAATTAAGAACAGAGTCTCCTTGAAGGATATAAGACTTAGTTGGATGTACTGGCTGTTATTTAAAAAAAAAAAGCACATTACTTTATAATCACACCTTATACAGTATGTACATTTTCTTTATTTTCATATTTCTCTGCACTTCCAAAGGAGTTATACACCAGTGTGATATTCCCAATCATTTCTATTCATGAATACAGGGGAAAAAAATGAAAGACTTAAAAGTAAACAGGCTTTCTGGTCAACAGTCTACTTAATAAAGAATTGCATTTATCATCTTAATAATTTGGGGAGGGGCAGCTAGGTGGTGTAGTGGATAGTGCACCGGCCCTGGAGTCAGGAGTACCTGAGTTCAAATTCAGCCTTAGACACTTAATAATTACCTAGCTGTGTGGCCTTGGGCAAACCACTTAACCCCATTGTCTTGCAAAAAACCTAAAATAATAATAATAATAATAATTTTTTGATCATCAAAAATTCCAAATGACTGGGATAAAGCAGGAAAGAAGACACGCTTACCTAGTCTGTCATAGTTCAGGATACATGACTTATCTACAGCAAACATTTTTTGACCAGACCTCCTCAATGAAAGTTTTCTAAATTCTCCTGGGAAACATTTTAATTCTGTGACAGATAATTTTAACTTCTGTACCATAATGATCTGCACATGCATTTCACTGGTTACAAGCATTATTTAGCAGATTTTGTCCTCCACTAAATGCATAAAAAAATAAAGAAAAAAATAAGAAAGAGTAACAAGAACCAAAGCAATAGTGTGAAAATATAAGGCACCATCTAAATGCAGATGTTGTCCATAATAGGTTAGCATTCCTTCAGGTTATCAAAACTGTCCTCAAAGCCTGATGAATTCTTAACTTTTGCAGCCTCAACTGACAACCCTCTCAAAACCCTTCATCCAGAAGCCTGAAGGCAGGGAAGCAATAAGCAGAAATAGTCTAATTTAAAGCAATGACAAAGCAAATAGGATAACTGATGCCTCCGGTTTTCTTGCATACATTCAACCTCAAAAAAATAGCTCACCTTACACACCAAGGTCAGCATATTTTTGTCCTCAGGAAGATGGCACCCACATTCAAGCAGCCAAATTCAATAATGAAGCATTCTTGTAGCAAGTGGTGTGTAAACTATCTTCTCTCTTCACTGGAGTTACTACCACTGGTTGGTTAACTCAATTAAATAGAGCCTTACAGTAATGAGGCCAAGGTCACGGGTTCAAATTCCTCCAAAATGTAGTTTTACATCACCTGACCATATTTCTTAACTCTAATAACTACTCTGGTAAATGGGCATAGCTGCCCCTGCTCTATTATGTGAATGGAGAAAAAAAATAAATCTATCCCCTCTCTAGAACAAACTAAATTACAGGTACCCCCCCCATCTATTCTGGAGAAGGAAATGGCAAATCACCCTTGTATCTTTGCCAAGAAAACCCCAAATGGGGTCAGACATGATTAAAAAAATAACTGAACAACAACACTACTAATTCTCCTACAACATTTGCAAAACCAGAAGAACCTTATCCTCCCTCTTAGTGAAAGTATTTAGTTAAACAATGAAGTAAGCTCAGCACAATAAAGGTAAAAAGTTATATAATATTTACAGCTGTAAAATATTTATAATACTAACACACTAAAGAAAGTGCTAACAATTTTACCTTTCCTGCCCCAATCTCTCTCCTGACCTCCTATATCGAACCTCTGCTTTTCAGACATCTTGAACCAGACATCCAGTAGATATCTTGAACATAATATGTTCAAACCTCATCTCCACCTTCCTTATTACCAAAAGGAGCAACACCATCCTCCCAGTCCCTCAGAATGGCAACCTAGGAGTTATCTTGGGTGCTTCACTATCTCTCACTTTTGACACAACCCACTCCACTCCCCACATTTTTTTTTTACTCATTAATTTCACCTTCCTAAAATCTCTGTCTTCTCTCTTAGTGCCACCACACTAGTGTAGGCCTTCATCATCTCACTCCTTGACTAATGTCATAGTCTGCAGGTGTGTCTGCCTGCCTAAAGTCTCTCTCCATTTCAATCCATCCTCCACTGAGCCACTAAAGTGAGGATATCCCAGGCATGAGGAGATAGGAAGCAATGAAGGCAGGAGACAGAATGGCAAATCCGTGGAACAATTAGGTCAGTTTGGCTAGAACAGAGAATTATGAAAGGGGAAATAACATGCAACATCCTAGAAAGACAGGCTGGAGATAGAATGTGAAGGTATTTAAATAGCAGGATGAAGAATTTGTAGTTTTTCATAACACAAGTTTGTTTCATAAGAGGCAATAGAAAGCCATTTGAAGTAATATGAGACAAACTTGTGTTTTAAGATTATTTTGTGTGGAGGATGATATGATGTGAGGCAAGACAAGAAACTGGGAGTCCAATTAGGTGACTGCTACAATAATACAGGCAAGAAGTGATGACCTGAACTAGGGTGGTAACCATTTGGGTGTAAAGAAGATGAATTTGAGATTCAACAAGACTTGGCAACTGACTGAATATGGGGATTGAGGAAGGGGGGAAAAGGCAAGAATGACTCTACACAGTTGGAAGTCTAATGAAACTTTCAACAGGAAAAGGGAAATTTGGAGACCATAAATAAGTTTGGTGTAAAAATAATGGGTTCTAGCTTCAGAATATTAGATTTGAGATTATCTATGAGAAATCTAGTTTGCCATATGGTGTTGCAGGAACAGAATTTAGGAAAAAAAATAGGGCTGAAGAGATAGTTCAAAAAAGACAACATACAAAAATAATTCAACCAAAATTGTACCAAGTCAAGAGTAAATAAAAAGAAAGGTCATAGAGGTTTAATTATTGTAACAAAAAAAAATTGGTAAAATGCCTACATAGTTCATGTGGAGTCTTATAATTTGGTACTTAATTGCCTGTTTTCTCTCAAAATAAAATCTCTGAATTAATTTTAGAGTTAATCAATACCTTTTCCTTCCTTAACACTTCCTTTCTTTTTTTTTGGTTTTCATACAATTTATGTGGTCCTTGATGCCCTATGAAAAACACTTTGCCTCTATTTCTTTCTAAATACAACATTCAGATCAAGAACTTTCCCTGTCTTACTTCTTCATGCCCTTTATCATCTCTTACTGTCAAATCACTAAGCAACTGAGAAAAATTTGGAGAAGGTATATACTTGAGAGGCTCAGAATTAATTTCTTCTAGGCTTTTTCCAAAATAAAAAAGAATCTTCAAAGTTAACTTCTGATTAATACTGCTTTTTTTCTGTTTGACTGTTTAATCCATTCACGTTATCATTTATCTATTCCTTCCCTCAAAAATCAATACTTATCAAGAGGAGAGAGGGAGAGAGAGAGAATGCATGCATGGTAGCGCTGGAAGAGCTGGGGGAACTAGATAGCGAAATAAATAAAAGAAATAGTAAAATATGGTTGACTCAAGATAATTTACTTAATTGAGAAGACAAAATACTCATTCATAGACTACTTATCAAGTTTAAGTCACTCATTCATTACATAAGAACAAATATAAAGTATCAAACCAAGAACAAAATTATATGTCAAAATGAATATACAACTGCTGAAAGTCTTCAGGATGAACGAATAAAAATAATGGAAATAAAGTCAGTCAAAGTAAGTCAGTCCCAAAGGAGATAATTAATATTGATTATTTGGAGATGGGAAGAGGAGGAACCCTTTGGGAGAAATGAAAAGAGAAATGATGATAAGAAGAAATTTGTAAAAACAAATAAAAATGGAGAAAAAGCAAAGAAATTGGTTGAGTTTGAAGTACAGTAACTTGAGGTATGGCTAGACAGGTACAGGTAGTAGAAGCTATTAGGAAAATGAATTTAGATTGATAACAGGCAATGATTATGATCTTCAAGTTTTTATCAAGGAAGTGATATAAAATTTTTTCAAAGCTCATGCAATATAATTCAAATGCACTAAGCATATTTTACTTATATATTGCAATAACATTACAGTTCTCAATAATTTCACAATATTAATTATATCAATTATTAATTTTAGACTTTTTAAACATCTCAAATCTGGCTGTCAAGCATAGAATATGCTAAAAACAAAACCAGACTACCTGAATACACACATACAGAGCATGAATTTTTTTAAAAACTAATTACTTTCCTTTAAAGTAGAGAGGATAGGGACGGCTAGGTGGTGCAGTGGATAAAGCACGGGCCCTGGAGTCAGAAGTACCTGGGTTCAAATCCAGTCTCAGACACTTAATAATTACCTAGCTGTGTGGCCATTGGGCAAGCCACTTAACCCCATCTGCCTTGCAAAAAAACCTAAAAAATAAATAAATAAACAAACAAATAAACAAATAAAATAGAGAGGATAGCAGAGTGAAATTTTACAGAGATGTTGAAAATGAAATGAATAGAAAAAAGTCTGGAAACTATAAGATGATACAGTTATAAATGCTAGATAATATTTCTAGACTTCACAAAATCAAGTAATATAAATCAAAACTTTTAAAAGTGGAACTTTCCTCCCATTTTTGAGCTATCTGTTTTGCCAGTATTATCACAGATGCTGAAGTTCTGAAATTATAGGAGTCTATATGCTCTTAAGTCTTTTCAAAGGTTTACCCAATAACCATGTACATTGTCAGTTTTCCTGCCCTTATTCTCACTGTACTGAATCTAAAAATAAAAGGCAGAAAAGACATTGATGATGTAACTTAGTCTGTCAGGCAGCTGCACAGTTAATTCTATTCAGTAGCTTTCTGGTTTTTTCCCCCTTTATACAACAATAGTCTGAATATAAAAGAAAGGCAACACGTCTATTTTTTTTAAAAATCTTCCACATTGTGGCCTATGAATCCACAGTGGAAAAATATGCATATTTCACTTTCCCTATAAGTGAAATTCCATTAAAGGTTTCAATTTCAATTCAACAAACATTTATTAATCATTTATAATGTGCAAGGTAGTGTGGTAGGTGCCAGGGATGAAAAGATAAAACCAAACCAAAAACCAACCCCTAAATAGACCCTTATCTTAGAGAAGACTCCATTTTATTAGGGAAGAAGGTGAGGACAGACATAACTAGTACATGTAAATTAACACCAAAAGGAAAGAGGTGCTAATAATTTCAGGGTGGGAAATCAGAAAAAGTATCGTATACGAAGTTGTTCCAAGATGTACTTTGAAGAAAGCTAGGGTATCTAAGAGGCCAATGTAATTTAGAAAAGCATTAAGACATTGGAGATCACCTCTGCAGTGCTGTGCAGTGGAAAAAGAAAGCAAGTCAGTGGGTTTGGAAAAGTGAACATAAAGGGGAGGAATAGAGAAATTTGAAAGAATACATAAATATAATGGAATATTACCGTTTGCAAGATACAATAAACATGAAGATAGAAAAGCATGCAAAGACCTGAATTAATGCAAAGTGAAGCAAGCAGAGTCAGAAGACTAATATACATGATGAATATAACAATGCAAATATAAAAAATAATTAGAAAATAATGAAAAATATGTACTGTAAAACTATAAAGGCCAAGGTTGACGCCAAATTAGTGACACAAAAAGACATCTTTCTTCCTCCCTCATCCTTTTTTGAAGATGAAGCATCACAGATATGTAACATCATAAATGACATCAGGGTTGGTTTTTAAAAAATATATACATTGAATGGTTTTACTGACTCTTTTTTCCTTTCTCTTTTTCTGTTTTAAATTCTTTGTTAAAAGATGAAGGGGGAAGTAGATGTAATTTCAGGAGAAAAATCAGACAACGTAAAAACAAAAGCTATCTTAAAAATAAGACCAAAAGGAAGCATCTTGGATTTGAGCATTGCTTTTTAACTATCCTTTTAGTTCTTTTCCTCTCCCTTTAGAGATTGTAAAAAATAAAATAAAAATCATAGACTTTTATAGTTGGTAAAAGACCTTGTGAGATCGTCTAGTTCAAATTACAGGTGGAAAAAAACTCGAGCTCAGAGTCATTAAATGGGTTGTCAAAATGCCACAGATAGACAGTAGCAAAATAAACGAGTGAAACACAAGCAACTGTTCATCTTGAAACCTTTTTTGATAGAGTGCAAAGAAAAAGCCACAAAGCCCAACACTGAATCAAAACCACTGAATCTGGGCAAACTTCTACTGAATGCTTAAATCAAAAATAGTCATGGTTATATAGTTTTCTGCCCAGGAGAAACCATGTTTACTCATTAATGAGTTGGTTACTTCATAAGCAGGCAGCCTTTAAAAACTTAGCAATGCAGTAAACGAACTTATTAAGTGAAGAATATGCATATTGTAAAATCAAAATAAGGGGGCAAAGCCATCAAAAAGCTCTAACTAGAGCAAATATACAAACATAGAGGGAGGCAAAAGGAAGTGTTTCTTTACAATCACATACCAAACATATAAAAAATTTAAATACAGTAGGAAGAATTTAGGTCAGACTTAACTATATAATATAAACACTAAGTTGAGAGGTAAGGGAATGATTGTTTTATTAATGTCTTTGTATTATCCTCTGCACTTAGTAGGAACTTACTAAAAACATACTTGGATTTTTAAGCACTGAGATAATCTATCAACCAAGATTGAGGAATCTTGACCATATACCCAACGCATCTTGAACAACAGTTTAAGCAGTTTCCCTGGAAGCAGCAGAATTGTATGCATTCTAGAGATCTCTTGCAGTTCAGTGATCATTAGGCTGCTCCTGGGGAAATATATACATATAAAGAAATCTAACAGAAAAGACATATATTGAAGTAACCTAAAACACTTGAAAATTTTTTTAATGAAGATCATAGTTTTACAAGATTTAAAGAGTAATTCATGGTGAATTTTGCTACCATCTCAACTTTACCTTTTTACTTAGAGGAACCCAAATCATAGGAGTTTGACACTGCCTTGAGTATTCCAAAGTTCATAAATGCAGGAAATTGGAGTGCATTCATCCAAGAAAAGCCATAGAACAATCTTATCTCCTGGACTTTTGGAGGAAGTTCAAAATTCTATGAGGAACAAAGTTGACCTTCCATTTTCCTTTTAACAGTGACTTAAAATGCACTATTTTTCAAATGTTCCTATTTCCAACACTATAAAGAATTAAATTGTTTGTACTCTCCTAATATTAAAACAAAACCTACCATTTAAACTTTACCATTCTTTACTCTTTCTGGTGATTTTATGCCAGGAGATTCTTTCAGTTTTCTACCCTAAAGTCCACTAATCATCTAATGCCAATAGATGGGACAAGCAATGCTAGATATTTCATAAGTAAATCAACTTATTGAACTTTTCCCACTTCATTTGAATATACTCACATTAAAAATAACATATTTTAATTATTCTAAAGTAATGATGCCATTTAAATTCCTTAAGGATATGAAGCAAAGCAACCTTCTTTTGTTATCTCCAATAAATACCAGGAACATAAAAGACACATAATTATCTGCTGAATGACCTGACTGAAAAATCTGAGTTGTCCATATTCACAATCCTGTTTCTGCTTAATGTCAAAGATTAAAAGTATCAATTCTCTGACTATGTCTTGTTTTCTTAATAAAGGAAAAGTCAGTGCCACAATGGTTTCAGAGAAATCAAAAGTATTATGTGGCACTAAACATGTGAAAATTGCCTATTTTAAAATTTAGGTTTGACTAGATTAAGAATTCACTGTTTATAAATAGTCATCATGCTACTTTTCTAATAACCTCAGTGAGTTGACTACTTCCCAGCAGGGATCTGGTTAGACAAGACAAGGGGAAGAGTATTATTATTCTTATGTATGCCCGGGACCAAGTGCACTGTCTTGCATAGGATAGGTACTTGTTAAATTGAATTCAATGCAGCATTCAGTGACAGAAGTATTGTAATTGGAACCAGAAGACCATCTAGAGCAAGAGATTAACCTCCATGAGTCTCAGTTTCCCCATGTCTAAAAAGAAGGGATTGTACTAGGTGGCCTTCTAAGATTCTTTTCAGTTCTATATCTACATGTCTAAATCCATGATCCCATGATTTTTATGAATAATGTTGCTGAGCTAGTACTAAATATAGTGGCCTCAATTCTGAGAGTAGAGGGTCATATATTATGGAGTGATTCCTGGTACAGAGCACCCTCTAATCAAAATTTCAAAAATATTAATTTTTTGGCACCCTCTTATCTCCCAAGACCCTCAAATTGTCTAAACATCTATCATGAAAGTATAGTGCTGGACAAATCCTTAGCCATTCCTCTACTTCAACGGTCCAATTTAATACCGGAAGAGAAAACAAACAAAATTTAGCAGGCACACAATTACTCTGAAACCAAAACTCAGGTACCCCGATACTCTATTGAAAGACTTCGAGAACAAAGGATCATTTGCATTTTAAGATTCAAAATTGGTTATTACTCAAATGAAATTCTAATTTGTGTTGTTAGGAAGAAGAGGGAAATCTCTCTCGATATTCTTTCCATCTCTACAAACAGGTGTCTAATCCAGGGACCCTCCCTGAAGCAAAACTGATTTTATTTTCTCCACAAACTTTGGTTGTTTTGCTGCCTGAAGTAACTTTCAGTTCTATTCTCACTTGACCTCAGGCTGTGGATATTAGGTTAAGATGGGGGCAGGAAAGGATGCTGAAGAGGCAAAGAGAGAAGTAGACTATAGAGGTGATCTTCAAAGTGGGGATACTCCACAGAGAATAAGCACATTGTAATTTGTGTCCTATCAAGTTGAAAAAAAAACTTTGACTATGTTTCTTCCCCACGTTTTCTGTCTGTTGTCCTTGTCTAGGGAGGGCTTCACAGCTAAGAGGGTTGGACACCCGAAGATTTTTTTTTAAATCCACAGTAAATCAATCGGCCACCCAGGAAGGCTGTTAGGGTTGGGTGGAGGGTGGAAGTCTGCACATGAATGAAATCCCAGATCCTAAGTAGGAAACTTTGTAATCCACCAGGAGGCTGAACCCATTCACACGCCAAAATTCCTTTCCGGTTAGGGGAGGAGGAGGAGGGGGTCATAAAATAAATAAATGAGTCCATGTCCGAGGGATGGCGTTAAAAGAGCCTGACAAAAAGAAATCTGAGGCCGTCGGGGGATGCTTCCACTTTCTTCCTTTCCTTCTCTAAGCAGCCCATCTAAAATAACTCACGCGGCTTCCCAGAGGAGGCGGCGCAGTGGGGGTGGGAGGACGAGACCTGCGGGCGGGCCAGGCCCTCACCTGCCGCCCCCCGCGCCCCGCGCCCCGCGGCGCAGGGCCGGCCACTGCGCGCTGCCCTGACCCGCTTGGCAACGAGCCCGCCGCGGTCCGGGGCCGCGGGGGTCCCGCAGGCGGCTGCAGCGGGCGGAAGCCCCTTCCCGGGCCCGGGCCCGGCCCCGGCCCCGCGCGTTGGCGGGCTCCGGCGCCGGCACCTCCGCGGGCAGGCGGCCTGGGCCGGGCCGGGGCTCGGACCCGGGCTCTGCCCTCTTTCCCGGGGGCGCGCTAGGCCTCCCACCGCGGAGGAGGAGCGGCGCCGCCCGCCGGCCCGGGGAGCCCGCCCGGGAGCCGGGGCGGGGGGGCGAGGAGGGGGCGCGGAACTTAGCAGCCGAAACGGGGGGCACCCCGAGCCCCCGGCCCGCGCCGCCCGCTTACCTGGTCTACCTTCCGGCTCCGGGCGGGCGGTGACGGGGCGCCGCGGGCGGGCGGGGGGCGCGGGCCGCGCTGCCGCCGAGCGCGCGGCTCTCATGAATGAGCGCAGCCCTGGGCCGGGCTGGCAGCGCTCCGGGAGCCCGAGGCCCCGCCGGCCCCGCCCCCTCCCTCCCCCGCTCCGGCCCGGCCGCCGCAGGCACGTGACGCGCCGCCCCGCCCGCCCGAGGCCCGGGGCCGCCGCGGCCTGCCGGCTGCCGGGCCTCCCCGCGGTCCGCGCGGCGGCGGCGCCTGATTGGGTCAGCCGCGGAGCGTACGTTACTTTAAAAAAAGCGTCCGGGGCGTTGAAGGCCCGGGGCCTCGGCACCATGGCAACGGCAGCGGCGCGCCCCGGGAGGCCGCCCCGGGAGGCGCCAGCGCAGCTAGGCGGCCGCGGCCGGCCCCGCCGCGCCCGAACACTTGAACTCGGGCCTTCGGCCCGGAAAGCGGCGCCCCGCCACGCCCCGGCCCCGCAGAGCCGCGCCCGCCTTCGTAAGCGGATGGGTGCAGCGCCGAAGCTCGCCCCCGGCCCCGAAGGACCACCCTTCTAACCAGTTGCGGCCCCTCTCAAAGACACCGAAGTAACGGGGCGGCCCTGGAGTCGGGGGACCTGGGTGCAAATCCGCCCTCAGACACTTGCTAATGACCTTGGCCGACCCATTCACCCCATTGCCTCGCAAAAAACTTTAAAAAAAGGCGTCTAAGTAAAAGTAGAGATACAATGTGTCTAGATTGAGGATTCTCACAGAAAACATGGAGGCTCATTAAAGTAAACTGGCCCAACTACTAGTTTGAAATTTCACCAGGCGCCGTGGCCTTTCTGCCATGCCTGAAAGCATTTCTTCTTTATCTCTTCCTCAAAAAAGTCCCTTTCTACCTTAAAAGCTCACCATAAGAAGAATTACCCGTCTGTATGTGATTTCCCTTCAGTGGGAATGCAAGCTCCTTGAAGACAGAGACTTTGTCTTTTCCTTCATATCCCCAATGTTTAGTACTTTTCCTGATTCATAGATAAAATAGGTACTTTTGCTGAATGAATTGATATATGGATCCTATAAATTGTTGACCCAGCAGGTTGTTTCTTTTCACAGCCAGCTTTATAATTTTAAGGTTATAAATGGAAAATCTTTAATAAATGACCCCCAAACTATCCCAACTGTATTCATCTGTATAATCCATTAATATAATCTATATTCCCTACACACAACTGCCACACCAATCTAATTACTAAAATACAGGTGTGGTCATGTTACTTCCCTTCAGTGACTATTTTTCTGAGATAAACTATAAATTCATCAACTATCTGTCTACAGATTAATTTTGGATTTATTACTTAAGGCTTGTTTTTTTAAAAAAGGATTCATAGATCTAGAATAGGAAGTTACCTAAGAAGCAGGCTAGAATACCCTCATTTTATGGATGAAGAATCTGAGGCCAACAAAGGACAGTTGATCAGAGTCATACAAGAATGGAATTTGAACTCAGGTCTTCTGACTCCAAGAGCTGTTGTTCTTTCTTTCAGCTTTATCACAATGCCTCACTGCATATTACTTTACTTCACAAACTATATTTCAACAAAACTGGCCTAGTGAATGTTTCTCTAAACTTCACCTTTTATATCCTACCTTTGTGACTTAGTCCAGATTGTGCCACAAGTCTCAAATACACTTTTTCTTTACATTTACTTCAGAAACCTTAGTGAACTTCAAGGCTCAACTCAGGTTAGTTCTTCTATGGAAAAATTTTTCCCCTTTGTCTAAAAATGAATTTTAAAATTTTATTTTCAGTTCCAAATTCTTTCCCCTCTCTCTACAAAAAAAAACAAAACAGTACCAGATGGGTTTAAAAGCACATCTACCAAACATTTAAAGAACAATTAATTCAAGTACTATATAAACTGTTTGTAAAAATAGGCAAAGAAAGATTTCTATCAAATTCCTCTGCAACACAAATATGATTTTAAAACCTAAACTTCTAGAAAAGCAAAAACAGTAAAAAAAAAAAAAGAATGCAAAATTATAATCAATTTTCCTACTGAATATTAACACAAAAAGCTAAAATAAGATTGCAGCAATTTAATCACAAAAGATTTATATGCTATAGCCAGATTGGGTTTATGCTAGGAATGCAAGGCTGTTTCATTATTGGGAAAACTACAAGCATAACTGACCATATCAGTAACAAAACCAACAAAGGTCATATCAATAGAGACAGAAAATAACTTCTGACAAAATATTATTGGATTCCTATTTTTAAAAAAATACTACAATGCATAAAAATAAAAAGAGCTTTTCTTAAAATGATAAATAGTGTCTATCTAAAACTAAGAGTAAGAATTATCTATAATAACAAACTAGAAACATTCCCATTAAAATCAAAGATAAGGCAAGGATGACCATTATTAACAATACTACATACTCTTGTATTACAAATGCTAGCAATAGGACAAAAAAAAACCAAAAGGAATTGGAAGTAAGTGTAGGCAATGAGGAAATAAAACTATTACTTTATTTGCAGATGATATGATGGTATACTTAGAGAATCTTAGACAATCAACTAAAAAATCAAACCAATTAACTGCAGAGTTTCAGGATTTAAAATAAATTCACACAGATATCAATATTTCTATATATTACCAGCAGAAAGGGATAGAAAGAGAAATTCCACTTAAATGAACTACAGACAGTATAAAATGCTTGAGAGTCTATCTGCCAAGACCTACACAGGAACTATTTGAACACAATTACAAAATACTTTTCACACAAAGACAGATCAAAATAAATGAAATACTAATTACTCATGGGTAAGACAAGCCAACACAATAAAAATGGCAATGCTACCTAAATTAATTTTCCTATTTCTTACCCTATCAACCAAACTTCTAAAAATTATTTCATAGAGCTAGAAAAAAATGAGAAAAATTCCTCATCTGGAGGAACAAAAGGTCAGAATATCAAGGGAACAGATGAAAAAATTTAAAGAGGGTCTATCAGTTCCAGATCTAAATATTACAAAATTGTAATCATCAAAAAACAGTTGCTATAGTATAAGAAATTGACTGGTTAATCAAGGGAATAGATTAAGTACTCTATTGTTTGATAAATCCCAATGTCCCAGATCTTGGGCAAGAACTCAGTATTAATTAAAGAGTATTGGGGCAGTTAGGTGGTGCAGTGAAGAGAGCACCCGCCCTGGAGTCAGGAGGACTTGAGTTCAAATTTGGCCTCAGACACTTAATTACCTAGTTGTGTGACCTTGGGCATTTTACTTAATCCCATTGCCTTGCAAAAAACAAACAAAAAAAAAAACTATTGAGAAAGATGGGAAGTACAGAAACATTCTAAATCACTAATAATTAGAGAAATCTAAAATAAAATAACTTTGAGGTATCATCTAACATCTGTAAGAGTGATTAAAACGAATGAAAAGAAAAATGACAAATACCCCATGGGATTTAGAAAAATAGACTGATGAATGAATATATTGTTGGTAGAGCTATTAACCAGCCCAAATATTCTAAAGAACAATTTGGAACCATGCTGAAAGAGCTATAAAATTGGGCATACCCTTAGACCCAGCAACACCAGTGATAGGTCTATATCCCAAAGAGATCAATGAAAAAGGGTAAGGACCCACTTGAACAAAAATATTAATAGCAGCTGTTTTTGTTGTGCCAGAGAATTAGAACTTGAAGGTCCTGGGAAGAATCAGCCAATTAGAGAAAGCAAACACAGGTGGAATTTATCTAATTTGAATTAAGGGTAGAATAAACTTCTATAGTGAAAAGGCTTCTGTAACATGGTAAAGAAAGTCAGAAGTGGAGCCTGAGTTATTTCAAATTGCTATTTCTTGTTCCTGTTAATTAGGATAGTTTATGTTTTTATATTCATCTATTTCATCTAAATTATATGTTTTGCTTACATAATTGGCCAAATCATTTCTACTAATTTCTTTTATTCTGTTGTAAATTCTCCTTTATCATTTTTGATATTGATGAGTTAGTTTTTCCTCTGTTTTATGAGATGAATTAATGAAATGAACTTTATTTCTTATTTCTGTTTAAATTGCTGTTCAAATTTAAAATTTTAATATTTAGATGGGTTTTGTGATTTGTTGCTTTTTAGGTTTTTGTTAAAGTTACTCTCTCAATTAATTGATTCAATAGTCTTTTTTTTCTCCTTTGTTCATGAAAGTGATTAGAGTTATACATTTTCTCCTAATAAGGCTTTGGCCTTAATTAGCATATTAACTCCTTGATATCATTTTCTTTGATGAAATTATCTTATTATTTCTGAGTTCTTTGACTCATCAATTCTTTTTTTTTTTTTTTTTAGGTTTTTTGCAAGGCAAATGGGGTTAAGTGGCTTGCCCAAGGCCACACAGCTAGGTAATTATTAAATGTCTGAGGTCACATTTGAACTCAGGTACTCCTGACTCCAGGGCCAGTGCTTTATCCACTGGGCCACCTAGCTGCCCCCTCATCAATTCTTTAGGAGTAAATTATTTAGAACCAATTTAATAGTACCTTTTTAGTATCTATTTCCTCACATTTCTTTTATTGGTTATAATATCCTGTGATCATTAATAGATGTGTTTAATATTTCTTTTTTTATTTGTTTATGAGGTTTTATTTTTATACCCATTGTGGGAGAAATTGATATCACCAATAAAGATTGAGAGCTCTTTTAAAAGTGAAGAATCACAACTAACCCTGGAGTTGAAGTAGCCCAGGATTTTTATTTCACAAGCCTGCTAAATTCACAGATTTTTTTTTTTCTTGGAGAGACAGTGGCTTAGGACAGGGTGAATAACAAATAACTAGGAGAGGTACCTGAGGGAAAGAGTGAAAGGAAAGCAGCCCGGGAGACCTGGCTGGACTGGGACTGAGACCCCAGTGGAGCAGAGATCTTAAACTTGAGGAGAGGCTGAATACAAAGTTTTGGGCGAGACTGCCTGAGGGTAAGGGAGAAAGAAACACCAGTCACAAGAGTTGACTGGCTTAGATTCAAGCAGTTCAGCCACAAGGAACAGAGGCCATAGTTCCAAAGCAGCCTTGACTGGGAGTGTGTGATTCTAGCTTAGAGTAAGAAAGTGGCCATCCTGCAAAGTGGAGGAAAGAAGGAAGAGGTCTTCTCTTTAAGTAAGGGAGCCCTTACTTAAATGCATTTCCATAGTAGGATGGATAAGAGGGGCACTTGGGAAGTGGTCTGGCTCCAGGTATTGGCCAAGGCAGTTCTAATTGAACATGTCTGAAGTCTACACACTGGTCTTTCCTGTCCCAAAGGGTGTGACTTTTAAATCTAACATAAATCATTTCCTGTGTTCTGCATCACCATGAATGAAGTCACTTTTTGTAAAGACACCATGTACAACTGAGAAATACCTATATTTCTTGCTACTTCTATTAAGCAATGATGTAGCCTTAATCACTAATTGAGTGTTGCTTCAATCAAACTGAGATCCGGGAAAGACCTTAGCTTAAAAAGACCAAGGTCTTCCACTGCACCCTGGATCATCTCCAGTCATTCTAATCACATCTGGACATTGGACCCAAATGGCTTCTGAGGAGACAGTGAAACTGGTGACTTTGCACAGCCCTCCTTCACTCGAATCCAATTCACTTGCATATCATGGCATCACATTTCTGATGTCAAAGTCCTCTTCTAGAAGTAAGGACAAATAACAATCCAGAGGGGATACTTTTCATTCCTTTCTTGCCTTGGCTCCTAACTTTTTGGACTTTCTCTACTGTGTTCCATGCACTGAATGGATAACTTTGGTCCCCTCCTTTTGCTTATTAGCTTTCTTATTTCCTTTATATTGTCTTCCACCTTCTCTTTTAGAATGTAAGCTCCTTGAGGTCAAGAACTGTTTTTCTTTGTTTGCATTTGTATTCCCAGAATTTAGCACTTAGCAGTGCTGGGAAAAGTATATAATCAACACTTAAAAAGTGCTTTTTGACTTAAAAAGAGAGAATTTGAAGTAGGCCTAAATGAACTCCAAAGGAAAAACAAAGCTAAGTAGCAGATGCAATTAAAATATACTTCTATTAAATATTTAGAGAATAATTAATTTCACATTTATATATTACCTGCAAATATGAAAAAAGGATCATTCCACACTTGTTCTGTAAGATAAAAATGGTTTTGATGCTTATACTAGAAAGAGATAAAATAGAGAAATAAAATCATTTATCAGTATTCATAAGGAATATTGAAATAAAAATATTGAAAGTAATTAGTCATGTTTTGTGTTCTTTTGTTTGCTCATCTAGGTCTGTATAAAGTTACAAGGAGACAAGAATAGACATCTTTAGCATCTCTTCCTCCTACCCTTCTCCAAGGGAGACCTTGAATTTGCCAAGATAAAAGTAGTAGGTTAGAAACAAAATAATAAACAGTTAAGAATCTTAAGGGAAATAATGGGAGTTGGGGAGGGGCAGAAATGGGAAGGAAAGAGGATTAGTAGCAACGGATCTGAAAATATAAAATAATAATCATAGCAATATTTGGTTCTTGTCAAAAATTAGAAAAGTTATTTAATGAGATAGATTAGGTATATAAGGACAAATAAAAATAGGATAGTTTCCTCAAACTCAAGGACCTCAACTTCTGGGACAAGGACTCACTATTAATTAAAAATTACTGAGAAAGGTAGAAAATAGTCTGGTAGAAATTAGGTTTATATCAACATCTCACATCATATACTACAATAAGCTGCACTTGAATATAGTACATGCCATAGGTATAAAAGATTGTATACTAAATGTGTTAGAGTAGCATGAAAGAAGATACCTTTCATAGCTATGGCTTATAAGGCAAAATAGTCAAAGTAGTGATAGAGGAGAAATCCCAGTATATAAAATGGACACTATGATGATAAAAAATAGAAAACTTATTACCCAAGGAACAGCAATAGTCAGAATTTGAAGGGAAATCATTTAGTGAGGGAAAAGGTATGAATGTATATGGCAAGTAGAAGGAGGAAGAAGTGTTTGCAAAAAATTCTCTGATGAAGGACTGAGAATCTAAATACATGGAGATTTTATTCAAATTCATGAGCATAGCTCATTCTACAATAGATAAAGTAAAAGCTTATGAGTAGATAATTCTTAAATCCAAATTTGGGTTATTGAGGTAGAGAGGATAGTAATAATAATTCCCTGCCAAAACAACTAGAAAAGAGAATCGATGAAACATTTAAAAATACACATAAAAGAGAAGGAAGTTCAGAAAGTAACACAGAGTCCAGTTTTAGAACTTCTATATTAAATGTATAATGTATTCAAAAAAATCTAAGCTATATGCAATAAAGATTCAAGGTTTCATATACAATCCTCTGTTACTTTGTGGAAAAGATCACATTTGTTGCTATTTTTCATGTTAATATAAAGAAAGAAAACCTAAAATATCAATAGTCCTTCTATACCTAAGTTTTTCTTAGGGTTTTGTGCATAAATGAATATTGTATCTTGTCAAAGGTTTATTCTGCATTCATAGATATAATGTCATCCTTTTAAGCATTTTGTTTTTAATATGAATGTTATTGTTTTCCTGATACTGAGCAATCATTGATTTCATAGCATAAATCCAATTTGGCAACAGTTTTTATATTTTTTTTATTTATCGCTATATCTTTTTGGATTCTATTATTCCAATCCCACTTTACTGACTATTCCACCTAGTACTGGCACTAGCAGATTGAATTTCCAAAACAATAGTTTCTATGACTACTAGGCATCTAAGAGTAATTATGAATGGCTGCTCTTCTAAACTATAACTCATGAGTCCCTACCAGTGTGTGCTTCCCTTTAACAATCTGCTAGAACATCTAATTAGTCTAAATTTAGCAAAGGAATTTAATCAAATGAGATTGAAAGTACAACACTTGCAACAATCTCAAAATTACTAAGTGGTATAATACTAAAGACCTATACAATAATGAGATCAAAAAAGGAAAAAAGATATATGTACAGATATATTTATAGTACTATCATTAATACATTATAGCACTATAAGAAATCAGTGGAAGCTAAGGAAAGTCCCTAAATTGTGTAATTGCTGAACAAATATGGCATCTGAATGTAATAAAATATCATATAACATAAAAATGAAAAAAGAGATGGTTTCAGATAATTGAGAAGACTTGTATTAACTAATTTGAATTAAATGAATTGAATTAGGAATAAATTTATATAATAATAACAAAATTGTCATTATGAACAATTTTGAAAGACATTAGAACATTGATCAATGCCATGACCAATAATAATTCTGATGGAGCATACTACCCAACTTCTGCCAGAGTTGTGATACTCAAGGTAAAGAATGAAACCTACATTTTCTTTAATAACAAATGTGCTAAATTGTTTCCCTTGACTATGCTTTTTTAAAAAGGATATGATTTCTCTTTTTTTCTTCTTTTATTTGAAGGAGTAAGGTAGAAAGTTGGAGGGATTCATATAATAGCATTGCCTCCCAAGAAAACAAAGAAGGCCACACAACCATTTTTTTTAATATGTAAAGATGAAAACAGAAAAAAGGTGAGAGAAATAACAAATTAGCAGGACAGCTTTGAAAAATCCATATTGAATTTATTATATGCTTAAAAGGAAAAGTAAGTTGTGCATAAGAGATTAGTGATTTCATTTAAATGCTCTTTTTCTTCTACTTTTTGTATGGAAATGATCATTTTATTTGGTGCTTATTAAGAATCTTAAGAGTGTATTATAGGGGGCGGCTAGGTGGTGCAATGGATAGAGCACCGGCTCTGGAGTCAGGAGTACCTGAGTTCAAATCTGGTCTTAGACACTTCATAATTACCTAGCTGTGTGGCCTTGGGCAAACCACTTAACCCTATTACCCTGCAAAAAAAAAAAAAAGATTATATTATAAAATAAGGAGAGTTCAGACATATTTCCCTAAAACCAACTTGGGTAGGTTCTTCGACAAGTCATAAAGATTCCATGTGGAAAAGAGACAGCACAAATGTTTAGTATAGTAGTACCTAAGGAACCATGTAGCATGGTGGATAGAACACCAGGCCTGGAATCAAGAAGACTCAAGTTGAAATCTGACCTCGGACATTTATTAGCTGTGTGACTCTGAGCAAGTCACTTATTCCTGTTTGCCTCCTTTTTCTTTATCTATTAAATGAGCTGGAGAAGGAAATAGACAACTACTTCAAAATCTTTGCCAAGAAAACCCCAAATAGGGTCCTAAAAAGTTGAACTCAACTGAAGAATGAACAAGTATACCTATAGGGACCCCACATAGACAAGGCAACTCATAACCTGGAAACCCTGGTTTCTTTTCTTTCCATTATAGGATCCTCAAAAAGTTCTATGTGAGACAGTTTCAGTGATTGAGTCATTCTGTTGCTCAGTAATGGGTCAGGTCAGTCCACTGCTATGTTGCTGAGATTCTACTGGGCTATTCACAAGATAAGTTTTTTTTTTTTAGGTTTTTGCAAGGCAAACGGGGTTAAGTGGTTTGCCCAAGGCCACACAGCTAGGCAATTAAGTGTTTGAGGTCAGATTTGAACCCAGGTACTCCTGACTCCAAGGCCGGTGCTTTATCCACTAGGCCACCTAGCCGCCCCACAAGATAAGTCTTGATCCAATAAGTTGAACCATTAAATTCTTGGGCTTGCACTTCAATGGCTAGTCACATTCTTTTACCACTCATGTCTATTGTGTTGTCTGTGTGGTATCATGTTTTTGTCAACTGAACTGTCACAGCACTTTTTCAGCAAAAGAATCTGCTTAGGATTGGCAGAAACTTCTCTCTGATTCCTTCAGGTCCTTGATTGTGAGTTTGTCATTTTCCAGATTGAAAGTTTGATTAGATCAATGAAATCTACCATCATATATAGAATTCCATACTCATAATATCCTATGTCTTCGAAAGAAAAGTAGTGCATTCTCATATCTCTTTGGGACCATCATAATTTGGTTTTCATAATTTGGTGGCATTCAATCTGTAGTGTTTCTTTTGTTGTTTTTTAAATTTACATTATTGTAGTCATTCTGTATATCATTTTCCTGGTCCTACTTAAAATTTTCTGGTTTTATAGAGCTACTAGTTCTACTTCACTTTGCATCCATCTGTCTTCTAATGCTTTTCTGTATGCATAATTTCCTGTAACAGAATAATATTTCATGCCATTTATATACAACTTCTTTAACCATTCTGCAATTGATGAAACTTTGTTTTCAGTTCTTTGCATACTTTTTAAGATGCATTGCTGCTCCCTCACCTACTTTTTACCTGTCCTATTTCTGAGGCATTTTAAGGTATTTTCAAACACATCATGCCAACAAGGTCAGTATTAACTATGACATCACAATTCATTGCATTCCATTAGTATCATTAGCATACCATATTAGTTATCCATATTTTGTACATTTGTAGATGGATAATAGATTTTTTTTACTTGCTTCTTTCTTGAATTTGGTCTCCATTGACTTGCTAGGCATATCTGTTATAATTCCTACATTTTAACTACTCTATTGCATCTAATTTGGTAGATTACCATGGGCAATTTTCTCCTTCCTCTTTCCCTTTCAGTATAAAGTCTGTTTGCTTAGAATCACAAGACTTCAGGTAAATACATATTTGCCACCCCTTGTTAGGTATATCCCAGGCCATGAGCCTATTATCCCTGTGTTTAAGCTGTGATTCAGAAATCTAAATTCCAGCTTCTGACAGTATTTTCTAAACCCACTATTTACTTCTTAAATCTACCTTTCTTTATTAAATCATTAGATAGCAACAATGAAAACACAATCTGTGACCATATATTTGTCAGTTTTTGACCAAGACTTCAAAATCCTTAATGATTTTTTTTAAAGGTTCTTTATGGTGTTATCAATTGTATCCACATAATAACTATAAATGCATAGTAGTTATTGGTTGGTAATTTTTAGGAAGTTCCTTTATCTCTGTCTCTGTCTCTCATTCATGCAAAAGGAAAATACTAGGTTTCTTCATTCTTATCAAATCAACAAATAGCTGTGTCAGATGTTATTTGTTCTTTGTTTTCAAAGAGAACCAATGACTTCCCAAGGGTGATGTCTTGACTTGTGAGTGAATTGGATTAAGTAAGGCAGAGCTGTTCAAATTTTTGGCCTCACTTTCTCCTCCATTGAAGTCCAGTGGCAAGATATAAGTCAAGAGGACTGGCAATGACCTAGACTCTGTTAGTGAATCATAGGGATAGATCAATTCTTTGCAGTATGGGATTCAGGTTAGGTGCTAGAGAAAGAATTTCAGTGAGATTTTTCCAATGGGGTGGGAAGGAGTTCCCAAGCACTCTATTCTGCTTTTCTTTCTTTGTTTTAGATGGTTTCTAACCTGACAGAACCTGTGTATCCACATCATCCATTTGAGAAACAAGAAGCCATTTTCTGATCATCTCACTTCTTCTTTAAAACATTCTTTCACTCTCCAATATCCTGACAGGTTGGGTTTACCCCTCTACCACTTTAAATACTCTTGTTTCTGTTTTCAAATCAAAACCATCAATTTTTTTCAAAGGAACACTTCGTTCTTCTTCATAATCTAGGGAATGGGGAGGTATTAAATAGACTCCTTTATACCTCTGTTTTAGAAAAGTGACTACATTGAATTTAGGATATACTTCATAGGCTATGGCAGAAATACCATCATTGTACGTGCCATTACAACACAATCTCTGCCCTCCATACTTGCTGCAAGTGAGATCCTCAATTCTTGCTCTTGCTAGTGGCTACTGGTGAACTTCTGTACTGGACTACTTATGTGTCTTCAACATTGTCATCTTTTTCTCACCCCATTAGCATCCTGAAGCCATCCAAATTTTTCCTTCTCTCTAGGTAAATTCTTAATCTCTCTTACCAACTATCTTCTACTTTCAAGCCTTGTTTTTAAGCCTTCTTTCTGTTTCTCCTTTTCTTTTCATTGAATCCTTTACTTTAATTCCTCTGCATTAGCCTCCATTTCCCATTTTCCAAGTCCTTTCAAATTCCCCCCATTCCATATTTAATCTCTGAACTTTTCTACCTAGTTCCAAAGCCATCCAAATAAATTTCACAATCCCATTCACTTTTCAGCTCTTTCCCCCTATTTCTTCTTTCATAGAAGTCAAACATGGATTTCAATGATTCTCTGTTGTAGAATGAGTAAAGTTAAAATTCCCATTAGGTTTTCAAGGCCCTTTGTAATCTTTTTAGCCGTATATTAAACTAATATTCTCCACATAGTCAATGCTTCAATCAAACTGGACAACTATGTTCACTAAATATGCTGTATGATCTCTATTCTCTTTGATCTTGCTCACATTCTGGAATGCATTCCCACATTTTAGAATCTAATTTCTGATATTACTTGACAAGAGAATTGAAGAGATGGAAAAAAAGTGTTCTACATGTGGTCTAATGTAGGAGACTATTGACAATGATAGTGCAAGTATCTGGCAAGGTTTTCTAGAAGAGAAGGGACTTGAATTAGATTCTAAAAGGGCTCTTTGACCTTTCTATTTAGAAAATATGCAGTATTTTGTATCTTTTACATTATGGATTTTGATTTGTGACAGAAAAGTTTCCCATTTTAACTTCCCTAGCTTTCCAACAATTACTATTATTTTAGTTTTTTGCTTTCAGAATAGCCTCTCATTTGAAAGGAATATTTCTACTACTGAATAGGGTAAGTCTTCTCTATCATCAAGAACTGAAAGATTGTAAAACCATGCTTTTTTTTTCTTTCTTTGCTTTGCATGGATCTTCTGTATGGTTTTCTTTGCCTAATAACAGAATTAATAAATTAT
This sequence comes from Macrotis lagotis, assembly GCF_037893015.1. Lineage (NCBI taxonomy): Eukaryota > Metazoa > Chordata > Mammalia > Peramelemorphia > Peramelidae > Macrotis > Macrotis lagotis. Next base: position 459,694,754 of record NC_133666.1, read on the forward strand.
TTTAGGCTATGGCAGTATTTCAGTACAGCCCAAACTTCCCCTACATCTCTATCTTTTTCCTAATGAGATCTTCCTTAACAAAGCAAATTTCCTTGATATCACAAAGCATTTTCCTCCTCTCTGGCCTACCTTGTACTTTTCTAATTTTAGGTTCTTGTTGTCAGACAAATTCATTAAATGCCACTTTTACTACTAAAATTGCTATGTTCACAGTAATTTTTCTTTCCCTAAATATTATTTCTCAAGATTTATGAATTGCTTGAAAGTTTCAGAATGTCTTGTGGGTAGTTAATGACTTCATTTATATATATGAGATAACTATATCAGCATTATCTCACTCCACAGGAAGAGTGTGTTTGCCAACTCAGGAATGACCCTAGTAGGAATTGAATTTCCGTGTAGGTGGTATGGAGGATTGGATAGAGAACCAGGAGCAATTGTAATCATAATGGACTTGGAGATGACCAAGGTTTTGAGTGCCAGGAAGTTTCTGACATTTGCTAGATATGTGATGATGGATCAGCTACCTAACTTTATGAGCTTCAGTTTCTTTTTCTATGTAAAAGATGAGAGTATAAGGAGGATGTTATTGGAACAATATAGAGCCAGGCATGTATGCTTTGGCTCCATGGGGAGACATATGGTGCTCTGATCTCTTGCTAAAGGGCATGCATGACCCTAATCTCTAGGTTGGCCCTTTGTTCCTGTGAGTGGGAGTTGGGGTTATGCCAAAGAGGATTTTTGATTGAGCCAGGAACAGTTTTCTACTTAGTAAACTTGAAAGAGAAGTTAAAATCTTCATTTCTCTGTCAGACATGTCTGAATGAGACCCTCAACAGGTCAAAGTGAGGAGCCCTCCTCATTTTAGGGGAATTCCATCACAATGTACATGAAAACTTCAGAAGGAAAATGATATCCAGGAACTATGCTAAGCAGTTTTGATACAAAAAGAGACAAAATAAAATCCTTACCCTCAAAAAGCTTACAATTTAATGGGGGAAAACAAGCAAATAAATACATTCAAACTAGTTATACACATGATAAATAGGAAAAAATTGAAAGAGGGAATTAGAATCATAAGGAATTGGGGAAAGGCTTTCAAAAGATGAGATTTTTGTTAAGACTTAAAGGAAGCCAAAGGAGCCAGTTGGCAGAGATGAGGAGGGGAATATTCCAGGAATGGAAGACAGCCAGAGAAAGTGCCCAGAAACAAGAGAGTGTCTTTTTCCTTTTTCTTCTTAGACTATGTCACGTGAGACTCTGACAGCTCTCTTAGACTTCCAGATGTGAGGGGAGAGAGGAAAGAAGAAATTTTCTTCCCTCTTCTCCTTCAGTAGCTATGGTAACTATAAATACTTACATAACAATGAGAACCTGTGCTTGCCTAGGGGAACTTGTTCCATCACCAGAAAGTCACATTGAAAAGTGGACATTGCTACTATCAAAAGTAGCTGCCTTATGAGTTTGAGAGGTCAGGAAAGGTGCTCCCTACAACTACTCCATTCCCAAAGTCAAGAAGATAACCAATACCAGAATTTGAGCCATGCATGTCTGACTTGGAGATTGCTGCTCAGAGAGTGTAAATGATGTGAAAGGCAAATCCATTCAGTCATGCTACAAATGTACTGGGAATTTTGCCCAGGAAAGAATAATATAAGTGATGAATTGCTATTTCATGGCTTACTTATTTTTCCATACACATTTATGAGTCTTCTGCATTTTAAACTTTTTTTTGTGGTAGCAGAAATAAATGTCTGATATCTGATATTCACTATGTACTATTTAAGAAATCTTCCCTGAGACGCTAGGTTGTGAGCATAATGAGCCAGAAAGTGTGGGGGGAAAAAAGCCCTCCTCCCTTAGGAATCAGTTTTCCCTGGTATTGAATCCAGATCTCTTAATTCCAGAGTTGAAATATAGGAGATGGGGTACCCCTATTTGGACTACCTAACATTGAAGTTAATTGTGAAGGAAGCAGCTTCCAAACTTTAAAGTACTAAATGAATGAGTTTTGTCATTATCATAGGTTGGAAGGTCAAATGAGTTCAAGAAGACAATATTGGAATACAGATTCTATAACTTTCACTCTTTTTATCTTTTTTCCGATAGATGAACATATACAACATTCACATATAAACACATTTGCACATTGTGATGGAATCCCCCCAAAATGAGGACTCCTCATTTTGGCCTGTTGAAAATAAATATGCGTTAACCTTCCCAGAGTTTGTCCTAATCAGGGACAAATGTTAACAGAGAATTGACCTTAAAAAAAGAGCAAACCAGAATTAGGTTAGCATCCAATTTATTGATATTTCTCTATGTCTTGGATTATGCTGACATACATGGGGTTGATGGGGGTCTAATTAGACAGCCAAATAGAACCCTATTGTGGGCTTTATATAGTTTTGTCTATGAGAAGGTGGGATCTGAAACATCACCTCTGACTTGTCCAGTTTTAAAAGGGTACAGCTCCCCAATCCAGGTTGGAGGGGAAGAAACTCAGGATATCAGATACTCCAGTAAAAGGAGTGCCTTATCAATTATCCTAAAGATTTTCAAAGCATGAAGAGAGCTGAAGGATATTCTTGATGGGATTAAGAAGGTAATTCTTTGTTCTGTTTACAATTGAAGGACTTTTCTGAAAGCATCCTTATAATTGCTACAACGACTTGATTATCAGGAAGCTTTTGTAACTAAATATGAAATCACCCACCACCTCTTCTCTTAAAAGATCCAGAAAAAACAATCCATTCACTGTTCACAACACACACACACACACACACACACACACACACACACACACACACACACACACACACACAGAGTTGGGTTTTAATAATAAAAAAAGCAAAGTAATAGCTGTCCTATTTTAACCCAGAGGAAAGGGGCATAACAGAGAAGTTAACAGTGGTTAACATAACAAATGAAAAAATAGACCTCAACCACACAGTGAGAAATTAATCAGGATTTTTTGTTTTGTTTCCTGAATTTCCAACTAGAGAAAGGGGAAGGTAGAAGAGATTTGTGGAATAGACTAAGAGGCCTTTGTTAGAATTAGCATTAAATGGTTGTTCTGCCCTTCAGAACTCTTCTAGTCATTCTTCATACCCTGCCTCCCCTGTCTTAGAATTTTCTTATAACCCTCTTGTGTTTGGTAAATTCTACTTCATGATTATTCTCTACATGGCAACAGGAGAATATGCTTACATGATATGGTGTAAAAGTCTTTCTAGTAACTTAAGAAACCCAAGAAAACATGAGTTGCCTGAGGATTTAACAAGGACTTCAGAAGGAAAATGATAGCTTAGTCTGCCGTCCTATTTTCAGAAGTGAGTCTAAAGTTAGCTCATTCTATATACTAACTATAAAGGGTACTGAAAAGTGTTTCCTGACATTTTAAGTGGAAATACTTTAGTTATTCTATTTTTGCCTGAAGGAGTAAGATAATGTTTTGAGATGCCAGTCTCATGAAAAGTCAGGCATGTAGTTCAGAAATGAAGTTGTCAATTTACTTCTTCAGACTTATATTGTCAGTCAATCAATGTGTATTTATGGTGTGGAATACAAAGACAAAAGTTTCTTGAGGAATTTACATTTTATCATGGGAAACAACATATACATATATACCAGTTAGTATATGCAAAATATGTACAAGAAAAGTATTAGATCATTTTTGTGAGGAAAAATCTACAGCTGGGGAGATCAAATGGGTTTCATGTAAGAATAAGGTGAAGAACTTTTTTTTCTGTCAAGGGTCATTTAGATATTTATAATACCATTCACCTGCTATATTTAGTCAAATATTTAATTAATTTACCTCTAAAATACTCCCATATTTATTGAATTTCAAGTCTAACCTGTGGTTACCATGTTAGTGTGAGACCAAATGATTTCTGGTGTCTTATACAGCCAGTGGGCTGGATATTCCTTGCCTCTGATGTAGGAGGTTGTTGTTGCTGTTGTTTGCCCTTCATTTTCAAAAAGGGCCATCACATCAGGAAAGTGATGCCATGAGTGCAAGTGAATTGAATTTAAATGAAGGACTGTGCAAAGTCACCAGCTTCACTTTCTCCCCAGGAGCCATCTGGGTCCAGTGACCAGATAAGGATCAGGATGCTAAGAGATGACCTTGAATGCAGTGGGAGACCTTGATCTTTTCAAGCTAAGGTCTTTCCCAAGGTTCAGTTTGCCTGAGGCAATGCCCATTCTATGATTAAGGAAGGTAAGAAAGAAATTAAGTAAAGAATGATCTTTTTAATAATTAAAAAAAATCAATAGGGGAGTAGAAGACCCTCAGGGGGCTTGGGGATCTGTTGTTAGTCTATCAAGGAGAACCAGAAGAAATATTAGAGAAATATTTATCTAGCCTTTCCTGTAACATTAAGGAACTATTATCTGTGTTTGTCTGACATTTTCTGTGGGCTTCAGACTCCCTCCCCATTGTTCAGTTTAACTCTCTTCTCAAGTAAATTCACTAAGATAAAAGAAAGCAACTTCAATCCCTTCTCCATCTATCTGACTCTTAGCTTTCCAAGTTGTTTGCCTGACTCCAGTCACATCCATGTGGATCATTTTTTGAATCTCCTCCCAACACCTCCCTGTACAGGAGATGGGCTAGGCCCCCTATAAAGGTTTGGCCAAACCCTTCCTCCAAACCAGATTCATTGATCTCAGCTCAATGCTCCTGGACCCATGTGGTCCCAGCTTCATGTTTCTGGGCTCATGTAGTCCCAGCTCCATGTGGCTGGATCCATGATAATTTAAGCCCAGTTTTCATCTCATTACTCTTTCCTTTGTTTACCTTTCTTAACTCTTTGTTCTTCTCCCCAGTTCAGTTTGTAGCTATCTCTTCCTTACTTAATTCACTATCTTCTTAAAAAACTTACTTCTTTACTTTGTTGAAGAAAACTTTTTGTAGTAACTGTGAACTTTTTGTAGTAACTTGTGAACTTTTACAGCAACCTGTGAATTAAAGCCTATGCCTTTTCTTACTTTCCTGAGTCACAGAGTCTGGTGATTTCCTCACCTAAAAAGAACAACAGCTGTCTCTCTCTGATCTCTCTACCTCTGAATCAAAAAAATTCTTGGAACAGTTTTTTTTCCTTTTCTTAGGGTAAAAACCTAGTCTAATTCATGTTGAATGGAGGGAAGGGGAGAAATCTGGTAGATAATTATCTGGATACAGGTTTTGTCATAGAATAAAAAGATAAAAATTATGCATTATTTTTATGCTTCCATCCTACTGGACTTAACTAAGGTGATCTAAGTATTGAGGCATCAAGTATTAAGCACTGAACTCCTATTAAAATTAAACTATTATCATGATATTGAATGCTAACAAATTATCAATGGTTCAAAGATGCCATAGTGGGCAAATGTAAGATTGATCTTAGGAGAAATATTTGATAAAAATGCTATGTACACATAGCAAAGAAAACAAACAAACAAACAATCAAAATACTATAATCTATACTGTTGACCTTGTGGCTGACACTAACAAGGTACAAAGAGTATCTGACTCTCCAGAGCTATTTACCATTACTCCCCTTCTCTCCCAAAGGAGCCCTCAACTCTGATCAAGTTGATCAACTTGTTGCTTTATAAACATTTCTTGCTCATTCCTGCCTTCCCATCTTTAATTATGGTCCTTCTTTTTCCCTGGAATAGCCTCCCCTTATCCTCTAGTTGTCTGTCCTATTTTTTCATCAAGGCCCAGTTTTAGTTCCCTTTCTTTCTTAAATCTTTTTCTAACTACTTTAGTCTTTGGTGGTCATTTTCTTTTTTAAAGTCCTATATCATTTTCCCTAGTTCTAATTTTTCATGTAGCTTCTGTTAAACTTTTAGAGTTATTTCTGATTTTTTCTATGGGTCTTGTCTCCCTGACAGTTATATCTTACTATGTGGTGTCAAACTAATTAATCCCTAAAAATTTCTGTAGTCTATATATTGATTTAGTTTTAAAATGTACTATTATTTATATTTTGTTGTATTTCCATTTTATTTGTTGTTAAATATTACCAAAGTGCATTTAAGTATCTTTTGGGTGATTCAGGAGCATTTGACACCTCTGATATAGACCTTAATTTCTCACATGGAAAACAATATTAACCCTTTCTCCTGATCTCGTTGCTTTTTCTTATTCAACTTTGTTACATCATCATTATGCACAAATTGCCTTTATTTTTGTTGTTGTTGTGGTACCTTTGATTTTGACCAATGACATCAAAGGTAACGTGTCAACTTGTACATGAATTGGATTTAAGTGAGGTAGAATTGTTGGTGTATTACAAAACTCTGTCCTGTGTTCTTTTCTCTTTATGTTCTTTGTCTTATGGACTACCACAGCTCAGAAACTGAATGATCATCTCTGCTGAAAATTATCCTAGATTTAGATATTCAGTTTTTCTCCTGAATACTAGTCCTGCCCTATTAGATATTTCAAAAGTGTATATTGCATAGGAACCTCAAATTCAACATAGCTAGAGCAAAACTCATTATTTTTGCTTCCAAATTCAGTCACTTTCTCTAACTTTCCTATTTATGTGGAGGGCATCATCATGCTTCTAGGCATCCAAATATACAAATCAGGCTCATACTTAACGTCTCATTTTCTTTCACATATCCATACATATCCAAGAAATTACAAAATCTTGTAATTTCTTTTTTTCTTTTTTTTAGTTTTTGCAAGGCAATACAGCTAGGTAATTATTAAGTGTCTAAGGCTGGATCTGAAGTCAGGTACTCCTAACTCCAGGGTTGGTGCTCTATCCACTATGCCACCTAGCCACCCCCAAATCTTGTAATTTCTGTCTCTACAACATCTTTTTAATGTGTCCCTTTTTCTCTTCCCCTATATATTTACCACTCTAGTTCAGGCCCTCATCATCTCTGTCACCTGTCAAATTTGTAATTGACTCCAAATTGATCTAATTGCCTGCCTCAATTCTCTTTCCTCTCTATTTTATCATCCACATAAGCTGCCAAAGTGATTTTCTTAAAATACAGTTTTGACCATTTCATTCCTCTACCCAATCAACTCTAGTAGCTCCCATTTCTTCCAGGATCAAAAATAAATTTTCCTTCTTTCCCCCCTTCCCTCCATCCCTCCTTCCTACCTGTCTACCTTCCTTCCTTTCTTTTTTCTTCCTTCTTTCTTGACTTTGAGAACTCTTTAAAACTAAGTCCTAACTTATCTTTTCATGTTTACTTCCATTATCTCCTTTAATTCATGTTACCTGAACACAAACTACAATGGAGTCTTCTTACTGTTCTTTATATACAGTATCCATCTCCAATATCTCTACTTGTGCAGTACCTGTCCCCTATGCCTGGAATACTTACTAGTTCCCTAGTAATCTTTATAGCAAATATATCTTTGCTCATTCTTCCAGAACCAGGAAGCTACATGGTTCTACTTTGATTCTAACCTACCCTGAAAGATTTGTGGTATGCATCTCTTATCTAATACTATCAACTTGAGCCTGTTTGTTGTTCCTGTTCAGTCATTTTCAGTCATGTCTGACTCTACTTGACCTCATTTGGTGTTTTCTTGGCAAAGATACTGATGCAGAGAATTATTTTATTATAGGAAATTTACAATTATAAACAAATTCTGTAATCTTTTATGCTGTTAAGTTTTGCTAACGCTCCCTGCTCCTGAGATGTAAACTGACTTTTTTTTTTTTTAGGTTTTTGCAAGGCAATGGGGTTAAGCGGCTTGCCCAAGGCCACATGGCTAGGTAATTATTAAGTGTCTGAGACCGGATTTGAACCCAGGTACTCCAGACTCCAGGGCTGGTGCTTTATCCACTGCGCCACCTAGCCACCCCATAAACTGACTTTTGTTGTTCCATTGTTAAATGTAAAATCCCCCCCCCCCCCCCAACCTTCCTCCTTCATCCAGCTCCAGTTTAATTTAGAAGTCATGAACCTTGGGACCAATAAATAGCTTGACGTTGGAGAATACCTGTCCCAGGTGCTAGACCACTCCCCCACTCCCTCACCCAACCCACTACAAAAGTGTATTTAAGAAGTGTCCCTTTTTGACTCTACCTTCCACCCTGCAGGATGGCTTTCTCTCACACTTTCCTAGGTCATGTGCTCCCAAACTTGGGCCCTCTGGAGCACCATGCCCCCCGCATGCCATGTGGCTGGACTAAACCTGTCCTTCCTCCCTCTCCCTCCCTTTCTCTCTTTCTCTTTCTCTCTCTCTCTCTCTCTCTCTCTCTCTCTCTCTCACTCACACTCCACCTAACTCCAAAGTGCTTACTGCTTTTCTAGGAGTTTTAAAATCTTGGGAAGCATGCGAATTCTTTCATTTTTCAGTAATGCTCGATCTCTATTTGGTTACCCCAAATCTCATTGGCAACAATACTAGAGTGGTTTGCCATTTTCTTATTCAGCTCATTCCATAAGTGAGGAAACTGAAGCAAAGAGGGTTGAAACTTAACTAGAGCTCATAAACTGGTGTCTGGGGCTGGTTTGGAACTCAGGTTCCCCTTACTCTACCCCAGAGCTCCGTATAATGACAGAAAATTGGTGTTGCCATCATAAAGATGAGGATTCTTTTGAAAGTGAAAAATTTATGATTAGCCCTAAGGTTGGGAAAGCTCAGAATTTTTATTTTATAAGCCTGCAAAGTTCACAGATTAAACCTTTTCCTGGAGAGAGAATAAGCTGCTTGAAGACAGACTGAAAAACAGATCTAGGCAAGAATGCCTAAGGGAAAGAGAGAAAGGAAAACAGCCCTAAGAGCTGACTGGGCTTAGACTCCAGTGAGTCGGGCAGTATAGGTCAAACTTTTATAGTCTTGCCCGCTTTCTGTGTGGGGAAGAGTTAGGGAAAAGCAATTAAAGGGGGTATCCCACACCCTTTATGTGACTGAGGTCAGGTATCCATTCTGAGAGGTAGACTGGAGGAGGGGTAAAGGGATGAACTGAGGTTGCTCTTAACTTTGGTGAATTTACATTTAACAATAAAGTAGGAGGGAATTTACATGTGATTAGGGCCCATACTGCTTAGGGAGCCCTCAGAAAACATCAGGTAGGCAAAAATAATATTTTCTCAGTATTAAAAACTAGACAAACATTTCTCTTTCTATATCATTTCTTGTTTAATTTGTGTTTATTTACTTGTGTTCATGCTGTATAGGATGGGGCTATTTCAATTTTTGTCTTTGTAAAAACTCAGAAGCTACTACAGTAACTGGTACATGGTAGATACTAAAATTTTTTTTGAGTTAAATTATATCAAAAATACATAGTAAAGTGCCCCACATATAAAAGACATTCAGCAAATATTTATGCCTCTGCTGATGACAAAAAATTGTTCCTTCTGTTACTGTCATTCAGTCAGTTCAGCCATGTCTAACTTTTCATGACTCCATTTAAGGTTTTTCTTGGCAAGAGCACTTGAATGGTTTGCCCTTTCCTTCTCCAGTTTATTTTTCAGTTGAGGAAACTGAGACAAATAGGTCAAGTGACTTGCTCGGAGTCCCACAGCTAAGAAGTGTTTAAGGTCATATTGGAACTCTAGGAAAATGAGTCTTTCTGACTCCAGGACCAACACTATCCACTGCACTACCAGACTGTGCTAGTTGCTTCTATTAGCATCTTTCATTCTAGTGATGGCTTGATAGCACTCTTGCCATCCACAGATATCCTTTGTGCTGTCAGAGACAAAGAAAAGGGCAATTTGGATACAGTGGTGTGCTGGAATCAACTCGTCTAGATTTTGGAAAGCTGATTCTTAAAATTTTCAATGTGAACATTTAAGCATCCCAAATCAACACTTGTTACAAATCAAGGCTTGATTTATTGTTTTGTTGATTGTCTAGGCTTAAGAAAGTAATAGAGAAAATGTTAATAATGCATATTTAAAAGTGTAATATGTTCTTTTAACTTTTTATAAGAGAGCTGGCTAGTAAACATCTACTAACATATCCCCAGTTGGGTTTCTTTCTGCATTTATCAGAATCTGCCCTATTTCTTTTCCCACCTCCCCAGTGTGAGGATTGAAGTAGAAATATCTGTACTGGTTATCCATAATTTTGCATTTTCCTCAGTCTATGAATTATTGTGGAAATGTCACCAAAAAAATAAAAGGGAGGGATATTACAACATCTTAGCCAAAATCACAGACAAGTTATTGTGCAATGTAATTATCTGTGAACTCCTAAAAATAAAATGTGACTTTCATTTACAACCTAGTATATACAAGAATGAATTCACAAAACAGATTAAGTTAATGAATGACTATATTGACTTTGCAACAGAATCCTTTGCTTTATAAAGAAATTCATAGCAATGTCATCAAACAGTTATTTCTTTGAGTTCATCTAAAATATGATTCAAACTCCCATTTTGTTTATTTGTTTCTTTTATTTATATCTGCAAATGTCTTCAAAAAACATATGTATGATGTTACTGAAAATGAGAAGCAGCTGTATATCTACTTCCCACATATAAAGTGTTGAGACTGGAAAGTATAGCTGAAGAGCCTCATGATTCACATACTTAGTCCTCTTCCCTTTCAACATTTTTGAGTTTTGCTTTTTTGAACAGTCACATAAGAAGGTATGGGAGGTCAACAGAGATAGTACTTTAAGATGATAATACCTTGAGTTTAGATAGCTAAATCCTCAAAATGTGACTTTGTTAACTACTCATGATTTCTATGATTCTTTTCTTTTTTTGCAATTGTCCTGATAGAGTGTGATAGGAGTGAGAAAGGCAAAGTACAGAGGAGGGGGGAGGGATTGTCTTAATTAAAAGACAAAAATCAGCAAGAGCTGAATGGAAAACATTTGAAGGAGACTGAAAACTGTACTTATGGAAGTCAGTGGAAAATTATGACATTTCTCATGAGGGAAAAGTTAAACTTGCATTGTTAGAAAATTGAAAGTAGATTTTTATATAGTAAATATATGTAATAGAAATTAGATGTAATATTAATTGTCTGTGACTACAAGGAAAAGTACTAATAAACTATAAGAATAGTTACCTGTTTTACTAAATTCGTCTAAAATGGAATTGATTTTCTTAACCCCTAAGCCTATTATTTTATGCACTTTGTTTTAATGGAGTGTGTGCTTGTTTTATTCCTTAATAGAATCTAAGTAGGAACAGCTTGGTCCTCTCTCTCTCTGGACCAGTCTGCTTTCTCTGTCTTTATCCCTACCTCTTTTTATCTCCCTCTCTCTGTCTCAGTCTCTGCCTACCAACCAAACTCACCTGTCCTAGAGTTCTTGTTGACCTTCAGGGAGGAAAAGATTTTTTTTAACTTGTTTTCTTTGCTATATTTCATAATAAAATCTTGAGCAGTTTTAAAGTCATAGGGAGCACATGAATTCCTTCATCCTTTCAGTGACCCTCAAGTTCTGTTATCCCAAATTCTATCTTTAATTGGTGTTCCCCCAAATCCCAGCAGCAATTGTATTTCAAAAACATCTCTTGTTCCCATTCAATATATTTATTAAATACCTATCATACCGGGGATACAAAAAAGAGGCAAAAGGTGGTCTCTGTCTTCACAGAGTTTACAATCTAATTCCTTTTCCTCCACTTATAACTACTGTGGGTTTAGGCTGTCATCTCCTGTAGGACTACTCTACTAGCCTTGTAACTGCTCTTCCAATATCTTCTTATTCCAATTTATTCTCAACCGTCTGTAAAAGTAATCCTTTCAAGATACAAGTGTGATCATTTCACTATTCTGCTTGAGAATCTTTAGAGGCTTCCTATTGTCTTTAAGAACAAAAGAAACCCCCAAATTCCCCAGCCTGGCATGTGAGACCCTCTATAAGCTGACTTCATCATGTCTTTTTAGTCATATTTCCTTTCATGTCCTCTATATTATATTTAACCTGAGCTATTATCTCTTCTCCAAGTTGACATGTCACTTCTTGCCTCCACATATTTATTAAGGCTGTCGGCTATGTGTGGAATGTACCACCTTCTCAACTTTACTTTTTAGAATCTTTTTCTTCCTCCAGTATCTGCTCAGGGTCATGTTCTCCTGTTCTCTAATTACTGTACATTTATATATTTCTGTGATAGACTGGCACTTTGGTGCTTGTCTGAATTATTCATTTCCATATGCATACATTTTAGCTCCCAAGGGGAATGGAAATTTTTTGAGGGTAGGGACTTTCATTTTTGTTTTTATATCCTCAGCATCTAACTTTGTGTCTGGCATATATAATAGGTGCTTACTAAATGTTTATTGAATCAAAATGGGGGCTTGCTAGATTTTTGGGAAAATCACAACTGTGAAATTTTGGTTTTTAATCCACTAAATTATTCCTTCCCAATTTTATTAAAGTTTTGCTGCTTTATTAAATTAATATTTTGAAAAATGATGTTTAATAAATTAAAATAGTATTATTTTTAATAAATCTGGGAAGGAGTAATTTAAAAGAATGTAATGGTTCTAGTATCTGTCCCCAAAGTCTTAATGCAGTTTCAATCTATTAAAATTTAAGCTATTAAATCTTTAAACTGAATAAATACTTTTGGGACAATCTATATACGATTAAGTTAGAAGATTACTTTTTTAATTAAAACACCTGATAAGTGTTTATGAATTATGATATATTTACTTGTTAATATATACTCTATGAAAATTTGAGATTTTCAGTTATTTTCAGATTTTAATTCTTATAGCAACACAGTGAGATTAGTGGATTTTATTTCTGTTAATAAAGAAAAGTTGTGAATTGTGGAGGATAGAGCAGTGTTGTGGGAGTCAAGATGATCTTCATCAAAATCCTGCCTCATCAGATATTTATTAACTTTGTGACTCTTGGCAGTTCTTTTTTTTTTGTTTAAAGTATTGCTTTTATTGGCATATCACTGGACAAAATTGTTTATAATAATATTTTTCTTTAATGTCTTATATTATATTTATCTAAAAATACCAATTAGCATTATCTGGAAATAAAAAATACTAGAAGTATTTCCTGAAAGGTCATAGGTAAAGCAACTCTGTACATAATCACCACTTTCGTTTGATATGGTTCTGTATCTATATCTCTAGCAATATGAAAATAAAATTACTTTTAATTCTTTTAATCTCCTTTCTCATATGCAAAATAAGAGAATTAAACTTGATGGCCTCTAGGGTCTCTTCCACTTTGAAATCTTTGAGCCTATCTTATTATATGTTATAATATAAAGTTATATATTATATGTATTTTATATATATATATATATAATATTGCCATATCGATGAGGAAATCAATAGACAGACAGGTTATATGACTTTTCTAAAGATACATAAGCCAGGATGGAAGTAGAAAAATATGTCTAAGTCTTTTGACTCAGTCTCATATGCTAATCATTTGACTTCTTCCATGTTATAAAAACACCTTGTTTTGCTCTTTGTAAGATTAAGAAAAAAAGTTACAGAAAAGCTTGCTGAGACATCCTATAAAAGTTACCAATTGCTAAGACATCTGGATTTACATGAAGTTATATGCATTTCTGGAAGTAAAGAAAGTAAGCAGTCAATAGAAAGAAACTGCTTCACTCAGGGAGTGCTATCTTCTGAGTGCAAATAATCTAATAATCAGTTTTATGTTTTTTGCATAAGGGACACCCTTTTTCTTCTCTTTTGTGCAATTTCTAAAAATATTATCTTTATTTTATATGTAATTATATATGGACATATTGCTTCCTATCATGAAAACATATTTAATTAGTAAGCTCCTTAAGGGTAAGGACAACTGGCACATAGCAGGTGCTTAATAATTGCTTGTTGGTCAATAGCTCTTTTACAATTATAAAGAAAGAGACTAGAACTCAGAGAGTCAAGTATTAGGGAAGGTAAACCAAGGGCTTTCTTGTAATCAGTAGAAAGAAGTCCAAGATAAAAAGAACCATAATTTTTAGAGAAAAGAAAGCTGCTGGTAGCTGACAAATCTACTTGAAGGAGCTTGTTGACATCAAACTGGCTAAAAGCCCAAGAGCCCTATGCTAATCTATGAAAGATTTTGTTAGCACAACCCAGCCTTCTGTTAGGCCACGTGCTTGAGCTATGGGAGGAAGGCTATTGACAATATTCCCTGGTGAGGACAACAGCTTTTCTCCTACTCTGAGACTGCCTGCAGATAAGATATAAGATTAGGGAGACTCTACCTCTGGGCTGGGGTGCTTTACTTGGCCCCTCACTGTAATAGAACTGATTATGTGGGTAAAAGTCAAGAGGTGCTGCCTCTTTGTACCTGTGGAGGTTGGTTTGGAGGCCTGTAGTTCCAAAATACCTATCCCTGTGCATCTTTTCTTGAATTTCCTTCAGTGTCCTCCTGGGAAAGTCTTATAATCTGGGCTGGGTTAATGCTGCCTGCCTGAACATCTTGGATACAGAAAGCACCTAAGTACCACCTTGGTGAGGATGAATCTATCCAGGGACAGATGCATCATTAATGATACCTTTAAGGTCTTCCCTCGTCTTGCAGGTATGCCTGCATCAGAAATCCTATGACACTTACAATACAAGATTGAGTTCAAACAGATTTAAAAGGAATGTCCAGGCATAAAACCAAAATTAGATTAAGCTAAGATTAATGGAACCATAGAATTTCAGAGATGGAATAAATACTACTTAAAAATAATACTAATTAACATTTATAAAATGCTTTAAGATTTACAAAACACTTTTTCTCACAACAACCCTATGAAGACAATATTATTATCTTTATTTTATAGATGAGGAAACTGAAGTTTAGGGAGTTATTTGACTTAAATAGGGGCAATCAACCAGCAAGGACCAGAGTTAAGATTTTTTTTCAGGTTTGACATTTATTTATTTTGTACAGCTAATAGCATTTTATTTTTTTCTAATTACATTTGTAGATAGTTTTTAACATTCATTTTTGTAAGTTATATATTATATATAATTATTATATATTATATATTATATAATAACATACAATATATAATATATTATATGCATATATTATATATATTTTTTGATTCCAACTTTTTCCTCCCATCTTCCCTTTCTTCCTCTCTCCCTGAGATAGCAAGAAATATAATATAAATTATACATGTACAATCATGTTAAACAGATTTCCACATTAGTCGTGTTGTGAAAGAAGAATTAGAACAAAAGGGAAAAACCATGAGAAAGTAAAAACAATATCAAAGTGACAATAATAGTTTTGATCTACATTCAGACTCCATAGATCTTTCTTTGGATGTGGGCTCATTTTCCATTGTGAGTCTTTTGGAATTGTTTGAGTCATTGACTGGCTGAGAAGAGCTAAGTCTATCATATTGTTCACCACAAAATGTTGTTACAGTGTATAGTGTTTTCCTGGTTTGGCAGAGAAGATTTAAATACGTATCTCTCCTGATTCCAAGTCCAGTGCCCTTTTTGCTATAACACATATCTACATTTTGAAGATGAGGAAACTAAGGTTCAGTGCAACTTGCCCAAGGTCACACATCTAGAACTCTAGCCTCCTAACTCAGTTCAGGGCTCTTTCCACTGTAATACTCTATCTCCTTCTAATAGTTTTTAAAATTTAGGAGTAGAGCATATTAAATGCTAAGTTATACCTAGGGTTGATTTACTTTCAAAATTCATGCAGCAGGGGTGATCAAAGGAACTACTAATTTGTTGGATATTACTGCTAAGTAAGCACACAGCTTCCGTTGTCATGTTTTTGAGCTGCAAGTCATCATTTCAACTAGGGAGAGAGGAAAGAAGTTCCTTCTCCCTCCCCTTGCTAAAAGTCTACAGGATAGAGAGTCCTGGAGGAAAAAAAAAGAATTTCAAAAGAAAGAAGAGTTATTTCTCTTTATTCCATTTAGAGAGGGATACATTTGCTGACAAGAGTTCATTCTCCCAACTTTAAATTAGCAGTCATAGTTGGTATAGCTCTACTCACTATCCTGTGTCATCCCAGTTAGCATGGAGCTAGAATGTGTGTTCAGTTTCATAGGAAGGACTCAAGGGATTGGAGAACTGAGGTGAAGTCAAAGTTACCCATTTACCCATAGATGAGAATCCAAACTATTCTAAGTAAGAATTACTCCAGTGGCACCTTTATCACCCAGGACAAATCACGAATTTCCCTAATGAATCCCTGTGATACACAGGATAATAAAGATCAAAGACTAGACAAAAAATATAATGTGTCCCTGCAGCACAAATAATAATGAAAAATTTTTCAGTGGATCTCTATAACATTCAAAATGAAGGACCAAACTCTAGGACAAGCAGGCTCATTTGAAAATAAGTCAAACCGGGGTGGCTGGGTGGCGTAGTGGATAAAGCACAAGTCCTGGAGTCAGGAGTACCTGGGTTCAAATGTGGTCTCAGACACTTAATAATTACCCAGCTGTGTGGCCACTTAACCCCGTTTGCCTTGCAAAAAAAACCTAAAAAAAATAAGTCAAACAGGGGCAGCTAGGTGGCTAAGTGGATAGAGCATCAGCCCTGGAGTCAGGAGCACCTGAGTTCAAATCTGGTCTCAGACACTTAATAATTGCCTAGCTGTGTGACCTTGGACAAGTCACTTAACCCCATTGCTTTAAATAAAAAAAAGTAAAAGAAAAAAATAAAAATAAGTCAACCTTAGATGAAGGTGTTCAAACTACATATAAAACATTTGGGACTGATTAAATATTAACTCCTCACATCACAAGAGCTTCCAAGATATACCCTAAGACCCCTGTGCAGGTCCATGGAAGGTGTTCAATTAAACAAGAGGATTCCATGATGACTACCATGATATTTACATAAGAATTGTTTTACTGTTTATTGCTCACTACGTTTAGCTTTTTAAATAAAAGATATATTTTTAATTCTAGAACATATATATATCAAAGAAGAACTGGGTAGGATCCTTTCCCTTCTCATGGACAGAGAATATGCAAAAGATAGAAACTGTTTCTATATAAAAGGAAACAAGAGAACTGGAGAAAGTAGACACGGGATGGGATGAGGGATATGGAATCATCCAGATGCAGGGCTGTGTCTTCTCATTATTAGATGGAAAGAGTTTATACCAGGTAGGGACCCTAAGTTACCTGTAGACCTGGAGGTAGGCCTGAAGTGATAATTGCTACATCTCTGCAGTTTCTGGAGGAAAGCAGCCAGTACCAGCCAAGAACACTGTAGTAGGGCGGCTTGGTGGCACAGTAGATAGAGCACTGGCCCTGGAGTCAGGAGTACCTGAGTTCAAATCCAGTCTCAGACACTTAATAATTACCTAGCTGTGTGGTCTTGGACAAACCACTTAACCCCATTGCCTTGCCAAAAAATAAACCAACCTAAAAAAAAAAAAGAACACTGTAATAGAATGTATATAATAATACACTTAAAGGGTAAGTTAGGTCAGTATGGTAGGGAACTCCAGGAACTGTAGAGGAATTCCCCTGGGTCCTACTCTTTACAGATACTGTGAGACATGCATTCTGTATAGTCCTTGAAGAGGTGAATAATGATATATTCAAAAGGTAGTAAAATAAGTCAGAAAGAATGCATCTAGGTAGTATAATAGATAGAGCACTGGATCTGAAGTCAAGAAGACCTGTGTTCAAATCTAGTTTAGAGCCACTAGTTGTGTCATCCTGGACAATTTGAGAAGAGGGAAAAGTTTATGGAGAAAACATAATGTGTTCAATTTTGAATATGCTGAGTTCAAGGTTTCTGATAAGTAGTTGGAAATGTGAAATCTGCGTGCCTCAGTTTCTTCAACTGTAAAATAGGGATAATAATAGAACTTGTCTCACAGTGTTATTGTGAGAATCAAATGAAATAATATTTGTAAAAGTATATATATATATATATATATATATATATATATATATATATATGCTTATTTCCTCCCCTTCCCCTTTTATTTTCCTAAGTGTCTTTGGAAAAGTAGAAAAGGTTTTTGTTGTTATTTTGGTTTGAGTACAAGTCCTTTTTTAAAAATCATATTTAATATCTTGTTAATCTGAACATTTGTAGAACTGAGGACTCTGAAGGAGGCAAAGTGAATCACACATATTAAATGAGTAAAAGCATGAACCAAAAAGATTTTTGAGGGAAATTTCCAAAATTGGATTAGGAGGGGAAATTGACACAGGATTACTTGTTATTTAGCTCTTTCCTTCTCTAGGAGCTAGCAAGGGGTATGAGCTGCTCTTCTGGGGATGAGGACACAGGGGACCTATATATGGTCCTCTCCCCTAGAGCTGCCAAGAAACCACTCAAGGTGTGGCTGTTTTAGGTCTGTTTTTCCTCTTCTTTCCTTCTCTTGGGTGAAGATGTATTGAGGATGACTGCTATCTTTTTTTAAGTAAGTTTTTATTCATTTTGAGTTTTACAATTTTCCCCCTAATCTTGCTTCCCTCCCCCCACCCCCCACAGAAGGCAATTTGCTAGTTTTTACATTATTTCCATGGTATATATGGATCTAAGTTGAATGTGATGAGAAAGAAATCATATCCTTAAGGAAGGAAAAATAAAGCATAAGAGATAGCAAAATTACATAATAAGATAACAGTTTCCCCCCCCCCCCCCCACTAAGTTAAAGGTAATAGTCTTTGATCTTTGTTTAAGCTCCATAATTCTTTCTCTGGATACAGATGGTATTCTCCATCACCGATAGCCCCAAATTGTCCCTGATTGTTGTGCTAATGGGATAAGCAAGTCCATCAAGGTTGATCATCACCTCCATGTTGCTGTTAGGGTATACCGTGTTTTTCTGGTTCTGCTCATCTTACTCAGCATCAGTTCATGTAAATCCTTCCAGGCTTCTCTAAATTCCCATCCCTCCTGGTTTCTAATAGAACAATAGTGTTCCATGACATACATATACCACAGTTTGCTAAGCCATTCCCCAATTGAAGGACATTCACTTGATTTCCAATTCTTCGCCACCACAAACAGGGCTGCTATGAATATTTTTGTAAAAGTGATGTTTTTTACCCTTTTTCATCATCTCTTCAGGGTACAGACCCAGTAGTGGTGCTGCTGGATCAAAGGGTATGCACATTTTTGTTGCCCTTTGGGCGCAATTCCAAACTGTTCTCCAGAAAGGTTGGATGAATTCACAGCTCCACCAACAATGTATTAGTGTCCCAGATTTCCCACATCCTTCCAACATTGATCATTATCCTTTCTGGTCATATTGGCCAGACTGAGAGGTATGAGGTGGTACCTCAGAGATTCTTTAATTGACTTTTCTCTAATAAGTAATAATTTAGAGCAATTTTTCATATGACTGTGGATCACTTTGATTTCCTCATCTGTAAATTGCCTTTGTATATCCTTGGATATCCTTTTAGTATATCCTTTGATTATTTGTCAATTGGCTTTTTTCTTTTGAAAATTTGACTCAGTTCTCTGTGTATTTTAGAAATGAGTCCTTTGTCAGAAATACTAGCTGTAAAATTTGTTTCCCAATTACCTCATTTCTTTTGATCTTGGTTACAGTGGTTTGTCTATGCAAAAGCTTTTTAATTTAATGTAATCAAAATTATCCAGTTTTTTTTTTACATTTTTGCAAGGCAAATGGGGTTAAGTGGCTTGCCCAAGGCCACACAGCTAGGTAATTATTAAGTGTCTGAGACTGGATTTGAACCCAGGTACTCCTGACTCCAAGGCTGGTGCTTTATCCACTATGCCACCTAACTGCCCCTCTAGTTTGTTTTTAATGATGTTCTTCTATCTCTTCCCTCATCATAAACTGCTTCCCTTTCCACAGATCCAACAGGTGAACTATTCCTTGATCTTCTAGTTTGCTTATAATTTTGTTTTTTATGTCTAGATCCTATATCCATTTTGATTTTATCTTGGTAAAGGGTGTGAGGTGTTGGTCTAATCTATTTCTTTCATACTAACTTCCAATATTTCCAACAGTTTTTATTGAAGAGAGCTTTCAATCCCAATAGTTGGACTCTTTGGGTTTATCAAACAGCAGATTACTATAATCATTTCCTGCTATTGCACCTAGTCTATTCCACTAATCCAATACTCTATTTCTTACCCAATACCAGACAGTTTTTGTGACTGATGCTTTATAATATAATTTTAGATCTGGTAAGGCTAAGCCACCTTCTTTTACACTTTTTTCTGGAAATTCTTGACTTTTTATTTCTCCTTATGAATTTACTTACAACTTTTTCTAACTCATTAAAGTAATTTTTTGGAATTTTGATGGGTAGGGCACTAAATAAGTAGTTTAGCTTTGGTAGAATTGTCATTTTTATTTTATTAGCTTGACCTATCCATGAGCAGTTGATGTTTACCCAGTTATTTAAATCTGATTTTATTTGTGTGAGAAGTATTTTGTAATTGTTTTCAAAAAGTTTTTGAGTCTGCCTTGGCAGATAGACTCCCAGACATTTTATATTGCCTGAGGTAGTTCTTTCTGCTGTATCTTGCTAGTCATATATAGAGATGACCTATCTTGTAAATTTTGAAAGATTAGAAAAACAAGTTGCCAGGGGTCCAGGAATTAGAATTCATGCCCACAGTCAAGTCAGGTAAAAGACCACTGACCAAGTCAGAGGAATGATTAGCTTGACCTTGCCTAGCAAGGGATCAATTCTGAGATGCCATGCCCTGCTGCAATAAGGGAGAGATTATTTCATTAGCTGTGTCACATTTAGAAGTGAACCTTCTATGAAAGGTGGTACTAGCCCTGAAGTTAGGAGGACCTGAGTTCAAAACCAGTCTTGAACATTTTTCCCTGTGTGTGACTGAAGGCAGATTCCTTCTTTTCCCTCTCCACCAAAGAAGTGAACCTGTAGTAATTCCTCTGTTTGAGTCCAATTGAAGGACTGAGATGACAGAGAATAGACTGTGACCCAGGGGGTTTAGGGAGATGTATTTTACTTTTGTTCTTATTATATCTTTTCACAAATATTCATTTTTTGGGGTTTTCTTTGGCAAGGCAAGTGACTTGCCCAAGGTCACACAGCTAAGTATTAAATGTCTGACATCACATTTGAACTCAGGTCCTCCTGACTCTAGGAGCAGGGCTATGTCCACTTTGCCACCTAGCTGCCCCCCACAAATATTCTCTTGCCAAAAAAAGGAAAAGAAAAAAAGTGAGAACACATCTTATAGTAAAGTTTTCAAAACTTCATAAATTTTCAGATTCACAATAATTATACTGAGAAGAGAGCAAATAGAATCACAAATTTTTATGTGTATAGCAATTAGATCTGACCTGCACATATGTTCTTTCGGTGTTTTCTTCTTAGAATTTATGTCTATTCTTTCCTTCTATCTTCTTAATTTTAATACATTAATATTGAAAAATTTAATAAAATTTGACATCTTTCATTTTAATATTACCTATGTTCCTCTTTCCAGAATAAAGAATAAAAAGAGAAAGAAAAGTTCAACAAAACTAACCAATACATAGGAAAAGTATAATGTTACCATTGTATTCTACACTTATATTTCTCTACTTTTGCAAAAAAGAAAAGGAGATTCCTTTCATATTTCTTTTCTTTGGGGTCAAGCTTGGTCATTACATTTCACAGCATTTGGTTTCAGTTATTTTGTTATTCTTTCCATTTCTATTGTTGTAAGTATTGTCTATATTGTATTCCTGGATCTTCCTGTACCACTTTATATCAGATCATATTCACTATTCCTTACACATTACATATTTACCACAATTGTTAAGGCATTGCCTAACTGGTGAATATCTACTTTATTTTCAGATCTTTATTATTGCAAAAAAATGTTGCTTACAAATATTTTAGAGCAAATAGGCCTTTTTTTAAATCAATGACTTCCTTGGGGTAGAAATTAGCAATGACATCTATGGGTCAACAGTAAAGCTACTTTAGCCACTCCCTTAAAATAATTTCAAATTTCTTTGACAACATGAACAATTAACAGCTCTACAAATAGTCTTTTAGTGTTCTGTATTTCCACAACTCCTTTAACATTGACTGTTCTCATTGTTTATCATCTTTTCCAAGTTGCTGGTTGTCAGATGTTAAGAGTTGTATTAACTAGGTGGCTGAAAGGATAGTTTTGGATCTGGATTCAGGAATACCTGAGTTCAAATTCAGATGTAGAACCTTACTAGGTATCTGACCCTGGAAAATAATAGCACTTACTTTTCAGGATTGTTGTAAGGATTAAATAAAATTATAAAGTGCTTAGCACAGTATATATATATAAAGATACCAGAGCATCTCTGCTTCATTCATCTCTGTATCCTCATTATTAAGAGGGAGCATGAATACACCAGATATCTGATATAAAAAAGAAGAAATACAGAGATGAATGAAGCAGAGATGCTCTGGTATCTTGAGAAAACACCACAAAATGTTCCTGGGAAGTACTACAAGTGATTGCACAATTTTTGCAACCCCATTTGAGGTTTTCTTGGCAAAGATAGTGGAGTGATTTGCCATTTCCTTCTCTAGCTCATGTTACAGATGAGGAAACTGAGACTAACAGGGTTAAGTCATACAACTAATAAGTGTCTGAGGCTAGATTTGAACTCAAGAAGATGAGTCTTCCTGACTCCAGATCCAGTTCTCTATCTTAGACAGAAGGTTATAAAGATCTATGAGAGAAGAGATCCCAGAACATGACCCCATGGGGGAGAGACAGAGAACTTTGGACTCCTGAAGAGTAAGGTAAACTAAGGCAAAGAGAATGTCACCAAGGGTGTGGCTGATAAGGGAAAAAAGTACATCATCTGGTAGCTTCCTACTTTAAGTAATTATTCTTGTTAACTAGGCATCAAGCTTATTTGTTCATCGGCTGATCAGCTGAAGAAATACAATTACCATCAGTGTATCCTTGGTCAAAGTCCTAATTACCTTACTCTAGTTATAGCTCAGGTCAGTAGATGCCATTTTATAGCATCTCAATATTCAGAGACCTGTCTGATAGAGAAGAAAAGACGCCCTCTTAAGAGTCATGAAGTTTAGTTTTCTGATCAGAACTCTCTGTCATTAATTAACTGTGACCTCAGCATACAAGTTACCTTATTTTTTCTCATCTGCAAAAATATGTCTAGCTCTAACATTCTAAGATTCTAGATTGAAAATCTAATCCTGTATGTTTATTTACATAAGTATCTTGGCTCCTTGTCACAAGAGCATAGAGCAAAAGAATGATTTTGACAAGGAGATTTATAGGCAGCTGCCATCTGTATTTATGAAAATAATAAAAAAACCCATTCAGCCACATTTTTGGCCTGATTCTCACTTACTCCCCCTGCCCCCTCCCACCTTTCCTCAAATCTGGAATAACCACTGATCTCAAAAGGAAACTCTGATAGAAGTATTAAGGTATTATGTGAAGTGAATAATTAGAAACTTCCCCAAAGCTGTAAATTAGAGCTTCTTGTTATGTGGGAAGAGGGAAGGGAGGTTTTATTTCAATCAGTGATCTCTTTTCCAGGTGTCTCTGACAGCTGGAAGGACAGAAGCAGACTGTGGGACTGCAAGAGATTCTGCTAATATCTCTGAGTCTTTCATAACTCCTGTAAAAAGTAGAGATAATAATAATTGCTCTATTTTAAAGAGTCATCAGAAAGAAAAGGATTTTGCAAACTATGAAATACTATATATACACAAGGGAGGCAGGATACTAGATCTGAATTTGTAAGCTGTGAGTTCTATTTCAGAATCCTATCTCAGACACTTAAATAGTGGTATGATTTTTAGCAAGTCCTTGAGCCTTGGTTTCCTCCTCTGTAAACTGAGGATAGTAGAACACTGTACAGGGTTGTTGTAAGAATCAAATGAGATAATGGATATAGAATATAATGTAAACCATAGGGAATATTATGTGTTATTATTTAATACTAAAAGAATAGGATATTAATTCTAAGGGATAACATATTATGTGTTATATAAATAATTGTAAAATTATGTAAGTATCTATTATAATTAACACCTTCCCATAGTCTGCTCAAAGACCTGGTACCCAACATGGGAGATTTTGTTCATGAAAAAAGCATGAGTCTAGTAGTCATTGAAGAATGATGTTCTCAGTTCTACCACATTCCAGCTGTTACTTTGGATAAGTTGCTTATTTTCTTTAAGCCATCACTTCTTGCCCTTCCAACCTAGCATGCTTGTGAAGATCAAATGGAAAAGCACATGCTTTGAAAAATACCAAGGTCCACATGAATGTAAGGATTGTGAATAAATAAAACATCAAAGCACATTATTTAGCTTATCTAGGAAAAGGAAAAACCCATAATCAAACACCAAAAGACTTCCCTTTCTCCTACAATATTTTGTAGGTTTATGATGCTTTTATTAATCTGTTAAGGAGTTTTGTAAAAGCAAGGCTTGGAGTGTAATTAGGCCAAGTCACTTGTTAAAGATCACAAAGCAAGTTATTTGCATAACTTGGATTTATAGACAAAAGCTTTATTTTTCATGAAATGCCCAGATAATCAATTACCTAATCCAACACCAGCCAGAAGAAAGTTAGAGAATACAAGTTTCTGTACAGTATTTTTTCTCTATCCAGGGAGAATAGTAATAAGGCTCTTCAGATAATATAATAACACTTGGTAACATAATACACATTAAGATGTAAGAAGTCTTAGTGGTTTCATTCTGATGTAATAAGATTCAGGTAGTCAGCTTTCTAATTCCTTGCCTACCACTAACCAGATCTTTATGTGTAGCAATTGACTTGCCAAATTATTCTCCTAGAACACCAAGAATTCTTTCTGAGACATAGAAATTGGGAGGTGGTTTACCTTTAACTATACTATAATGAGGAAGTTTTACTTGAAAGAATTGTTAAATTTTTCGGATTCAATCTAGGATTCAGGGGAGATGGAAGGGAGCTGACTGTTGAGTCCCATTCCTTGAGCATGTTGTATTCTGAATACTGCAATTGCCCTTCTGGAGGCTGGGTAAAGTCTGATTCTGGGTATGCTTAATAGCAAGGCTCCTTCCACCCTCAGAAAGAGCATCATACTGGCCCATACTCCCCTTCCCTCGGTATCAGAAAATTATTGATGACTATTTCTATCTACTTTTTGATTGGCTGCTGAGCTGGTAGAGAATGTTTACAATAGAATCTCACTGGAAGAAAGTCAACTTCTTTCTTCCCTGGCTGCCTTGGTGTGTGTGTGTGAGTTGCAGGAGTTGACATTGGTTTTGTTCACACACAAACACATATATACATACATACCCACAAACATGTGCACATATAAATATAGACATGCATGTACAGTCCATTTATGTGTTGTGTGAGTATATAGAAATATAAATATATCCATACACATAAATACACACACAGCTAGGTGGTTTCAAACACTAGCTGTGTGACTCTGGGCAAGTCACTTAGCCCACTCTCCCTCAGTTTCCTCATTTATAAAATAAGCTGGAAAAGGAAATGGCAGACCACTCCACTATCTGTGCCAAGAAAACCCCAAATGGGTCATGACTGTAAATGACTGAACAAGAACAATTTCCATTCGGCTGAGTTGTTAGCCACCTGGCAACTGCTCATCAGCTGATGTTAATTCAACTTTTTTTTTATCCTCTAACCTTGTTTCTTGATTTATTGACTGTCAATCAAAAATTCTTAGGTGGGAATAATTACTCTTCTGGAGGATCTTAGCATCTCTGGGTTGAGAAATTCCCTAGCAGGGTGCTGACCAGCCACTGCCAATGAGCCAATGCAGAGCACAGACACAGGTAAACTTTAGTTTATGTTTTCCAAGTGACACAGTCCACCAGAGGATGAAGGAAAATGTGTGTGCTACTCAGCAGATGACAATTATATGTTCTTCCCTCCAAAGCTGAGTCAGAAAGAATAATAAAAGAGAAGATGTGCTTATTACATAATAGGAATACTTATTACAATAGGAACAAAAAAAAGATGTTTAATTACCAGAGAAAGAATGTCTTTTGTTGGAGTAGCCCTTCAACTTAGATCAAAGAAATACCTTCTTTATTTGTCAGTGAATCAGATTGAAAATATGTGAAGCACCTATTATAAGTTTATCAACTTCTTAGGACTTTCATAGTTTTCAGATGAAAGGAGAGACCAAAGGAGACAGTATACTTTAAGCAGGTGTGTCCAACCTATAAGGGGGGAGCAGGGTGGGACATTCATGCAGCTAAATGTATTTGTTACTGTGTTCATTGGTGATATGGATTACATTATATTCATGAATCAGTATTAAATTCTTATTTCAACCCTTGAGGATCATATGGCCCAGAAAAATAAAAATGTTGGACACACCTGCTTTAAGCTATCTCTGGAATAGATAAGTTATATGTAATAAAAATTGGCAAATACAAGACAAAATGGAGTCAGTTTTATCAACTCTCAACACTTATAGTTCTTAAAATATCTTCTTTTAACACTATATATAGTTACATATTTCAAATATATAATATAAATATGTGTAGAAATACAAATATACACACACAAATATGAATGGTACATACATTATATGCATGCATATATACATAAATATACTTTCATACACATGGGTACAGATGTGTGTATATCACTTAGATCTAATTCACTTGTATGTTATGCCATTCCTGATGTTACTGATCTCTTTGATTATTTAGTTTCCAATTAATTTTTGATCTATCTTTCTTTGTAACATAATTTTTATTGTATCATGATCTGAAAAGGATGCATTTAATATTTTTGTCTTTCTGCATTAGATTATGAAGTTTTTATGTCCTAATATGAGTTCACTTTTTTTGTAGGTCCCATATACAGCTGAGAAAAAAGGTATATTCCTTTTTATCTCTATTTAGTTTTCTCCAGACTTCTATCATAGCTAACTTTTCTAAAATTCTGTTTACCTCCTTCACTTTTTTCTTATTCTGTGGTTAGATTTATCTAATTCTGAGAGAGGGAGGTTGAGATTCCCCATATATTCTCTGTTACATTTCTTCCTGTGACACTTAACTTCTCTAAGAATTTGAAAGCTATACATTTGTTGTATATATATTTGTACTGATATTATTTCTTTGTCTATTGTGCCTTTTAGCAAGATATACTTTCCTTTCTTATCTCTTTTAATTAAATCTGATTTTGCTTTTGCTTTGTCTGAGATCAGAATTGCTACTCCTGCTTTTTTTTTTACTTTTTACTTTTACTTTTTACAAAGCAGAATATATTTTACTCTGGCCTTTTACCTTTACTTTGTGTATTTCTCTCCACTTCAGCTGTGTTTCTTGAAAATAACATATTGTAGGATTATTGTTTTTAATACCCTCTGCTGTCCTCTTCTATTTTATGGGAGAGTCAATCCCATTCACATTCACAGTTATGATTATTAACTCTATATTTCCCTCTATTCTTTTTTCCATATATATGTATATATATATATATATATATATATATATATATATATATATATATATATATGCTTTTGCAAGGCAAATGGGGTTAAGTGGCTTGCCCAAGGCCACACAGCTAGATAATTATTAAGTGTCTGAGACCAGATTTGAACCCAGGTACTCCTGACTCCAGGGCTGGTGCTTTATCCACTATGTCACCTAGCCGCCCTTCCCCCACCATTTATATTTTTTCTCTCAACATGTATCAGGGGAATTCTAGGAACAGAAATTCTGTTATTTTTTGTGTTGGTAATACATTTTGTGTCTTTTCTGTACTGTATTTACTGTACTGTTCTGTATTGATCTGATGGATGGTCATGTGTCTGACTATGTCAAGCATGCTCAATATGTAACTCATGTATAGTACTAAGGAATAATGCTCATATACAGTCACAATCAGACCAGGTGTTAACTAAGCTCCACCCTTGGAGTATGAGCATTAGAGTACCACTCCTATACAAGGTGTAGGTCATTTCCTAAACACCCATTTCCTCCCACATGGAAATGTATTTGAGCAGGATGAGCAAGATTCTGTCCCAACTTGCCCTACTCGACTCCCAGATGAGTTGCTCTGGTCCTTTTCCTCTTCCATTCTCCAAACTGGATCCACATGCTCCAGTTCTATGCTATTGGACTAATGTGATCCCAATTCTATGTGTCTGGGTCTATGTTGATCTAAGTTTCCTTTCCTTTCCTTTTTTTCCCCTTTCAAACCTGACTATCCTCTTTGCTATTCTCTCTCAACTGTCTTTTTTGCTTAACTCTAATACCTTTTTAGAAACTACTCTCTTCAAGAAACTCACTAGTTGCTTCTCCAAAGGATCTAACTTGTGAATTTATTGTAGTAGTTTCTGGACTTTTTGTAAAAAAAAAAAACTTTTGGTAACTGGTAAACCATTTGGGCAACCTGTGAATTAAAGTCTAGGCATTTCTTAACTCCCAGAGTCAGAGATTATGAGTTCTTCACTTGAATGAAGCACAGCTGGATCTTTCCACTCCCAGTTGCTCTGACAATATTTTTGATGTTTCTGAGTAGGCACAGTTTTCCCTCATTCCTTAACACTTTCACCCTATACCTCACCAGTATTTTGCTTTTGATCACTAACTCCCTCAATCTGCCTTCCCTTGTATTAGCTTCTCTTTACCCTTTCTTTCCCTTTGCATGGTCCTCTTCAAAAAAAAGGAGAAACAACAATGTATGTGTGCAGTTGGAGCTGCTCCACTGCTAGACAATTGGAGCAAGACAACCCTCCCTCCCTCCTTCCCTTCCTTCCTTCCTTCCTTCCTTCCTTCCTTCCTTCCTTCCTTCCTTCCTTCCTTCCTTCCTTCCTTCCTTCTGTATCACACCCATACCTGCAAAGTGCTCTGCCCAAAGGAATATAAATTTTGATCATTGAAATCTGGCAAAATATCTTGGGTTTTACCAGCCCCAAATTCACTTTAGCTCTCATTGACTGGTCAACAGTAGGTCCTAGAGCAAGCCCCACTTGATCATTATTTAGGTTCTGATTGTATCAGAGTGAATGCAAATAGCAATTATTTCTGTTTTGACCAAAAATTCTGAGGTTCCTCTCCTCCTAGATTGATTTGTTTTGATTACTCAAAAGAGACTATTTTTTGCCTCATTTTTTTCTTACCTATCCTTAAATCACTGAATGGTCATTGCCTCAGTCAAACTGAGACCTGGGAAAATTTAAAAATGCCAAGGTCCAACCAAGATGGTGGTGTGAAGCTAACATACTCCCAGAGCTTCTCCCTACCAAAGAGAAATGAAGCCTCTGCACTGACATTAAATCTAAAGATCCACCAAGAAAAAGAGAGGATCCAAAGAAGTTTTCACTGATAGACATAATAGAGGATCTTCAGTGAAGGTCTGTCTCTTTGGGGGAAAGGGGAAGTAAAGCCCAGTGAAGTGGGAGAACAGAAAAGTCAGTGGGAAGTTTTTAGCCATAGTGCAATCCAGGTCCCAGCAGCTTGAGAACAGCATAGGTTCCCACAGCTAGATAGCAAGCCAGCAGGGAAAGCTCCAACTGCAAACAAAGTCTGAACCCTTAGAATATGGGGCAAAAGACAGGACTGGATTGGGACACACCACTGCATACTCAGAACCTGAACCTAAATGAGGAAATAAACCTCTCCAAAGACAAGGCCTGGACTACATAGGCGATATCTTGGTCAATGACAAACCAGGGATCAGACCCCAGCCCCAGCATAAAAGGTCAAGAATAGCAAAGTAACCAATGGAAAATAATGTAAAGGAAAGTGGCCTGGCTCTATCAGATCTAAAACCATACTATAATGTGACTGGTTAAGAAACAGAGTAATGAATCAGTGGATTAGGTTAGGTTCAGAAGAAACAGTAGTAAATGACTTCAGTAATCTACTATTTGACAAACAGGGATAAGAACTCACTATTTGGCAAAAAGTGTTGGGAAAACTGGAAAATAGTATGGCAAAAACTAGGCATAGACCCACATCTCATACCCTTTACTGAAATAAGATCAAAATGGGTACAGGATTTAAACATAAAGGATAACATAGAGATATTAATAGACCAAGAAATACTTTATCAGAGTTATGGAAAGGGGACAAATTTATGAACAAACAAGAAATAGAGTGCATAATAAACTACAAAATGAATAATTTTGACTATATTTAATTAAAAAGTTTTTGCACTAATAAAATCAATGCTGCCAAAATTAGAAGGAAAACAGAAAGCTAAAAAACAATCTTCACAAGTAGTTCTGATAAAGGTCTCAATTCTAAAATATATAGAGAATTGCATCAAATTTATAATGTTACAAGTCATTCCCCAACTGATAAATCGTCAAAGGATATGAACAGTTTTCAACTGAAGAAATTAAAGCTATATATAATCATATTTTAAAAATGCTCCAAATCATTATTCATTAGAGAAATGCAAATTAAAACAACTACGAGTATCACCTCACACCTATCAAACTGATCATTTCCCCTTTTTGTCATCTTAGCCGATGTTAGAGGGATTGTGGGAGGATTGGGAAATTGATGCATTGTTGGTGGAGTTGCGAATTGATCCAACCATTTTGGAGACCAATAGGGAACTATGCCCCAAAAGCTATAAAACTGTTCATGCCTTTTGACTCAGCAATTCCAATTCTAGACCAATATCCAGAAAAAAAAATAAAAAATGGGAAAAGTCCCATGTGTTCCAAAATATTCAGCAGCTCTTTTTGTAGTGGCAAAGAATTGGAAATTGAGGGGATGCCCATCAATTGGGGAATGGCTAAACAAGTTATGGTACATGAAAATCACAAATGGTCAGATTCTGGAGAAGCATGGAATGACTTATGGGATCTGATGCTAAGCAAAGAGAGTAGAACCAAGAGAACAATGTACACATTAACAACAACAACATTGTGAGATGATCAACCCTGATGGAAGCAGCTCCTCCCAGCAGTTCAGAGAGCTAAGACAACCCTATTAGACTGGCTATGGACAATGTTATCCCTATTCAGAGGAAGAAAAACAAAAAAAACAAAACAAAATGAAAACCTTTCAGAATCTGCTGAACACTACATTCACTTTTTCTTAATGTTTAAAATAAATTTATTTATTTTTGAATTTTACAATTTTTCCCCAGATCTTGCTTCCCTCCCTTCACCTCCCACAGAAGGCAGTCTGTTAGTCTTTACATTATGCTATACATTGATCTAAACTGAATACGTTCACTTTTTTAAAAAATATCTCTTATATATTTCTTTCCCTTAATCCTAATTCCTCATGCTGAAAATGACTAATCTACAAAACATATTTAAACAAGTGTGTATGTACAATATTAACCTGACTGCTGCTAAGGGGAGGGTGGAGGCAAGTTTTGTAATTTAAAAATATACATATGCATATGGATAAACGTTAAGAAAAACTTTAATAACATGTATTTGGAAAAATAAAATATCATTAAAAAAGCAAAAATGCCAAGATCTCCCATTGCATCCATGGCCATCTTGAGTCCTCCTGATCCATCTCTGGTCAATGGACCCAGATCACTTTAGAGGGGAAAGTGAGGCTAGTGATTTTGCACAGCTCTCCTTCACTTAAATCGAAGTCACCTACATATCATGGCATCACCTCCCTGATGTCATGGTTCTCTTGGATAACAAAGGACTAACAACATATATCACTAGTAGCTGAGAGAATCAGGGAAAGACTTCATGCAGAGGTATGCTGGTAAATGTTTAACTATCTCCTTTGAGAGGGATATGTCAACTATTGTAGCATTATAGATTTAGAGCTGGAAGAACTCAGAGATTATTTAATGAAATCCTCTCATTTTTCAACTGGGGAAACTAAAACTAGAGAAATTAAGGAATTTACCCAAGGTTGGAGGTACAATCAAATTTGAACCCAGATCCTCTGACTCCAAAACCATTTACCTTTTCCCCATGATGCTACCTCTAGGGAGAGAAGAGTGCTAATAAAAGAATAGAAACCTATCACACATTTAAAAAATATAAATGTCTATCTGAGCTTATTTAAACAAGCCTTAAGGAATGACACTAAAACAGCACATGAGCTGACTGTTGTGCTCTGGCCCACACTGAACACATTCAAAGCATGAATGCAATAAGAGGACTGGCATATTAAATCAATGAACAAAATGGGAGAAAGAATGAAAAACAAAAAAGAGTATAAAAAGGCTGTGCTAGAGAGAAACAAATCAAAAGAAATTTTGAACTACAGTGAATTCCAAATTACTAATGCAAGCATTATCAGATAATTGTGAATTTCCAGAGCTCTAGGATCCTTAGCCCTAATTTCAGCAGCTGTGGCCCAGAATTTAAATATGTGTAAGGGAACTGTGAATAGAGAGAGAGCCTTTCCTTTCATCTGGACTAATCACTTCAGGTGTTAGTACTAACCTGTACCACTCCCTTGGTTAAACTTACTGCTTATAGACTAATTATTATTCATATGAATGTTTTATTTCCCTATCAAGATTATATGAACCAGTCACCATATCCTTGTGTTTCTTTTCAAAGTATCTCTATAGCACAGGCAGTACTTTGAACATGGTAAGTACTCAGTAAATATTTGGTAATGATTACAATAATAATGGTTAACTGTAGTTTTCAAATATTTAAGTTATTTAAAGGAAATAGTACTTTGTGGGCAAATATTGATATGGTAAGGCCTTGTTCTCCTACACCTCTTTTCCAATTCCAAATTAGAATTTTATCTCCTCCCTTAAATATTGTTGATCTAGAGGATATGTTTTTCAGATTCAAACTAATTTCTGATTGCTATCCATCAATCAGAGGGAGCAGGACTTAAGTTTGATCTACAAGACCCATTTTCCATTAAGTTCTATAATGAGTACACTTAGCAGTTAACTCAATGAACTTTGGAACTTTTTCCTCACTGGTGAAAATCATTGCCCTGGTTATGCATAAGAATGTTGTTGGAGTTGGTGAGAAGGCTGGTGGGGAGAAGAGAGCTTGGGAGAGAAGAGATCTTAATCAGAACCCCTGGGGTGGCAGCTCTTAGATGAGTAGTGCTAGAAAAACATGGACCACCAGATGATATCAAAATCCTCCTTGGGGCAAGGTAGCTTTATTTAATGTAAGGAATACTGGTATTCCTGCCAAGGGGGGAGAAAAAAGGAAAAATCTGGAAGAGTAGGGAAGAAGATGAGGGGAACCAAGTAATCAAGGGTCTCTTTCAGATAGTGTCAATCCAGTGTCAGAGAAATGCAGAATTAACTGTGTTGGTTAGAAATATAGGTAGTGGAAAAAAAAAAGAAATATAGGTAGTGAAAGAAACAAGTAATCTCTATAAAAAACATTTAAAAAGCTAATTAAAATACAGAATCACCAATGAGGGTGGATGTTTCCCCTTTGAAAAGGGAGTTCCCACCCTTTGACTCTCTTCTTGAATGATGTCACTGTTATACTCCTGCAGGCTATGAATCACATCCTGGGCTTACAAAGGACAAGTGAATTGGTGTTACTATTGTTAGCCCAGAAAAATGGAATGGTTCTCTAAGATGACATTTCTCCATCTTTATGTAATATTCTTTTTGAGAGGGGTGGAAGGACTACTGTCCAGAAGTAACAAGTATAAAGGTCAAAGTTCCCTTTTTCGTGTTTTTAATTTATCCCAATTTGTCTGTACTGAGTCCTAATTATGTGGCACTAAGGACTTGATCACTTGCTTAAAAGATCCTTAAAGAGGTTGAGAAGACCCTTCACTTGACTTTAGCCATCTGTTTTCTAGTGCCCTAGGAATGGGAAAAATTGGCAGTAGGTCTACATTATGTAAGACAACCATCTACTTTATTTTCCTTTTTTTTAAAATTAATTTTTATTAAAGATATTATTTGAGTTTTACAACTTTCCCCCCAATCTTACTCCCCCCCATGGAAAGAAATCTGTCAGTCTTTACTTTGTTTCCATGTTGTACCTTGATCCAAATTGGGTGTGATGAGAGAGAAATTATATCCTTAGAGAAGAGACAAGAAGTCTAAGAGGTAACAAGATCAGACAATAAGATATCCATTTTTTTCTAAATTAAAGGGAATAGTCCTTGCACTTTGTTCAAACTCCACAGCTCCTTATCTGGATACAGATGGCACTCTCCTTTGCAAACAGCCCAAAATTGCTCCCGATTGTTGCACTGATGGAATGAGCAAGTCCTTCAAGGTTGATCATCACCCTCATGTTGCTGTTGGGGTATGCAGTGTTTTTCTGGTTCTGCTCATCTCACTCAGCATCAGTTCATGCAAATCCCTCCAGGCTTCCCTGAAATCCTGTCCCTCCTGGTTTCTAATAGAACAATAGTGTTCCATGACATACATATACCACAGTTTGCTAAGCCATTCCCCAATTGAAGGACATTTACTTGATTTCCAATTCTTTGCCACCACAAACAGGGCTGCTATAAATATTTTTGTACAAGTAATGTTTTTACCCTTTCTCTTCATCTCTTCAGGGTATAGACCCAGTATTGGTATTGCTGGATCAAAGGGTATGCACATTTTTGTTGCCCTTTGGGCGTATTTCCATATAGCTCTCCAGAAAGGTTGGATGAATTCACAGCCCCACCAACAGTGTAATAGTGTCCCAGATTTCCCACATCCCTTCCAATAATGATCATTATCCTTTCTGGTCATATAGGCCAATCTGAGAGGTGTGAGGTGGTACCTCAGAGAAGCTTTAATTTGCATTTCTCTAATAATTAATGATTTAGAGCATTTTTTTCATATGGCTATGGATTACTTTAATCTCTTCATCTGTAAATTGCCTTTGCATATCCTTTGACCATTTGTCAATTGGGGAATGGCTTTTTGTTTTAAAAATATGACTCAGTTCTCTGTATATTTTAGAAATGAGTCTTTTGTCAGAATCATTAGTTGTAAAGATTGTTTCCAAATTTACTACATTTCTTTTGCTCTTGGTTACAGTGATTTTATTTGTGCAAAAGCTTTTTAATTTAATGTAATCAAAATTTTTGGTAATGTTCTTCAACTCTTCCTTAGTCATAAACTGCTCCTCTTTCCATAGATCTGACAGGTAAACTAGTCCTTGATCTTCTAATTTGCTTATAGTATTGTTTTTTATGTCTAAGTCCTGTAACCATTTGGATCTTACCTAGTTAAAGGGTGTTAGGTGTTGGTCTAATCTAAGTTTCTTCCATACTAACTTCCAATTATCCCAGCAGTTTTTATCAAAGAGGGAGTCATCTACTTTATTTTCATAAAAAACTGCACAAATGTCACAAAATGAAAATAAAATCCTTTCCACTTAATTCAGATTCCAGTGGACCAGAGGGGAAAACAGAATGCTGCAGACTTCTGAGTTAAAGTAAGGTGACATTTTGGAGGTCAATATTTTAAAGTTGATTCAAATGCAAACATTAAATAGTTTATTACCCTACTGGTGGAAAGGCTTTATATCTTATTTTGAATTGGAAGTTCTTTTAGTAAGGCTTTTGTTTTGTTCAGTTGTATATTATTCTTTGTGATCCCATTTGGGGATATCTTGTTATTTCCTTCTCCAGTACATTTTTCCATAAGAATAAATTGAAACAAACAGGCTTAAGTGACTTGCCTGTGGTCATGCAGCTATCAAGAACCTGAAGTTAGATTTGAACTCAAGTTGTCTTAATTCCAAGTGTGGCACTCTCTCCACTTCAACATCTAGCTGTTGAAGACCTTTCATCCCCTTTAATGGTCTCTGTGTGGCTCCAATACCCTAAAGAGTAAATCAATATCTACTGTTAAATCAGAAAGCTCTCTAAGTCTTTTGCCCTTTAAAGACCTCCTTCTAGGGTGACCTATTTATCACCCTAGGTTCCCTTCCAGAAGGAAAACACAAGTTCTTTGTAAAGATCTTAGGATAATTCACATTGCTTTGTAGAGGTCTTACCATAACTGATAAGGCTCAAAGATCTTAGGTTTGGGAGGAGCCATCCCTTCTGTCATGTCTGCCTGCACATATCTTCTAGAAGATGTGTCTGACATCCCCTTCCATCCTAAGTTGAGGGCCACTTTCTTGATGCAAAAACTGAAGTAGCTTTTCAGATCCCATCTTCTGATAGTGAAAGGTATAAAAATCCAATCTTTCTGCAAAACTACATTTTGAGGGTCCAGTTTTCTACCCAGGCTCTTCACACCTGTATAATCAGTGAACTTAGAGAAATATTAATAAACTTAAATATTAACCTAATTCTGTTTTATTCTTTAAGGCCAAACTCTGGAGGTTACTGTCCATCCATTATTAGGACAGACTCTGAAGATTGACACTATTTAAATTAATTATTATTTTTTAAGGTCATAAGTGAAACCCCAAAGATTTTATGACCTGCCCAAGTTCACACAAGGAATAAATTATTATTTTTGTTTGTTTTTGCAAGGCAATGGGGTTAAGTGACTTACACAAGGTCAATGGCTAAGTAAGTATTAAGTGTCTGAGATCACATTTGAACTCAGGTCCTCCTAACTCCAGTGCTAGTGTTCTATCCACTGCACCACCTAGCTGCCTCCAGACAAGCAATAGGTTATAGAGTTGAGAAATAGAGGGATTTTTGAGATTAATTCCAGAATGAATGCCACTATATGTTGCTTTACATTCATGTGCAATCCAGGTTGGTCTAGGCATGCCTAATTCAACTAATATAGGTGTCCTTGAGGAACCTTTGATAAAGAATGGGGTCCTATGAGTCCCCTACCACTTGGATGGGGGTAGTCTCCCTTGACTGGCTATGTGTATCTTTTAAAACTGGCAAGAATGATTCTTTCATTCTCTTTTCTGACTTCTTTTTCCATGATTCCTGTTTGCTGTTCCTGGCTTGAATGCTATGAACTGAACCGTGGAAAAAGAAGGATTTGCTTTCCTCTCTTTTACCCAGCTCTAAGAAATGGGTCTGGTGATATTTTTTCCTATTCTTCCCTAGTTTGTTTGTCTTCCCTAGTTTCAGGTGCTGGAGGTGATTCTCATGGGACCCAAGAGTTTCACCCAGGGTGACCTGGGAACCAGGTTTGTAGGCCAAGTGATTCAGCCAATCAGCCCAGTATGAAATCTCTGAGAAGCCAAGATACCTAGGACGCAGAGCTAGAGGTAAGGGCTGTACTTGGAACTGAGACTATGTTCTATGGGAACAGAGTTAAGCCATAAAATTAATCTTCTTCCCCTTCCCAGGGACTTTAATGATGCAAGGGGGAAGAGGATTATGCCATCCATGGGTTGGAGGGAATAAATCTGTATATTTGTTATTATTTTTTGAAGTAAACACTCCTTTTCCAAAGCTCTCATATTACATATAGAATATTTCAAAACATTTTTATGGGTCATAACACATCTCATTTTCTTTTAGGGAGCACAGTGGATAGTGAGGAGCTTGGAGTCAAGAAGACCCATTTTTTGGGGAATACAAATCTGACCTCAGTCACTTGCTAGCTGTGTGTCCCTTGGCAAATCATTTAACTCTCTTTGCCTCAGTTTCTTTATCTGGAAAATTAAGAAGAAAACACTAAACCAGTCTAGTATCTTTGATAAGAAAACCCAAAGCAGTTCTGAAGAGGTAAATAAAATTGAAAAAACGACTCAATAACAGCATAGATGTGGAAGGGTCCTCAGAGGTCATCGAATCCAAAGAAACTGAGACTCAAGGAGTGACTTGGTCAGATGGGTATCAGAGGTCAGAGATGAGTTCAAATCCTTTGACTACAATCAAAACTTTTCAATATACCA
Organism: Macrotis lagotis; assembly: GCF_037893015.1. Lineage (NCBI taxonomy): Eukaryota > Metazoa > Chordata > Mammalia > Peramelemorphia > Peramelidae > Macrotis > Macrotis lagotis. The sequence continues at coordinate 459,732,306 of NC_133666.1, forward strand.
TAGACCTTTCTTTCCTTCATGTCATTTTCCCACCTTTAGTTGATTGTGGTTAAGACTCAACCCAGAGTGGGCTTCAAGAGTGAGGATCCTTCTTTCCCTGAAGCTACAGTAGGCTGGCTCTTTTCTTCTGCTTCCTTTGCCAAAGGAGTTTAAGGGAAAGTGTAATAACCTTGTGCTCTCCTTCTGGAAGAGAAACTGATAAACTGATAAATCTAGAAAGAGGTCTTTAAACTGCAAAAGTTTGGGAAAGCTGCTAGGTAAAGCTTTCTGATTAACAGTAGATATTGATCTACTGTTTAGAGATTTCTACATGCTCAGAAGGCAGAAAAATTCTAATAGCTAAGAGGAATCTTTTATGCCAAGTATAACTAAGTTGAATTGAAATAAGAAAATTAAACCTGGAAAGGTAGCATTGAGTACTGGATGAAGAACCAGCCTCAAAATCAGATTGGATTCAAATCTCAACTGACTCAAACTGGTAATGTGACTGCACAAGTTACTCTCGCCATGCCCCCAGGTATCTCTTAAAGGTTGTAACTGCTAATCTTCAGTGGTACAGTGGAATTTCCTCATGCTTCTCAGGACTAGACATAAAAAATTAAGACATTAAGAAATATATATTGTTTTCTCCCACTGGTTCTTCAGTTAAATTGCAACGACATCTGATACAAATAATACCCAACTGGCCTAATCCTTTTTCCAATTTAAGTTAAGCAATTTCAAAGAGATATTACAAAGATAAAATAAAAAAAATGATGAAAAGAATCAATTCATATCAGCAAGCATTTATTAAGCACCTACAATATGCCAAGCCTTGTAATAGGTGTTAGGGGTACAAAAATAAAAATGCAATAGTTTTTTCCTCAAAAGGTTAACATTTTACTGATGGAACATGATATGTGATGTCATTGGTCATTTTCAAAAACAAAGGAACAATGTCAACAACAAAATTATAGTAGGTATCTGATAATTATTGACTGCCAAAGTATGGAATCTAATACTAGACACACTAGTCAAGTCAATTATAGCAGCAAGAGGGATAAGACAAACCAGACATTCTCAATCCATCTGAGTACTGGAGAGAACTAGTCCAAGCACAAAATCCCAGTCTAAGTCTAAAAATGTCAGGAACAGAAGAAAACACTGAACAGAATGAATAAATACTGTAGGGCAAGAAAAGTCCCACAAATAAGCCCAGAAGAGAATAACCCCACAATAGCTATAAGTAGAGTCTCAGTGAAAAAAAAATGATGACCCAAGGTCTTATATAATAGTGGCCAGAAGAAATGAGTTTACAAAATAAATGAAAGTTTGGAAGAAAAAAAATGAGGTATGCAGTGGATAGAGAGAGGTCTGAGACTGAAGTTAGGAAGGCTCATCTCTCTATGTTCAAATCTGGCCAAAGACATTTACTAGCTATGTGATCCTGGGCAAATCACTTAACCCTGTTTACTTCAGTAACCTCAACTGTGATATGAACTGGAGAAGGATATAACAAATCAGTCCTGTATCTTTGCCAAGAAAACCCTAAAACCCTAATTGAAGATCCAGACACAATAGAAACAACGGATCAATAAAAAGCAAAGTTAAAAAGGTTGAAAAAATCATTTGAAAATATAAAATTTTCAGAAAACACATGAAATATAGGTCTCAGAGAAATAATTTGAGAATTAGTCTCCTGAAAACCTTGATCAAACCAAAACCCTGACAATTGTATTTCAGAAATTTAGGCATGACTATTTTGCCTAATATATGTAATTTGGAACATGTCCAGATTGCTTAGAATGAAGGATTCGGGATTCACTGTCACATGGATGGAGGTAACCTTATTTGATTGACTGTCTGCATCTTTAAAACTGAGCTATTCATTCTCTTTTCTGCCCTTAGAGCCTGGATTGGGTGGGTGGGTGGGAGGTGGTATGCAATTATCCAACCAGCCAGCCCATCTTCATGGAAGCCCTGAGAAACTAGGTAGCTTGGGGAATTTTGATTTTGGAATTAGGATTGTGCTCTGTAGAAATTTAAGATACTAACTTAATCACCTTCCCCTCTCAAAACTTTGGTGGTGCAGAATCTCCTATATGTTGGGGACATATGTTTGCATATTTGTGATTAATACCTTTTAAACTAAATATGTGTAAAAATTAACCTGCTAGTAGCTGCAAATGAATTGTAATAAGCAGTCAAAGGATGGGAAAATGGGTACATGTGAAAGAGTTAATCTTGCAAAAGGGACTGATTGTTCATCAGTCCGGAGAAAATCATGAAAAAAATGAGGGGCAAAATAGACAAAAAAAAGGATGTTTTTTAAAAAAATAGTCTCTGTTTTTCTTAATGTATGCGATACAGTGATTTTGTTTACTGGTAGTAAATATGGCAGAGTCTATGTGTTCCACCAACCTCAGCTGGCCCTAATCTATCTTCCATCTTGCTCCTGAGTTGATTTGCATGGTAAATAGACACAAACAAATCTCACCAAAGCTATACACTGTTCCTTTGCAGTTTTATTAAATAGGATAATATGAGGGGACTTGAGGCTCAGTGGATAGAATGTTGGGTTCAGAGTCACAAAGACCTGGGCTCAAATTTTGCTTTAGACATGTGTGATCCTGTGCACATTTAAAACCTCCAACCACTCCTCCAATATGTTTGCCAAGGAAACCCCATGGGCAATACAATTCATGGGGTCATAAAGAGTTGGGCATGACCACAGCAGCAACAATGATTAGCAATTTAGGCGTCTGAAAGAAATTGAGAGGAATTTTCTCACCTAATTATATGAGTTTAGACTGCACCACCTCACTTTTCCCAACAGTCCAGCAAAAGGAGTTTAAAGGACAGACTTAAATACTTAAGAACTACTTTAGTGAGCTGGTTGACTGAAGCTGGAGTGAAGGGAGTCCTTTCAGTCTGATCATGGTTGTACTTGCCCCATGAGTCAACTCAAGTACAAGCTTATAAAGGATCAACGAGATCTGGAGTTACTAGCAACCTTTTCTCCAATTCCTACTCACAACCAAAATTGTTATATTCCTTGCTTCACTATAAAGCAGGAGGCAAAAAGAGTGGTAGCAAGGATTGGGGAAGAGGGATTGAGAGACATGAAGTTTGGAACAGATGCTCGTGGAAAATGAGTTTAAATCATGATCTAAAGGATTATTGTAGATTAAAAGAATCCAGTTGAGATAAGATGACATGAATTTGTAGTGAACCCATCCAACATAATGGAGTGACTTTTTCTAGTGCTAGTCAGGAATAGGAGCAAAAAAAGTTGGAAATAATTCAGAGTTGAGGCTTGTTAGGTCATGAATGACCATAGGACAAACAGTAAAGACATAGTTCCCCAGATTCTGTTTAGTCAGACCTTTTCTTGGGGGTTGTGTTCAGTCCTGTAAACCATAGTTTAAGAAGGGCATTAATGAGTTGGAGAGTGTCCAGGGGAGAAATATGAAAAGAGCCTTTTGTCTATGTGATATAATCCACTGAAGGAACTGAGTGTTTTAGCCTAGAGAAGAGAATACTCAAGGTAGGGGACTTATTATTTGTTTTCAAGTATTTGAAAGGCTGTCACATGGAAGAGGCCTAGACTTGTTCTTGCCGCTATGGGCAGAACTACTGTAGAGGCTGCAAAGAAGTTAATTTAAACTTGATGTTGAGAATAACTTTTTTTTTTTTAGTTTTTGCAAGGCAATGGGGTTAAGTGACTTGCCTAAGGCCACACAGCTAGGTAATTATTAAGTGTCTGAGGTCAAATTTGAACTCAGGTACTCCTGATTCCAGGGCCAATGTTCCATCCACTTTACCACCTAGCCACCCCAAGAATAACTTTTTAATAATTAAAATAATTTAAAAGTCTTCCCAAGGAGACTGGCTGAGTTCACATTTAGTAAAAGTTTCTTTGTCCAACCCTAAACTTGGAAGAGGAAGATGAATGAAGGGGAAATAGATATTCAGAAAATGCCCAAACACAGGTGTGCTAGAGCCAGCTCAAATTGGGTTGCAAGAGCCAATTGTTAAATTTTCAGTTTGAACACTTATATCTCCTATATCAGCAATCACCACAAATCAAAGTTTGATTTATTGTTTTGTTGATTGTCTTTAGGCTTAAGAAAATGTATCTTAGACTTTTGAAAAAAGTGTGTCATGCATATATTTGTTTCTGGAAAGTCAACTGTTAAACATACACCAATACATCACTGTACATGCTTGGCTCTTGGTCAGGCCTGGTGTCTGAGGAAGGGTCCTAAATCCAGACCTTTCGGGAAGAACACAGTCTCCAAGCTCTGGGAAGGGTTCTGATGCTGGGAATTATGAGCCTAGGAAATGTAATTGGAAACAAATTTTGTAATCTTTTTGCACTGTTAAAATCCTTTAATCTTACTAATCCTTGTAGCCTCTGCACTGTTAAAACTTCCTCTTGACTTAGATTTTGATTTTGGTCATGCTTTCATCTGTGGGTCAAGCTAGATGCTAGATTACACAGGTGACAGTCATTTTAAGCCACCTCCCTCAAATACCTCTTTCCAATACAGGACCCCCCCCACTCCCATGGCTTCTAAAGTGGGCATTTAAGGGGGCTCTGGGGGTGCTAAGGCCTCTTTTTCTTTTTGACCTCCTATAAGCAAGTTAATCTGCAGCTGGCCTGCTTTGTTAATGTGCAATACCTAAAACCCACCTGGCCTTTAATGATCTCTTAAGTTTTCTGTTTCTTTGTTGTAATGTAATTCTTTGTTGCAATGATTTATTAATAAATGCCTTTTTTTCTTTTTCATCTGCATTCCTGGATTGATTAGTGATTTATCATGAACTCTCCCACATCAATAAGAATGTAAACTTCTTGAGAGCAGGAACTCTACTTTTATTACTGCATAGTGCTTGACAAATAGTTCATGCTTAATAAATGATTTTTTTTATTAAAAAAAATGTGGGAGAGTTCAGTCTGTTCCTGTGATGAATCACTAACTGACCTAGGAATGTAGGTTATAAAAGAAAAAAAAAGAAATGTATTAAGAAGTCATTATAACATAAAGAAAGAGATAAAGTTAAGAGATCATTAAAGACCTTGTGGGTTTTAGGTACTGCAGATTAACTTGCTCACAGAAAGTCAGAAGGAAAAAGAGGCCTTAGCATGACTGCCCCCCCCAAGAGTTTCTTTAAATGGACACTTAGGGGGGTGGCTAGGTGGCACAGTGGATAGAGCACCAGCCCTGGAGTTAGAAGTACCTGAGTTCAAATCCGACCTCAGATACTTCATAATTACCTAGCTATGTAGCCTTGGGCAAGCCACTTAACCCCATTGCCTTGCAAAAACCTAAAAAAAAAACCAAACCCCAAAACAAAATAAATGGTCCGTTAGAGTGGTTGGGGCTCTTGTATTGAAAAGATTGTTTCAGGTCAGGGTAGTCAAGGTCTTTGTAGGAGGTGGCTTAAGATGACTGTCACTTGTGTAATCTAACATCTAGCTTGACCCACAGGTGAAAACATGACCACAGTCAAAGTAAAGGTCAAGAGGAAGTGTTTTAATAGTGCAGAGGCTATAAGGATCAGTGAGATTACAGGATTTTAACAGTGCAAAAAGATTTCAAAATTTTTTTTCCAATTATATATTTCCTATGCCCGTAATTCCCTGCATCATAATGGAAATTTGTTTTTAATTTAATTTTGTTTTTGCTTTTTTGCCTTTAAAATATTCCAGCTCCTCTGGGGATCTATGGCCTTATCAGTGTGAGTATACTCATTTGCCAATGGTGCTGATTCTAACCTAAGCTTTCTCTCTTTTTTCTATGAGACTCTTGAATATTTCTTCCCAGGAGACTTCTAGAAGGGTCCATTGTAGGTCTATTCCTCTCTCTCCCTTTCTAAATCTCTTCCTCCCTCCCTCCCATCTCTCTTTCTGTCTCTTTCTCTCCCCCTCTCCTTTTTTTTTTCTTCCAGCAACATATACAAAAAGAAAACTTCCTCCAAATTTCTTGTTGCATATACCCCAGTGGGGCACTTTGCAAATATTTGTTATCTCTTGTTGTTACACAATCATCCCAGTTCCTTTTCTGTCCTTAAATTTCTCTGATACCTTTTACATCATTCCCCCTTGTGCAATTCCTCACTGATAAAATATTGCAGTTGACTATCATGCACTCTTCATTGTCCTTTGGATGATCAAGAACTTTTTTCAGAGACTAGTATTTTAATGACTCATAGCCATGTGACATGAAGAATATTGATGCTAAAATGATGAGCCCTTGTTTCAGGAAGAAGCTTATGGCCATTTAAACTTTAGGCAATTTCCTAAAGGCAATGCAGCTCTTCCTATTTAATTCTAGTCTATTCATCTTAAAAAAAACCCCATCATGATAAATATGTAAAGTTTTAAAATTGAGTTATTAATAACTTGCAAAACTTTTTTTAACTTTCATTTGGGTTTTTTCATATTTATAATTTATATGTGGTAGCTGGATGGGTTGAAATATGCATTGTTGGAGGGGAATTTTGAATAGAGGAGATCATAGAACCATTTGATAATATGATGTGATTGAATGTAGCACAGTGGGGTATACACTGAGTTTGGAGGCAGGGTACCCGGGTTCAAATCTTGGCTCTGTTAGCTATTATCTAAGTGACCCCAGAAAAACTTTGCTAGGCCTCAGCATGCTCATGTGCAAATAAGGGGGGGGGGATTAGAATAAATGACTTAAAAAATATTTTATTTGTTTTTCCAACATCTGAGGGCACTTTCAGCCCAAAATTTTGATGACAATAATGTTGTTTGTCCTTCATTCTCAAAGAAGACCAAGACATCAGGATGCACTGAAGGCTATTTATGATGCATTTCAACTACTCAGTGGTGACAGAGTCTCATTGATTAGTGATAGGTACAGGATTCTAGAGAGATGGCCTGAATACTTCCATAGTGTTCTTAACAGACCATCATCAATCAATGCAGAACACATTGACTGTTTACCTCAATTTGAAATCAGTTCATCTAGCTGAAGTTCCAACTGAAGTTGAAGTTTTGAATGCCATTAGGCTCCTTTCATGTGGCAAAGCACCTGATGCTGATTCTATTCCAACTGAGATTTACAAGATGGGGGTCCACTGCTCATACAAAAACTGATTGAAATTTTCCAGATAATATGACATGAAAAGATTATTTCTCAGAAATTCAAGAATGCCTCCATTGCCCATCTCTATAAGGGTAAAGGGAATAGATTGTTCTGACAATCACAGGGGTATTTCTCTTTTAGTCATCTCTGTAAGATTCTTGCCAGAGTGCTTCTCAATAGGCTGATCCTTCACCTGGAAAATGGTAACCTCTCTGAGAGCCAGTGTGGTTTCAGAAAGAGTTGAGGAACGTCGATAATGGTGTTTGCTGTCCAGGGAAAATGTCAGGAGCAGAACACAGGCTTTTATACAATGTTTGTAGATCTGACCAAGGCCTTTGATGCCATTAGTCTTGAGGATTATATCAAAATTTGGTTGCTCGAAGTGGTCAATCAGTATTGTACATCATTTGTTTGAGGGCACACTTGCTTGGGTTCTGGATAGTGGATGATGCTTTAGAGATTTGAAACAAGTCTCCCATGCTTTTTAGCATGATATTTTCAAATATGTAATCAAATACCTCATTGAGTATGAACATATAACATCAATGGTAAATTCTTCAACTTGAAAAGAAAGAGATGGGAGAAAAGGAATGGGGGAGGGGAAGGGGGGTATTAGTACATGATCTTCTGTTTGCAGATGACTGTGTTCCCAATGTAGCCTCTGAAGCTGAGATGCAATAAAATATGGATCAATTCTCTGCTGTTTGTGCTAATTTTGACCTAAAAATTAACATCAAGAAAACATAGGTGTTCCATCTGCCAGCATCACACTATCCATATGTGGAACCATTGATTACAGTAAATGGAGAAGTTTGTGGACAAGTTCACTTACCTTGACAGTGTCCTTACCAAGATGATACACATTGATAATGACATTGACACACACATTGTCAGAGCTAGCTCAGTATTTGGGAGGCTCCAAAAGAAAGTGTGGGAGAAAAAAGATGTTAGACTGACTTCCAAACTGAAGGTCTCCAGAGCCATTGTGTTGACTCATTTCTATATATCTGTGAAATCTGGACACCTTGTCAGGAACCTGAATTGCTACCATTTAAATTGTCTTAGGAAGATTTTGAAGATCACCTGGCAGTGGAAGACTTCTTTCTCAAGTTAAACTGACAAGCAATCAAATGTTACTACAGAAAGGGCAACTATAATGGACTGATCATGTTTTTAGAATGCCAGAAGTATGCTTGCCGAAAAGACTACTTTATGGAGAACTCACACAGGATAATCAACAAGGGATATCTGAAAGCCTCTCTTAAGCACTTTAGAATTGATTGTGTAGCATGAGAGACACTGGCACAGGACCCCCCCCCCCCCCAGCATGGAGTGTCCTCATTATCAAGGGGGCTGTACTCTATGAGGAAGGTAGAATTGAAGTGGCTCAAAGAAAATGTGAAATATCTAAATTTAGAATGAACACCCCAGCTATTCACATGGACTATTTGTGCCCCAACCTGCAGTAGAGCATTTCAAGTTCATATTGTCCTGACCAGCCACAATCAGACACTCTGTAATTTGTCTCTAACATGTGCTGTCATTTTGGTCTTCTGCAATAATTAAGGAAAAGAACCAACCAACCAACCTGAAGTTCAGTGATATACTATTCCTCAAGCACCATCCTTGTCTGGTTCACCATGGAAATATATTTAAGCAAGGTCCCTCCCCCAGCCCAGCTTGTTCTCTTTATTACTACTGACTTGACCAGGATGCTATGGTTTCTTCTCCCTTTTCTTTCTCTAAGCTCAGGCTCTATGCTGCTGGACCAATGGGGTCTCAGTTCCATGTGGCTGGATCTCTATTAATCTAAGTTTCCTTTCTTTCCCTTTTTCCTTTTTAACTTAACTATCCCCTTGCTATTCACTCTCTCTTTTTAAATTTTTTTCCTCTATAACATTTTATTTATTTATTTTTCACATTACTACAATAGTCTTATTGTAAAAGTAAACATAATCCCTCCTCCCCCCATAAAGATAGAGAAACCTCAAGAAATATAAAGTGAGAGAAAAAAAATATGTTTCAGTCTGTATTCAAATACCATCAGCTCTTTGGGATAGATAGCATTCTTTATCCTAAGTCCATCAGAGAAATTGCTTCAATATTTTTCCCACAGTTGTTATTGATAGTTCTATTTTTCCCTCCATCCTATTCCTCCCCAACCCTATTTATTCTATTCTCTTTTTCTCCTTTCACCTGTCTCTCCTCAAAAGTGTATTGTATCTGACTACCTTCCCCTACATTCCTCCCCTTCCTCTCCCCCTGTTCCTTTTTTCCCATCTCTTTCTTCTTCTATTTTCTCTAGGTAAAATAGTTTTCTATACCCTTATGAGTGTGTGTATATTATTTCTTCTCTGAGCCACTTCTGATGTAAATGAAGACTCATTCCACCCCCTTCCCCTTCTACTCCATTGCAAAAAGTTTTTCTTCCCTCTTTTATGTAAAATAACTTAGCCCATTCTAACTCTCCTTTCCCAATACATTCCTTTCTCACCCATTAATTCTGTCTTTATACTATATTATACCTTCATATTCAGCTCCCTCCTGTGCCTTGTGCTCCTTTTAACTGCCTTAATGAATGAAAAGGTTCATGAGTATCATCAGTATCTTCTTCCCATGCAGGAATACAAGCAGTTCAACATCATTAAGTCTCTCATAATTTTCCCTTCCCATCCACCCTCTCTATGCTTCACCTGAGTGTATTTGAAGATCAAACTTTCTGTTCATTTCTGGTCATTTCAACAGGAAAGTTTGATTGTCTCCTATTTCATTGGATGGCTATCTTTTCCCCTGAAAGAGTATGTTAGTTTTGCTAGGTAGTTGATTCCTGGTTGTAATCCATTGCTATTCTCTCTTAACTGTCTCATTTTGCATAGCTTTTTTATTTACCTCCTTTCCCAGCTTGTAAACTATCTCTTTAAAATGATTATCCCCTTTGCTATTTTCTCTCAACTATGTCTTTTTTGCTTAACTTTATTACTTTCTTAGAAATTACTATCTCTTTAGTAACTACTACCTTCTTAGAGAAACTGCTATCACCATTAAGAAACTCACTATGTAGCAGCTTCTGCAAAGAACTTAAATTGTGAACTTCTTGTTGTAGTTTGCGGACTTTTGTGGTAGTTTGGAAACCATTTGCGCAACCTGTGAATTAATGTCTAGGACTTTCTTATCTCCCTGAGTCAGAGATTGGTGAGTTTTTCACTCAAAAAAAAAACCACAGCTGTATCTTTGCACCCCAGGTGCTCTGGCAACATTTCTGGGTAGGCACAGCTATCCCTCTCTCTCCAGCAACAAGATAATTCCATGTATAACCTTTCAATAAATTTTTAAACATTTTTATTTACAAATGATATATGAATATACACTAATATGTTGTAAACATATTTAAAATTTATAGTTAAATTTAATAATTTAAATAAAAGATTAAATTAAATTTTTATTTTAAATAAACATTTATTTTTTCCTTTTCATTCCTCCCCCCAAAATAACTGGAATACTTTTTTTTTAGGTTTTTATTTTATTTTATTTTATTTTTGCAAAGCAAATGGGGTTAAGTGGCTTACCCAAGGCCACACAGCTAGGTAATTATTGTATCTGAGGCTGGAGTTGAACTCAGCTACTTCTGACTCCAGGGCTGGTGCTCTATCCACTGTGCCACCTAGCCGCCCCTGGAATATTTTCAATAAATATACATAGTCAAGAAAAACAAATGCTTCTGTTAGCCATGTCGAAAAATGAATGTTTAATTCTTCAGTTCATCACCCCTCTGTCTAGTGGTAGATGACAGTCTTCATTATCAGTCCCCCATTAGAATGTGAGCTATTACATTACTCCTTTATGGCAGAGATTATCTTTATTTTAGTCTCTGCATTTCCAGGGGTTATTAGCACAGTTCCTTGCAGTATTAATACAACAAATATCTATTAATCTAATTGATAATGTATCAAAGATGATCTTCAGCTTAGGTAAACCTTATTCTTAAATGCTGTGATTTTAAGACAAGATATAAATGATACCATAACTAAATGTGAAGATTCTTTTTAAAAAATATTTGGTTTTTAACATTCTTTTATTTTAAATATTTTGAAACCTTTCTCCTACTTTTTCTTCTACCCACTAAGAAGACAAGTAAACAATAGTAATTATACATGTGAACCATGTAAAACATATTTAAAAAATCAAATAAACAACCCCCTCCTCCCAAAAATAAAGTGAGAACATCATACTTCTATTTGCACATAAGAATTTATCAGTTTTTTCTCTGGAGGTGAATAGCATTTTTTGTTGTCAATGGGATCTGTGATAACCAGATAAACAAAAGAATTTGGGGACCACTAAAAGAAAAGAATTTGAGTTCTCTGGGATGTTAAAAATACTCAGATTTTATTATGAAATATATTAAAGTAAACTGGTTAAAAGGGTCAACAAACACTTTGGGACAGGGTGAATAACAAAAGGCTAGGTATGGTTGCTTGGTAGACAGAGGCTGAGACAGGGAGGGCGAAAAAGAGAGACAGGAATAGACAATCAGCTGACTGGGAGAGAGAGACAGAGAGACACAGAGAGACAGAGAGAGACACACACAGAGAGAGAGAGAGAGAGAGACAGACAAAGAGAGACAAAGAGAGACAGACAGAGAGACAGAGAAAAAGGCAGGCAGTCATGAGGCTTAGCTTAGTCTGACCACGTGGCATAGGGGAGGCACATGGTGCTCCACATGGCCTAAGAAAGAGTGTGAGAAAAACCCATCTTGCTAGATTCGAAGAAGGAAGAAGCAATGGTGCTTCCTGTTAAATACCCTTCTGTGACAGGCTGGGTTAGGGGTGGCACTTGGGGAGTGGCTCTATACCTTGGGCCAGGTATCTTCCAATGGCAGGCAACATACAGGTCCCTCTGATCCTAAGGTGCTCCACCTCTAAGTTCAATATGTTATTTCTGATCACACTAGGTCATACTGATCCTTCCTGACCCAAGGTTAAATGGAGGGGAAAATGGGGAATGAGATACAATCAAGGGCAGCAAGGATACAATCATCAGGGTCAGTTTACATCTCAGGAGCAAATAGTCTTTCACAACTAACAAGATTTTTCTCCAGTTGATAGATGGCCAAAGGATATGAATAGACAGTATTCAAATGAAGAAATTAAAGATATTTATAATAATATGAAAAAATTCTTCAAATCATTATTGATTAAAAAACTATGAGATATCACCTCACACCTATCAGATTGGCCAAAATGAGAAAAAAGGGGAAATAATCAGTACTGGAGAGGTTGTGGGAGGATTGGGACATTAATGTATTGCTAGTGGAGTTGTAAAATGATCCAACCATTCTGGAAAGCAATAGGGAGGGCTGGGTAAGGTGGCACAGTGGATAGAGCACCAGCCCTGGAGTCAGGAGTACCTGAGTTCAAATCCAGCCTCAGACATTTAATAATTACCTAGCTGTGTGGCCTTGGGCAAGCCACTTAGCCCCATTGCCTTGCAAAAAAAAAAAAAAGGAAAACAATAGGGAAACACTCTCAAAGAACAATAAAAATGTTCATTTCCTTTGACCCAGCAATTCCAATTCTATACCTATATTCAAGAAGAAATCATAAGAAATAGTAAAAGTCCCACATGTTCCAAAATATTCATAGCAGCTCTTTTTTGTAGTGTCAAAGAATTGGAAATTGAGTGGATGTCCATCAATTGGGGAAAGGCTAAACAAGTTATAGTACATGGATACTATGGAATATTATTGTTCTATAGGAAACCATAAATGGTCAAACTCTAGGGAAGCATGGAATGAGTTATAGGATCTGATGAGAACAATGTACACATTATCAACAACCTTGTGAGATGATCAACCTTGATCGAAGCAGCTGCTGTCAGCAGTTCAAAGAGTGAGGCAACTGTATTAGATCAACTATGGACAATGTTATCCCCATCCAGAGGACGAAAAACAAAACAAAACAGGACAAAAACAAAAACAAAAAACCTCTTCAGAATCGGATAAATGCTTTGTAAAAATTATCCCATGTGTCTCTTTCCCTTAAACCTAATTCCTCATACTGAAAATAATCTGTCAATGTTTATCAAAAAATGTATATACAATGCTAACTTGACTGTTCACCACTGAGGGGAAGGGAGTGGGAAGGGAGAGTGGAAGGAAATTTTGTAACTTAAAAATACACATGATTATATGTATGAAAAAAATTTTAAATAAAAAACAATTAAGATTTTAACAGCATTAAAGCTACATTCATAATTCTCTGCATCATTTTCATCATGAGTCCTTTAGAATTGTCTTGAAGAACTGTATTATTCAGAGTAACCAAGTTTTTCCACTGCTGACCATCATTACAACATTGCTGTTATTGTGTACAATAATCTCCTGGTTCTTTCTTCATTTTTTGCACTACTTCATATAGGCCATGTTTTTCTGAAACTACCCCATCCTCATTTCATAAAACACAAAAGTATTTCATCACACTATCATATGCCACAATTTATTCAGTTATTCCCCAATTGATGAGTATCCTCTCTGTTTCCAATTCTTTGCCACAACAAAAAGAGCTGCTAGAAATATTTTTGTAATGTAAGTCCTTTTCCTTTGATTTCTTTGATATAGAGGTCAAAAGCATAATTTAAAAGCCCTTTGGGCATAACTCTAAATTGTTCTCCATAATGTTTATCTATAATGCTGTTTTGTGAACAATCCCAAGATTCTTCTTTTGCTCTGGAGCTATGACACAGATTGCATATGGGCAATAGAGTTGCCAATCAGTACCAACTGAACTCAGTGTCATCAGAGTCCCCGTAATCTCTTTTTGACCAGTTGTTCAGACTCCCTACTGTCTCTGAATGGAGAGCTCCTGAAGTTGCTGTTGCTGCTGTGGCTGTTACAGCTGACTCCAAGGCTCATCGCTGGTGTCATTCATGCATCTTCTAGCTGGAACCCATCCTGGTGTCCCAGACCTCTCCTGCCAATTTCATAAATTGTCTTAGGCTAGAAAAAAAATCTCACTCTGACCTTTTGTTGGCTCTATTGCTTCAAAATTTGATTAAAGGAATTTTGATAGTTGTTTGAAGGAGAATTTTGGGAGAGTTCAGCTGTATTGCTACCTCTACTCTGTCATCTTCACCTATTCCAAAGAGTTTAATAAAGAAGCTGACAAAGTTGTGCAAATGTGTGACCAGAGACAGAATGATATACTTGGTCTTCCTATTTTCAGTATCTAATAGATGGGTAATCAAACAAACCATTGTGAAGACAATTTTAAGTTATATGCCAGCATCTGTCTCAAAGAAGGAAAAAATAGTGACATCTGATGAAGAACTTGATAAGATCCCCCAAACTAAATCAACATTTCTTTGGGAATAAGTCCATCCATTTGCCTAACTGTTCTTCAACCATGAGAGATTTATGCAAATGAGTGAACCCTGAATTACAAACAAATACTTTCAGTAGTGTTTGTTTCTGGTCTGGATACTTGGTTTCAATTCCTAGTTCTGTGTGACTGGTTGTGACTCTCTGACCAAAATATGGATGATAATATTTGGGTTACCTACAGACTCTGGTCTGAGGAGAACACTTTGTAGAACACTTAGGGTATTACATGAATGTGTGTTTATAAACAATTATCTGTGATTTCATTTTGCAGGGGAAGATAGGAAAAATTATGTTGAAAAAAGAATCAGGATAATCAATAAAGAAGTGTCACAAATATTTAGAATGAATGTGGCACACTAAAAACTAAAATGATTTTATCTTAACAGACAAAAATTTATTGTTTATAGCTGTAAGCAGTCACTTCAGAAAAATTGTGTACAGTCAAATCATCAATTGGTTAAAACTGAGGTAAAAGTAAACACCAGAATAAGAGAAAAGATAAGAAGTCACAGTTATATTATTATGGCTATTCTAGCCTGATTTGTTTAAATTTGAAGAAATGGAAACTGGAAAAACAAATGCAAGATAATTACTACAATATGGGAAATGCATAGAACATTTAGGGAGGGAATAATTTCCTTAACACTTAATCATGGATATGTTCTCTTGTCAGTCTGGAAGACTTGGGATAGCACAAAGCAACATCAGTTTAGAGAGTTGTTTATCCTTTGTTTCTCCAAGAGAATCAAGACTTCAGGAAGGTGATGCCATGGTTTGCAAGTGAATTGGATTTAAGTGAGGGAGACCAGTGCAAAGTCAACAGTCTCACTTTCTTTTCTGGAGTCCCACCATTTCTTTATTTGAAGCATTATGTGTAAAAAAAAGGCAGTAGTATTTACAAGGATATATTAAAGAAGACTGACAAGTTGACTAAATACAAACTCAAGAAAAATTAGTTTTGTAGGTATTTAAGTTTCTAAAGACACAGGAGATTTATTTTTGAGATAGAACAAAGAGGAAATGGTTTAAATATTAAGAAGAATGGAAAAGGATGATTTTCTTTTACAAAGAAAAAAATAAAAAAAGACTGTTGAGGTCATCAAAAACTACTAACCTCATGCCTGCTTTTTCATTGCTTTAAAATTAACAATAGAGAAAATATTGTAAACATCTTTAATGAAAATGTGAGAATAAAAAAAGGTAACTTTCCCCTTTTTGTAAATTAATACCTTTAGACTTTACATATCAATAACTTGTCAACAAACATTACCCCCTCCAACACATACAGTATACCTTTCTATTTTAAAAAATGGGTTATAAAGACATAATGTTGTGATAGTAAAAGATGATACATGCTATTTTTCACTTCTGTAGAATTTATATATTCTTTAACTTTAATAATTTGGAAACAAAATAATTTATTGTATTTTATCTAAATTTAGCTGCCTTTCAATATTTTTCTAATTTTATGATTTTGTAGCAGAGGAAAAATTAGATAAATATTTTCCATAACAAATCTGTTCCCTCTATGCTAACAATGTCAAATAGCATATTTAATCTTTTTATTTCTGAGCCGTTCTTATATTAACACTTACCCCCATCCCATTGTTCAAAGTTTTTTCACAGAAACTACCCCAAAGCCTGCTCCTACTTCTATCCCAGTGTGCAAAATCACCTGATGCCTACAACTGATCAGTCAACTATTCTAGTCTTCTCTAGTTCCTCAGGTAAATCTCCATTATGGTTTAAGACCTTTATTTTGTTATCTTAACAGAATAAACCCTTTTTGTCCCTAAATACTAGTGTGTCAAGAATCAATCTTTTGTGATTTCATTCACACACACACATTCTCAAACTCAAGACTAGATCACCCCAAATTTCTCTGCCATCAAATGTAGATTCCACTGTGCCACCTTGCTGCTCTGAACTGTTCATTTTCACGGGCCATTTCATTGAAATTCTCCCCTTCCTCATTGCTTCCTCTCAGTTCTCTGACTTCTTTAGCTTCCTTTGAGTCCTAGCAAAGATCTCATATTCTACCACCCTTCCTAGTTCTTCTTAGTGTTGTGCCTCCCCTTTTTGATTATTTCCAATATATCCTGGATGGGTCTTATTTTTACTGCCATTTTACAGGTTGTTTCCCCAAGGGAAATTTCTTACAGTAGGGACAGTTGAAGCCCCCATACTTCATACAGTACCTGATACTTAATGGAACTCAGAGTCCTCCATATCCATCTTAAATTATGGACAGCAAGTGCCAAATCCTGAAGTTTTAGGGTTTTTTTTTTTTAAAGCTAATGAATTAAAGCATCTTGAAGATTCTGGATCAGAGTGGGCATTTATCTCCTAGTTATTCCCTAATATATTCCCTAAATTCATCTAGATAAGGTTGGTTGGTTGAACCAAATATCAACTATCAACAACCCCTTTCTTTGTCCACAGTTTCAAGAATAATTTTTGGGAAAATATATTATAGAGTGACACGCTATTCCCAATTTATATATACTTTTTGAAAAAATCTATTTTTTCAATCCTTCATGCCATCTTAACAGTGATGACAGAAAATCTCTTCAAGTAAATCAGGGAAAGGCACTGGACTTGTGATTTTATTGGCCTATGGAACTCCCTTGATTAATTTAGGTGAATTCCTGTTATGAAACTTATAATCTAAGAAAGTTACCTAGGGATCTGAGAGCCATCTGAGAGAGGATTCAGAGGCAGGATTTGAACTCAGTTTCATGACTCCAAGACTGACTTTCTATCCAATTCTATCCAATGCTGCCAATTTATGAAGCCAAATGAGGTATGAAAATGGAATGTTAATTCTTATTCCAATTAGAACTTTGTCTATAAAATGAAAGGGCTGGATTTAGATGATCTTTAGGATTCCTCCTCACTCTAAATTTATGATTTGAGGAGATGTGTGCATAATGTGAATGGGCTCACAAAATAAATAATTTTGCCTTTACTTAAATGTAATCCATAGATCCTTCTGCTCTATAAAGGTGTTATAAGTTATGTTTCAGCAATGAGCAAGAAAATAGTTTTTTATCTGTTCCTTGTAAAATTTGCAAAAATTTTGGGTGCTGAGCATTAATAATTGAAGAAATGCACATAGGGGTATATTGGAGTCAGGTTGTATAGGTCCAGGAGTCCAATTATCAAATGTTTAAGTGTGAGCATTTAGATTTTGAATATCAGTGCTGCAAGTCAGGGCTTGTTTTATTGTTTTGATGGTTGTCTAGATTTAAGAAAGTGATGGCATCATGTTTAAATATATAAATGTGTTTTGCATATTTTTCCCTCTTACAGAACTGATGGTTGAATAATTTACCATTATACTGATGTGACAGAGCTTAGTGTTTATAGGTATTTTTTTCTTTATTTAAGGCAAGGTGCAAATGATCCTTAACTTCCAGAAATGGTTAAGTATGTATGAGCAACAGTGATTAAAATGCCTGATTGGCAAGCTCCTTTAGGAATGAGACATGGATTAGAAAGACAACTAGTCTTGGACATATATCTGATCAGGACCTATAAGCCAGAATAATGTCCTCCTTAATCCTGGGGAACACAATATGAACTATCACTTTCAGGTCAAGTCATTTTATTTATTTTTTTTAATTTATTTTTTATTCTCATTTTGTACAAATGTTTTTCTTTACATTAATTAAATATACTTGCTTACAAGTAAACAAAATACCCCTCCCCCCATGAATACAGATAGACTTGCTTGGGCAAAAAAGTAAAGGGGGGAGAGAAAAAAATTAAAATTAAAAAAAATAACAGTAATAATTGTAGGTATGGCCAGGTGGTGCAATGGACGAAGCACCAGCCCTGGAGCCACGAGCACCTGAGTCCACATCCAGCCTCATAAACCCAATAATCACCCAGCCATGTGACATGCAAGTCACCCGATCCCCACTGCCCTGCAAAAACCAAAAAGAAGAAAAAAAAAGACCCAAAATAAAATAAAATAGTAATAATAGTAGGGGTGGCTGGGTGGCAGACAGAGCATTGGCCCTTGAGCCAGGAGCACCCAGGTCCGAATTCGGCCCCAGACACCCAATGATCACCCTGCTATGTGGCCCCAGGCAGGCCACCCAGCCCCACTTGCCTTGCACCCTCCCCCAAATAATAATAACAAAAAATGTGTTTCAGTCTTTGTTCCAACACCATCAACTCTGTCATGAGTGGATCACATTCTTTATGATAAGTCCATCACAAAAGTTACTTCCATATTTTTCCAACATTGCCATTGCTGATTGCAACTCCCTCCTTTCTTATTTCTCCACTACCTACTATATTTTCTCTCTCCTTTCACTCTTACTCTGCTGTAGGGTCGCTGAGTGGCCCAGCAGACAGATCCCTGGTCCTGGGGCCAAGAAGCCCTGAGCCCCCATACCACCCCTGAGGCCCAGCATCCACTTAGCACGATGGTCCTGGGCAGGCCATCCAATCCCAGCCCCTTGCAAGAAGTAAAAAAAGAAAATGTGTTATATCTGACCACTGTCCCCCCATGGTCCATCCTCTCCTCCTTTATTCACATCCCCACCCCATTGAGTATATTTGCTGTTTCCTCTCCTAGCCATC
The DNA here is from genome assembly GCF_037893015.1 of Macrotis lagotis. Classification (NCBI taxonomy): domain Eukaryota; kingdom Metazoa; phylum Chordata; class Mammalia; order Peramelemorphia; family Peramelidae; genus Macrotis; species Macrotis lagotis. Next base: position 459,751,377 of record NC_133666.1, read on the forward strand.
TCTGATGAGAGCAAAGGTTCCCTCATTGCCCTTTGCCTCCCCGCTTCCATATCATTGCAATAGCTCACTGTAATAAAAAAAAATCTTATTATGTGAAATAGCTTGGACTATTCCCCCTCTCCTTTTTCTTTCTCCCATTCTATTTCCCTTTTTTTCTTATTTACTCCATTTTTACACCATATTTTATCTTTGACTTCAGCTTTCTCCTGTGCTTCAACTATAAAAGCTCCCTCTACCTGCTCTATTAACTGAGATGGTTCATATGAATATTATCAGTATTTTTCTATACGTGCAGTTCATCCTCCTTAAGTCCCTCATATTTCCCCCCTCTCCTCCAATCTCCATGCTTCACCTGAGTCCTGTATCTGAAGATCAAACCTTCTGTTCAGCTCTGGCCATTCCAAAAGGAACCTTTGAAATTCCCCTGGTTCATTGAAAGTCCATCTTTTTCCCCTGGAAGAGGACAATCAGCCTTGCTGGGTAGTTCATTCTTGGCTGCATTCTAAGCTCTTTTGCCTTCCGGTATATTGTATTCCAAGCCCTACGAGCTTCCAATGTAGCTGCTGCTAAGTCCTGTGTGATCCTGACTGCAGCTCCACGATATTTGAACTGTGTCCTTCTGGCTGCTTGTAATATTTTCTCTTTGACTTGGGAGTTCTGGAACTTGGCTATAATATTCCTAGGGGTTGGTTTTTTGGGATCTCTTTCTTGGGGGGATCGGTGGATTCTCTCCATTTCTATTTTGCCCTCTGCTTGTAGAATCAGGGCAATTTTCCTGTAGTAATTCTTTGAAAATGATGTCAAAGCTCTTTTCCTGATCATGACTTTCAGGTATTCCAATAATTTTCAAATTATCTTTCCTAAGTCTGTTTTCCATATCAGTTGTTTTTTCAATGAGATATTTCACATTTTCTTCTAATTTTTCATTTTTTTGGTTTTGAAGTATTGATTCCTGATTTCTGTTAAATTCATCAATCTCCCTGAATTCTATTCTTTGTCTGAAGGATTTATTCTCCTCAGAGTTTTCTTATCTCTTTTTCCATCTGGCCAATTTTGCTTTTTAAAGCATTCTTCTCCTCAATAACTTTTTGAACTGTTTTATCCATTTGACCTAAGCTGTTTTTTAGCATGCTGTTTTCTTCAGCATTTTTTTGGATTTCCTTGACTAAGCTGCTGACTCCATTTTCATGTTTTTCATGCATCTCTCTCCTTTTTTCCCCCAGTTTTTCTTCTAACTCCCTCATTTGATTTTCAAAGTCTTTTTTGAGCTCTATTATAGCCTGAGCCCAATTTCTGTTTTTCTTGGAGTCTTTAGATGCAGGAGCTTGTGCTTCCTCATCTTCAGACTGAGTATTTTGATCCTTCTTGGGCTCATTTGCAAAATATTTCTCAATGGTCTTCCTCTTGTTTCTTTGTTCATTTTCCCAGCCTAAGCCTGTTTTTGGGGGGTGCTTCCTGAGCTTTTGGGACACTCCCACAAGGGTCTCAGTGTGTGAGGTTCTGTCCTCCCTCCTGGTCTGTGAGTGACCATAAGCACCTCCCTCTGCCATGGGGCTGAGGTGGGGGGGGGCCCTGCTGTTCTATGGGGGGGCCTAGACTGTGATCAGGATCTGAATGTGGTCAGAGCTCCAGAGTCCTGTTCCAGGGGCAGAGGACAGAGCTCTGCAGTCTCTCTCTCTTCACTCCCCTCCCTCAGCTCAATGGGCTCATGCCCTGGAAGCTCCTGCTTACCAGCTCCACCTGCTTCTGTTTCCTGGATCAGGGCTGCGGAAAGACCAGGCTACTGGCTGTGTGCCCTGAGGGCTGGGCTCCACGTGCTAGCTCTGGCAGAGGTCCCCCCCCCCCCCCCCCCCCCCCGCCGTTCCCCCACTTTGTGCCAGTGCTCCCCGGGGTGCAGCTCAGGCGACTCCCCCGCTACTGTGAGCTGAGGCTCCCAGCGCCCTGGGGCTGCCTCCGGGAGGCTGAAGTTCTTTGGCTCTGGCGGGCCACCCCTCTGGCGGGCCACCCCTCCTGCCCCAAGGAGCAGAGCCTTTCTGCTCTTTTCCAAGTTACCTTGAGTAGGAGAACTACCTCACTGGGTCCCTCTGTGGGTTCTGTCTCTCAAAAGTTTAGTTAGAGTCCTTAGTTTATGAGTTTTTATCAGAGAGCTCCTAAGACTCGATCCCTTCTTGTCGCCATCTTGGCTCTGCCCCACCCAAGTCATTTTATTTTTAATGAACATTATTGACAGATTTATACTCAGTGACAAATACTCAAATACTTTTTGAAATGAGAAGAGATGAGAATGGAAAAGGATGAAATCTTCTAAATTCTGAGTTTAAATTGCACAACCCCAAGCAGAAGGAACCCCGAAGATCACACCCTTGTCACTGTGAGTCGAGTCTTTTCATGGATTGCTCTACCATTCCTTTAAACTGTGAATCTTTCTCCAGTTTTAGGTTGATATATTCTATAGAACTTGAAGAATGTTTGAGTAGGAAAGGAACATAGCAAAGGTCTAAATTAAACTCTTTATTTTACAGATGACCTACCTGAAGCTAAGAAAAGTAAGCTACTTTGCCCAGGGCAAATTACTGACAAAGCTAAGTTATGAAGTCTCCCTAACTTCCATTTTAGTGCTTTATCTAATACACCATAGTACAATGCCTACAATTTGGGATATATATATTTTTTAAATCTAGGGTTACATAATTACAAAACACAGGGCAAACATTTCACTTGAAGTTGTAACAACCCTGAGAGGAAAATTGTGTTATATAAAATGCTAAGTGTTAGATATTAATAAAAACAGTATAGTATACTGGAAAGAATATTGGACTTTGTTTCTTATTTGAAACTCAAGCTAGACTCCTCCAAGATATTTGACTTCTCTAAATCCCAGCTTCTTCATCCATAAAATGGGGATAATATTCCTTCCACCATTATTATCTCCATTTTACAGTTGATGAAAAACTAAGGGATGAAAACACTTGCAATTTGTTGTTCAGTCATGTTTAGATTTGTGACCCCATTTGAGGTTTTCTTGGCAAAGATGCTGGAATAAATTGTTTATTACTTCCTTCTCCAGTTTGTTGTATAGATGAGGAAACTGAGGCAAATAGGGTTAAGTGATCTGTCCAGGGTCACACAGTTTATAAGTATTTGAGGTCAGATTTGAACTGAGGTCTTCCTGACCCCAGGCTCAGTTTTATCCACCTAACTGCATGCTTTATAAGTAGCATGGTGTAGTAGATAGGGATCTGATTTTGAACTCATTAAGATGTGAGCCCATATGCAATCTCTAACATTTGCTAAATGTGAAAACCTAACCAATTGAATTAACCTCTAAGTATCTCAGGCAACTTTCTAGAACTTATATACTAAGTCGGGGTTGGGGCGGGGCTGTCACTGTGAGGAAATCTGTATTGAGATCAGCAGTTACAAACCTGGAGTTTTTTAGGCTGAATAAATCCCAGGTCCTTCCAGTATTCATATATTATTACCTACTTCACAGGATTATTGTGAGTGAAACCCTCTTTAAACCTTAAGTGCTATTTAAATGTAGGTTGTTAAGTACAGATGTTATTGCTGTTTTTCATAACATCAGGTCCCTGAAGTTCAGAGGATAAGTAATTTGCTCAAGGTCATTTAAATAACAAATAATGGAGCCAGGCCTCAGCTCTGTTTTCTGACTACCAGGTCAGGCTGGTTTTCTGACTGCCAGGTGGGGCAGTATAATGTTAACTGGGAATTTTTTTTCCCTCTAGAAACAGCTGATTTTCATGCTCTGATTTGATGATCATTGCAAAGTAGATACAATTTGTCCATGAAAATGACCAAAATGACCCAATTGTCCACATTGTGGTTTAGTTATTTATAGATGTCTTAAAAAGCGAAAAGTATGACAAAGTGGATTGATTGTCTGGCAATGGCCCACTTTTCCATGCATTTGCCTGCAAATGCTGACTTTAGTTATTTTTCAAAAGCTCTACCTTTATATAAACTCCATGGGAACAATTATAAAGAATTTTTTTTTTTGCTTTTTGCAAGGCAAATGAGGCTAAGTGGCTTGCTCAAGGCAATACAGCTAGGTAATTATTAAGTGTCTGAGGTCAAATTTGAACTCAGGTACTCCAGGGCCCTTGCTCTATCCACTGTGCCACCTAGTTGCCTCAATATAAAGAATCTTAATATATTATTAAAAGTCTTGAAGAATGAATTTGAAACAAAGAGATGTACTGGATAAATTCTATTGTGGTCAACAAAACTAAGAAATAATGTTTCAAGAGTCAGAGAAACAGATTGATGGTTAAAAGAAAGGTATATGAACCTTTATTTGACAACAAGGAAAAGGTTTTAGCATCAAAACAACATAGACACAACTTGCCAATTTCTATTAGGACCACACATAGTAAACACCATTTGTCTCAACACTTCGTCTCAGTAGATCTTGTTATGCTACACTCTTCTATTGGTACTCTCTAAGACCTGTGCCAAAGACTTCTAATCTAATGCTCTAAGAAAGCAACTCTTTGACCCTGGCTTTTCTTCCCAACAACCTCATCTTTCTTTTTTCCTTAAAATTATTATCTTCCTCTTTATTTCCCATATGATTTTCTTAGGAATTTATGTAATGGTGAAGGAAAATCAAGGATGGCCTGAGCTGGTGGATTCAGGGGAGGTTTTATAATGATACATCATTATAGGGGCAGGGCTAACACAAGAACTCAGTGGACAGTACAGAGATTGCTTCTTATCTTTGGCTCAAACCACTTGCCTTCACCTATCATAGGCTACCTCATCTCTGCTCATATATCTTTCTTCCTTAGCCTAATATTTACTTTGTCTTCTTAGTTTGTTTTTGGGTATCTGAGGCAGCTTTTGCTGCCTCCTCCTCAGGGAGGAACACACTGACAGTAAAGTCACTTGTCTCAGTGCCATATTTGTTTTTCACCACCAGGCTGTATTTCCCAGAGTCATTAGTTTGGACAGCTGTAATGGTGAAGTAGGCTGTCTTCCCAGCCTCTAGCTTCAGGATACAATGCTCATCTGAAGCCAACGTTTTTTCATTCTTCAACCAGGAGATCTCAGGAGCTGGATCACCCCACAGGTTGCAAGTAAGATTCAGTGCCTGAAAAAGACAATTGATGTAGAAGAGAAGGCAATGAAAGAGATAATAATCTTAGTTAAATAATAATTTCCAGAATAATTCATTGAGTCCTCTGTCATGATCAGATGAAAAATATATGCATAGATGTCATGGACCAGTTATTGTTGGCTGGTTTGCACTTGTGTCAGTGAGTGCTGGATTTCTTTCTTTCTTTTTTTTTTTTTAAAGTTTTTGCAAGGCAATGGGACTAAGTGGCTTGCCCAAGGTCACATATCTAGGTAATTATTAAGTGTCTGAGGTCAGATTTGAACTCAGGTATTCCTGACTCCAGGGCCAGTGCTCTATCCACTGTGCAGCCTAGCCACCCCTGGATTTCTTATTGAGTTAAACTTTCCACCCAAAGAATTCACTAAACAAATTAGGTTCTTTAGTACTGAAATATGACTTTGGAAGATTTAGAGGCTAATGTTTATTATTACTTTCAGATGTCACAAGGAACATTCTTTTACATCACCCTTTCTTTCAGAAATGCCAGCTGATCACTTTTACTATAATGTGAAATTCTTACTCCAATTTATTTTCAAATTTATTTTCCTTTGTTTTCTCTTTTCCGATAATCCCTCTCAATCTATGGAAATTACAAAATCTTGTCAAAATCCTTTTTCTAAATAGAATATTTCCATTTATTGCTCCCACCCATACCAAAACAGGTTTATTACTATATTGTATCCCAGGATTTTGAATGGATAGGAGTCTTAAATCCACCCTTGTCCTGATTTTACAGATGAGGAAATTAAGGACCAGAGAGGTTAAATCATTTGTCCAAGACCACATAGGAGCCCAGATCTCCTAATTCAGAGTTCAAAAAGCTCAAAAAAATTTAGGAGCCCAGATCTCCCAATTCAAAGTTCAAAAAATTTAGATTGGATCAAAAAGACCAACCTTTTAGTTGCAAATATCACCATATCTAACATTTCAGATTCTATTTTACCACTTTTCTTACAGGTGTTCTAAATCAAAGACCAAGGAGCTTCTTTGATGATAAAGTTGATTTTCCATTTTGTTTTCATATTTCCTTATGCTCAGCACTATGCCTTCTATACAGTCAGTAGTTAATAAATGCTTATTGATTTATATTGAATTAGATTGGTTTGAAAAGACTTTTGATCCTTTTCACCCATGGAGAGACTGGCTACTATATCAAACTCCCTCACACTGAGATATTTAATTTGCCTAATTATAAATTATTAGACATCAAATTATAAATTATTATTATAATTATTATCATGTTATTATAAATTACTATGAAAAAGCACTAGCTTCATTGTCTTCCAGATATGGAAAGGAGTTTCTAGAGGCACCAAAGATGGCCTTGTTAGTTTTGATTTTGGTGAGGTAGATGTGGAACGGTGATCCTGGTGAAAGATTCTTTGATTTGATGATAGACTCATAAAAAGCTTAAAGATTTCTGCATCATGACTTTCCTGCCTTTCATCTAGTCCCAGCTGAAATCTTCCCTTCTACAGGAAGGCTTTCCCATTCCTTTTTTTTTTTTTTTTTAGTTTTTGCAAGGCAAATGGGGTTAAATGGCTTGCCCAAGGCCACACAGCTAGGTAATTATTAAGTGTCTGAGGCTGGATTCGAACTCAGGTACTCCTGACTCCAGGGCCAGTGCTCTATCCACTGTGTCACCTAGTCACCCCACCCCATTCCTTCTTAATCTGAGTGTCTTCTCTTTTTTGATTAGCTTGTCAATATATATATATATATATATATATATATAAATATATATAGCGTGTTTTTGCATAGTGATTTATACATTGTCTCCCTACCTTCGACTGGGAATTTCTTGAGACCAGAGATTGGATTTTGTTTTGTTTTGCCTTTTATTGTAACTCTGGCACCTAAAATAGTAAGCACTTAATACATTTTTTATTGACAGTTTTAAAGCAAATGGGGAGAAATCAGCTCTTCAAATAAAATGAAACTATAAAAAATAACCTATATACCTAAAGGGAAGCCCACCTTAATTTCAAATACAACTTCAGTCACATTGAAAGAGGTAGTATATGGTGAGTGGACAGAGAACTGGCCTTGGAGTTGCGGAAACTCAAGTTCAAGACCTACCCCTGAGACAAACTGAGTGATTTACAAGAAGTCACTTTTCAGTGCTTCAGGCTACAATCTAAGGTTGTGAGTTATGAAGAGTTTTTGCTCTGTACTGGTGGAGGAAGTTCCCAAACTGATGAAATCTCAAGAGAAGAGAGTGAGAAAACACTGAATGCTTTTTAAACACATAAGTGACATGAACACATTTGTTCATAAAGAAGATTCATCTTATAGTCTGTGAGGAATGGATTAGGGGGGAAATTGTGGACATGAGGGAAAATATAAAGCTATAGTACTAGTACAAGGGGGTGCTAAAGAGGACCTTTAACAGAATGGTAACAGTGGAGATAAATTGTAGGGATTGGATCGGGATAGAAACTGACAGGGCTTGAAAACTGCCTATGGTCCTGGAATTTCCCTCAGCTCCTGGGGCCTCCTCACCCTGGAACCCATTTTTTTCCCATGCTGGTCCCCTTCTCCCATGGGTGATTCGTTCCAGGGTCTCTTTTGGGGAAGGGTCCAAGTTGGCCAACCTGTAAGCTCCTCATTAGATTGTAAACTCCCTGCTTCTTTTTGAATCCCTGGTGTTTAATTTACCCAGAGGCTGGCAGAGAACAGATAATTCAATAAATGTTTCTTATTTTTGATTGATTGATTTTTCTCCTGGTTCAGCTTTTGACTCACTTTCCAATGTAAATGTCATGTCCCTTGTGCACACTTTTCCCCATTTCTCCACCCATTTCTGACTCCCTTTTAGGTGTTGTCTTCTCCCAATAGAAAGTAAGCTTTTTGCTTGTAATCACAGGGCCTGGTGTTCTGTGACTTACCTTGCCTTCCTGTATGGTGACCACATCTGGCAAACCTCCCAACACCCGAGCACGATCTGAAAGTACAATATTTCAACTAAGTATCTACAAGGTTGTAAATGCTTATATGATAGATAAAAGCATGTCCAGTAAGTAATTTTCAGATTCCATTTTCTTTCCTCTCTTTCTTTTTTAAAAATTCATTTGTTTTTAATATATGTAACAAAAATGATGTATCTGGTGATTTTGGATTTTCACTTGCTAAAATAAACATATACACATATACATTTTCCACTTCTCACAAACATATTTGATAATCACTATGAACAAAATGAAATCTTTTCTTGGCTTGAGACCCTTCTTTTGAATCAGAGAAAAGGTCTACTCCAGAACTCTTTGTTTCTGGCTCAGATAATGGGAACTGAATGAAACTACATCTGGTTTTATATGGCAGAGGAAGTTCTTTTAAATGCCTTCTAGGGCCATCTGAGACTGATTTCTGGGCTTCCCCAGAATTAGAAATGATTTGAATTATGCAGGGGAATGTGTCTGGAGGCTTGCAACATATTGAATTTATTTATAAACTTCTCTAAAGATCTTGTCCATAGTCTCCCAGTAGCTGTCTAAAAAGGCCTGGGTAGATGATTCCAATTTGAGCCATAACTCCAGCCCCTACCTCTGCTACATTTAGATACACCTCCCATTTCCTTTAGAATGTTTTTCTGGACCTTATATCTGCTCACCCTCTTTTTCTCTGAGTCAGACTGTAAACATAAACAGACACCTGCAGTTATTATGATTTGGTTCAACTCTACCTTCATTTTTGTCCTTTGACCTGGTTCCAAATGCCCACTTCATTTTTAACCCTTGAGATCTCTGAGTTTTAGAAGATATTCAGATAGTAGAAGACTCTCAAAATTAAGCCTAGAATGGTAATGGGGTTCAACCTCATTTACTATAGCTTTTGGATTCATCCACCAAAAAGAGGAGGGAGAAATGGGAAAAACTTGGGCAGGATCATCTGCTACTTCATATATTCCTGCTCCCAATACTCTGGTTAAATCCCTAACCTTACAGTAAATACTCATTTAGACAGAAAAGAAAGGGGGAAGGATGGGAAGAAGTTCTGGAATACTCTGAAGTGACCAAAAAGGACTTTGTTCTCTGATGAAAGTTAGAACTTTTAGCTAGATCAGGAAAGGAGGTCTGATATCTATCTGTCTTACAAATATCTAGAATGTCCATGAAGAGCTGAAGGATTTTAGAGACTAGAGACTCTTGAATAGGAAACAGATAACTCTTAGCAGAGAGACCAGAGACTAGCCATCCTAATATCACCGGGCCTAAATTTTAACTAGAAGACAGTAGAGGTGACCCAAAAGACATTCCAGAGGAGAGGAAGCAGATGACACCATATCAGTCAAGAGCAGACGACACCAGCAGAAAAGGGTATAACCCAGTATAAAAAGATGAACTAACTAAGAACTATAGGTGATATTAACCAACACTTCTTGTGATCCAAGGTTGGATTGTAGGAATATATTAATAAGATTTCACACTCCTCCCACTACTTTGGAAAAAATGAATACCTACAAGTTGGTGTCAAACTCTTAGGACTTCCAGTAGAGAGATTCTCCTACCTTTTATTCCCTAGAGTAATCTGGATCCTTTTTTTTTCATACCACACATGTTTTTGACACACAGCAATGGAGATAAGGTAACAAATACATCTGGGTAAAATATTTGTGCAAGCTAGGCAATCTCTCTTCACAGTCACCACAGTGAAGTAAAAGGTTATTCTGATCCTAAACTTTTTCTACAGTCAAATGTGAAAGTTGTTCACTTACTTTTCTCAGCAATGGCAGCTTGTCTGGATTTTCAGGAACAAAAGGGAAAAAAAAAACACACATTAATATTGATTCAAGGTAGCTAGTTTGGCCTGCCTCTGATTGCTTCAGAAAAACCTTGCTGCACAATGGAGCAGCTGGAAGTTCGACTTTTTACGTGCAAAAAAAGGCCCTTTTTAAAAAAAAATGCTCAGCAGAAACAGTACATAGTGTTCCCATTTCAATTAGGGCACTTAAAAGACACTTACAAGGAAAAGGACTTACTTTAACCTCTGGAATTCAGCAAAGGCTTCATCGTAGGCTGCCAACAGAAAAAAAAAGCACAATGATAGTGTTTTCTCATGGAAAATCCACAACCCACAGAGTTCAATTATAATAATTACCTTTACCCATGCTTTGCCTAAGACTATGTCTTTTGTCTGCTGGAAAACTTGAATTCACTTTAAAATGGGGAAAAAAATTGCTCCCCAGGTGGCAAATATCAAATGTTAAATTTTAAAGGTCTTTTGTGTAGGGAAACAGACATATGCTAAGTGAACAGAAAAGTGGTCGACTAGGCCTATTAAAGATGACCATTGTAAAAGTTGGGTATGAGGCTGGGCGATGGCGCTGGCCTATGGCCCAGGGAGGCTGAAGTTGGAAACTCTCTTGAGCTCAGGAGATCTGATTTTCAGTGGGCTATGCCATTTGGGAATTCACAATAAGGATGACGTCTTGGGGGGCCCTTCAGGAAACTGAGCAGGTCAAAACTTCTGAGTCAATCAGAATGTGACTTGCTATGAACAGACCTTGTGAGACAAGGTCACCCAGTCTCTCTAAAAAACAATGGCAGTGAATTCTAAAATCTGAATTCCCATAATGAAATATCTTAGAACCCATGTTCATCCAGTTCCCTAAATGTATAGTTTCCATGTGATTTTGTGCTGGCCTGTAATAGAGAAGCACATCAGATTAGTTTCCTTGTATGCTCAGCTGGATCCAATATTTCCCAAACAGGGAACTGGGAACATGAGAACTGGAGGGAGGGAGACAATCTCTGCCTTAATTTTCTCATCTGCAAAATGAGGGGGTTGGGCTCAATGACTTTTGATATCCCCCAGATCTAAATCTGTGATTCTATAAAGAAGAATTTTGCATTTTAAATTATTGATCCTGAAACAAAAAAAAAGGAGGTAGATTAGAATGATCTATGATAGAAAGGAGTTTGAAGAAATAACAATGATGATGATGATGATTATGGAAAATGATGTTTATCACAACCACCCAGTGACATCAGTAAGAGTATTTTATACTTGTTTTAAAGTTTACAAAATACTTTTTGTCACAACCAACCCTGTGAGGTAGGAAAAAGAAGAATTATCACCATAATTTTACAAATGAGGAAATTGAAGTTTGAAGAAGTTTCGTTTGGACATCAGGTCTTTGGGTTTCAGGACTAGTGCTTACCCACCTCCCCCAGTATATTTCTTACCTTGTCCAGAAAGATCCACTTTCCTCTCATGTGTAGTTTTGCCATCAAAGAGTTCCATTACATATTTTCCTTTGTCATTTGGAGTAGGCTCATTGATTTGCAACCAAATTTGCTCTCCAGTGACACCACTCTTAACTCTGTCTGTATATTTAATAGCTGTTCCGCTTTGGGAAACAAAGGAAAACATCATTAGTGCGTTCTTTGGGTTAATAGTTCTTGTTTCTTTGGACTCTTCTAGTTAAGAAGAGGGCAAAATAAAAATATTGGACTTTCAAAGGGCTGTCAGCCTTGGAGCAATTACTTCTGTGTGTCAGTGAATATTTCTGGCTGTTGAAACAAGGCTCTAGTAAGATGAGTGTTCAACCTTTTAGCTTTTCTGGGTCACATTGCCCAACAAAAAACTTGTCAAGGGCTGCATATAGAATTTATTTATTTATGACTACAATGTAACCCATATTACTAATGAGTATAATAATAATAACAATAAAATGTAATAATTGTAATAAAATATGGGCTTTGAGGGACACATGTGACTCGTGCACCACAGATTGGACATACCTGCTCTATAATGACCAGTGACCATAAATCACTTTATAAGAAGGTATGGGACTATGTTTTGGCATTTGTCACCCTATGCCAAACTTTGTTTATCTGAGCATATCACCCCAAATAGTAGTTTGGAGGTCAGAAAGAAAAGCAACTACTTGAATGAGACCTACTTTGGTCTCTTGCCAGCCCCCAATATGTGTTGAAATATTTATTATTATTATTTTTTTAAAAACATTTTTATTTAAAGTTCTGAGTTCCAAATTCTGTCCCTCCCTTCTTCCCTCCCCTCCCCTGCTCCTTGAGACAGTAAACAATTAGTTGTAGGTTATTAACGTTATTTTTGTTCAGTTATTTTCAATAGTGTTCAACTCTTTGTGACTCCATTTGGGGTTTTCTAGGCAACCACACCAAAGTGGTTTGCTATTTCCTTCTCCACTCATTTTACAAATGAGGAAACAGGGTTAAGTGATTTGGCAGGATCACACAGTTACCAAGAGTCTGAGGCTAGATTTGAACTCTGGAAGATGAGTCTTCCTGATTCTTGACTGAGCACTTATCCTTTATAGCATCTAGCTGCTCCTTAACCATTAATTTTGTTTAGGCTTATTTGTAATTAAGAAGGATTTACTAAGGCTAAAGGACCAAGTTATAGGTTAGATTATATTTCATCTTAGAGACAAAATGGATGCATTGTGGGTACAGATTACACTTTGCAAGCTGGTAAAGGTCATGGGTTCATCTCTACATAAAATCCATTTGTAAATGCTGTTGCCAAATAATTTCAGACACATGGGAGAGTGGAGGAAGCAGGGATAAGAATCAGAGTTGTCTCAAGAAAGAAAAGGGAAGATTCTTCTGAACTAGGACATGATGTGTTCAAAAGAACAATCAATCCCAAGGCAAGGCCAGTCTGAACTAGTATATCTATCTGTAATAATAAGAATATAGCAAGAATCATAACTTTTCATCTGGAATCTACAAGTAAAGAAATATTGTTTCTTTGAATAAAAATATGTTTGTGCAGCCCTTTTGAAAAGTATAATAAGAAAAAACCTACCAAAATGGAAGAGAAGGAAGAAGCAGTACAGTTACTCTTTCCACAACTGCTCTAGTAAAGATCCAAGGAGTCTGCCAGACCAAATAGTGAATAGGAAATCACTGTCACAGTGGGTTATATTTTGGGTCCAATATCACAAATTTAACCTACGGAGTCTTTGATCCCAATCTACCTCTGTTCCGCAGTCCCTACTCGGGTCACTTGTCTGTCTCCCCTCCCCACAAAGACAATAACAACGGATAGGCTAGAGGGACAGCCAGAGTTCCAAGGTAGGATAGCACAGAGTAGACACGTTCTCTTCCATTCCCAGGTCTTCAGCCCCCCAAGTCAATAGCTGAAGACAGGAGCACAGATTCAGAGCTCCAAGAAAGACCAGCAACAAGGAGAAATCCTGAGGTGGTCATGGGACGCAAGTCTTGAAGCCGAGTCACCAGTTAAGGGTTTCCCAGAAAGGCCAGGAGCTTGGACTCAGCTCCTAGAACTCTGAGGTAGACCTGAAGTATTGGCATATCTAGGGCTTTTCTTGGACTCAGTCCCAGGTCAGCAGTTCAGGACTTAGAGCACAGACTCAGTGTGGATGCAGCATGACCTGTCACCCAAGAAAATAGCACAGGACTATTATCTCCAAAAGGGAGCAGGTCACAGAATCAGCCCACAAAGACCAACAATCCAGGGTAGCTCAGAGCAGATTCCTGGAAGAATGACAAAACAAAATAAAACAAAAGAGCTACTATGAAGAGTGGGATGCCTAAGACAAAAATCCAGAAGAAAAGGGTAATTCCAAATGCAAAACCCTTGAAGAAAAACTGCAGTTTGCTCACAAGATAAATTAGGAGAAAAGAGATGAGTTTAAAAAAAAGATAAAAGTTTTTTTAAAAAATATGTAAAGGAAATGAAAGATTTCCTAGAGTAGAATTGGAAAATAAATAAGAACTTTGGAAGAGAGACATGGAAAGAGAATTATAAACATGGTATAAGAAGTAAAAAAAGTAAAAAAAAATTAAAGTAACAGACTCTGAAAATTAGAATGGACTGAACAGAAGTTGACTCCATAAGACATGAAGAAATATTTTTAAATTTAAAAGATTGAAAAAATAAAAGAAATTATAATTTCAAAAATTGATTTGGAAAATAGAACAAGGATATATATATATATATATATATATATATATGTATATATATATATAAATATATATATAGTGCTGGCCTTAAGGAAGATCTGAGTTCAAATCTAGCCTCATATACTTACTAGCTGTGTCACTTTGGGCAAGTCACTTAACTCTGACTTCTTCTCCTCCAGAGCCAGTTGACCTGATTCATATTTAGCCACAACCCATATGACTCTGGAGGCTGATGACTTGGCACAGCACCCCCTCACTCAAATCTAATTAAGGTGCATGTCATGGCGTCACCTCCCTGATGTCATAGTCTTCTTTCAGAATGAAGGACAAACATCATAATCATCATCATTTTATATATATATATATATATATATATATATATATATATATATATGCACATTTATATCAAAGGTCAAAATGAAGTCATCAATTACCTCCTAAAAGAAAACTACAAATAAAAACTTATAGGAATGTTATAGTCAGAATTCAATTTCTACTCTACCTCCCCCAGCTGATTGGCTAGGTTGTTTAGGGATATATTGAACTAGATGGCCCCTTCTGTGTAACTTGAAGAGTATGTGATTCACCTTCTTTCTCAGATAATATTCACATGCTCCAATTTTCTTGTTCAGCCCCTAATTATTGTAGAAAAAAATATAAAACTGTCATTTTTTTTGATTAGACATGAAGTTTTATTTTCTGGGATTTACCCAAGCATACAAGTAGGTAATGTAGACCAACTAAGAATGATCTCCCCAAACAACATAATAAGAGTAGGAAAAAACCTTAAACTTGCTGGAGACCATTGTATTATTTGATCTCTGAGAACCATCCTTCTACAATGCTATTTTCCTTGAGGGAGGTAACATTTTTGAAGTTTAATTACTGGGAGGACAGGGTGAGTACTTGTTTTTTTTTGGAGACTATAGGACAAGATTTTCCTTTCAAATTATACCTTTATAATTAAAGAGGGTTGGACAAGTCTTCCTTTCAGAATCTAAGGAGGACACATTCCATTCCTCATAATAGCTAAGAAATATCAACCTTTGACCAGAAATAGTTATAAAAACTTGTAGTAGTTATTTTGATAACAGATACACACCTCATTTTCAAGCCTCATCCCTCTAGATCTGAACACCCAGAATTACACACAAGGATAGGTATGGTGAAATTCAATTTCCTGATATGGTGCTGTTAGATTGTCCAGGTTTCACAGAATACTTTTAAGATATCGACATTGTGAGATCTATTTAACTGCCATCACTTTTTCTTCTAGTTAAACCAGCTTTTATAGAAGGATGATCTTGATCTCACCCAGGGTCCATTTCTCTGATCAAGAACCCTAAAATTCCTTTATCTTGTAATAATCCTTTATTTTTCCATCTGCCTTACTCCTCTTAAACCTATTCTTCAGTTTCTCCAGTCTCTCAGTACTATCCTGTTCCATCATGTTTACTCTCATCTCCCTTCCCAATCTTTTTTTTTTTATTAAAGATATTGAGTTTTACAATTTTCCCCCAATCTTACTTCCCTCCCCTATCCCCCCACAGAAAGCAATCTGTCAGTTTTTACTTTGTTTCCATGTTGTACATTGATACAAATTGAGTATGATGAGAGAGAAATCATATCCTTAAGGAAGAGACAAAAAATCTAAGAGATATCAAGATCAGACCATAAGATATCTGTTTTTTTTCTAAATTAAAGGGAATAGTCGTTGAACTTTGTTCAAACTCCATGGCTCTTTATCTGGATACAGATGGTATTCTCCTTTGCAGACAGCCCCAAATTGTTCTTAATTGTTGCACTGATGGAATAAACAAGTACTTCAAGGTTGAACATTACCCCCATGTTGCTGTTAGGGTGTACAGTGTTTTTCTGGTTCTGCTCATCTCACTCAGCATCAGTTCATGCAAATCCCTCCAGGCTTCCCTGAATTCTAGTCCCTCCTGGTTTCTAATAGAACAATAGTGTTCCATGACATACATAGACCACAGTTTGCTAAGCCATTCCCCAATTAAAGGACATTTACTTGATTTCCAATTCTTTGCCACCACAAATAGGGCTGCTATAAATATTTTTGTACAAAGTGATGTTTTTTACCCTTTTTCATCATCTCTTCAGGGTATAGACCCAGTAGTGGTATTGCTGGGTCAAAGGGTATGCTCATTTTTGTTGCCCTTTGGGCGTAGTTCCAAATTTCTCTCCAGAAAGGTTGGATGAGTTCACAGCCCCACCAACAGTGTAATAGTGTCCCAGATTTCCCATAACCCTTCCAACAATGATCATTATCCTTTCTGGTCATATTGGCCAGTCTGAGAGGTGTGAGATGGTACCTCTGAGAAGCTTTAATTTGCATTTCTCTAATAATGATTTAGAGCAATTTTCCATATGGCTATGGATTGCTTTGATCTCCTCATCTGTAAATTGCCTTTGCATATCCTTTGACCATTTGTCAATTGGGGAAATGGCTTTTTGTTTTAAAAAATATGACTCAGTTCTCTGTATATTTTAGAAATGAGTCCTTTGTCAGAATCATTAGTTGTAAAGATTGTTTCCCAATTTACTACATTTCTTTTGATCTTGGTTACAGTGGTTTTATCTGTGCAAAAGCTTTTTAATTTAATGTAATCGAAATCATCTAAAACTGCTCCCCATAGATCTGACAGGTAAACTAATCCTTGATCTTCTAATTTGCTTATAGTATTGTTTTTTATGTCTAAATCCTGTAACCATTTGGATCTTATCTTGGTAAAGGGTGTTAGATGTTGGTCTAGGCTAAGTTTCTTCCATACTAACTTCCAATTTTCCCAGCAGTTTTTATCAAAGAGAGAGAGTTTTTATCCCAATAGCTGGACTCTTTGGGTTTATCAAACAGCAGATTACTATAATTGTCTTCTGCTTTTGCACCTAGTCTATTCCACTGGTCCACCACTCTATTTCTTAGCCAATACCAAACAGCAAAACTGTCATTTTTATAGTATTTACTTATCTTTGCTCCTACTATTTCCTTCAAGCTTATTCACTGGAATGTACACATGTCACATAAGTTTCCTAGAAACTCAGTGACCTAATTTTATACATTTTAACTTACAATAACTTCCAAAAATGTAGCCTGAGAGAAAAGTCAGAACAAAGGAAAGAAACAGAACATTCTCTGCTAGAATCTTGCTTTATTCCACATTTTTGGTTGTTTGTTGTTATTTCAATTGTGTCCAACTTTTATTTGTGGTTTTCTTGACAAAGATACTGAAGTGGTTTCCAGCTCATTTAACAGATGAAGAAACTGAGACAAACTAGGTTAAGTGTCTTGACCCATGGTCACATAGCCACCAAGTGTCTGAGACTGGATTTGTTGGAATCTTTCTGATTCTAGACCTGCTACTCTATTTTGTCACTTAGCTGCCCTTCTTTCATATTAACTCCCTGGAAATATTAACTGAACTAACAATTGGATGGCTGGGGAAGATCTGGTGCAAATATTAGCACTATAACTAATTAGGTATTAAATTATGAACTAATATTGATGAAGAAAAGGTTTTAAAATATAAAATTAAGTTTTTTATCTTAAAAATTATAATAATAATAGTAATCAACAGAAGACTAGGATAGAGGTATTATAAGTTCCTTCAAGTTTGAAACAGTCCATACTTGTCCTTCCTGAGATGTGGGCTGTAGGGTCTACAACATTCATTAGTATAGTAGTTTAGTCAGTGATTTATGATTTCCTTGATGAATAAGACTTTTAGAACATATCTTGGGAAGTCTAAGACCCACTAATAGATAATTATTTGTTAACAGTGTTAAACATATACTCTTCATCTTTCAATAATTTTTTTCTATGTTTAAAATTCAGACAGAATCAGAGGACCTGTATTCAAATTCAATCTAAACTACCACTTGGGATCTAGTCTACTTCACCCCCTAAGGAAAAGAGTCTCTAGAAGAATAGTCTGCCACAAGTTCATTACTTGTGGATTCTAATCTTATATGTTCCAATCTGAAGGAGAGAAATCTCTATTTCTAAAAAAGAATGTTGGGATTTCTGCTTTTCTTTAGTAAAGAGAAGAAAGTTACCTTAAAGGCCAGTAGTTTCCCATTTACTTACTTGTGGGACCAGTTCACTTTCAGATCATCCAGATAATAAGTAACAAAGGAGTACAATCTGATACCCTCTGCTGTGCTCTGAATTTTCAGTTCTGT
The DNA here is from genome assembly GCF_037893015.1 of Macrotis lagotis. Classification (NCBI taxonomy): domain Eukaryota; kingdom Metazoa; phylum Chordata; class Mammalia; order Peramelemorphia; family Peramelidae; genus Macrotis; species Macrotis lagotis. The sequence goes on from NC_133666.1 coordinate 459,769,626, forward strand.
GGCAGATAAAGCTGAAAAGAGATGGCAGGTTATTTCATGTGCATTTAGGTCCCTCCACAAAACAGAAAAGTTATTGATTCATGTGGCTTCTGAAAAAATGAAAGCTTACCAATTGTCTTACAGACTTCAGTCATTAGGTCTTTAAAAGCTGTGAAAACAAAAGTAGAGGAAAAAGTTAAACAGAAAAAAGAAACAAGTTTATATTAAACATAAAAACTTAACTTCAAATTTTTCTGCTTGTCTGAGAAGATAAAGAAATTTAGATTTGGAAGTGAAGATGGAGTGGAAGATGAAGTGGAAGATGAAGAAAGTGAGACACACAAAATTTAAATGATTTATCCAAGACAGCATAGGTAGGAAATCTCAAGGACAGAATTCGAACTCAGGTTTCCTGACTCCTTGTTCATTCCACTATCATATGCCATACCTGAACAAGAGATGAAAGCCAAAATTCAAACTGTTTACTTGTTAATAATTCAGCTACAAGGTTTGATGTTGGAAGAAGTTGGGTGTTTGCTTAATAATTATAATTCTGATAGTTTACAGCTGATTATTAATTTAAGACTGACAGCATTAAATTAATAATAATATTAAGATTTGTAAAGTACTTTTTATGAATTAATTTGATCCTCACAACAATCCTGAAAGATAAAGTGTTAACATTTTATAGATACGAAATTGAAGTTTAGAGAGGTTAGCTGACCTCACTATAGTCATATGAAGTTGGATTTGTACCAGTCTGTCTTGACTGTAGATCCAGTGCTACCACACCACAATACTATTCTCAAGAAACTTAGAGAAGCAAAGTTGCATTTGAGTGGGGTTTCTTACCTAGATAATAGCTACATAGTTTGGAATTTCATACATAATCATTCACTTTATGGTTTGCCTTCATTTGAGAACAGATTGGTTTAATACATGGTTGTTGTTGTTTTGTGTTTATGTGTCTCTGTGTATATGTGTACATGTACACACACACACACACGCCTATCTGTGGACAGAGTACTGGGCATGGAGTAGGACTATCTGGATTTAAATCCCATCCTTCTAAACCTCAGTTCTCTCAGTGATAATCTTACCTATAGTATTTATTTTATAGATTGTTGTATGAATCAAATGAGATTGTCTAGTTATGGTCCTTTGCAAATCTTATATTGCTACATAAATGTCAATTCTAATGGTTGTGTTTTTGTGTTGGTAAAAAAAAAATTTTTTTTAGGATTTTGCAAGGCAAATGGGGTTAAGTGGCTTGCCCAAGGCCACACAGCTAGGTAATTATTAAGTGTCTGAGACTGGATTTGAACCCAGGTACTCCTGACTCCTGGGCCGGTGCTCTATCCACTGTGCCACCTAGCCGCCCCCAGTTGGTAAAATTTTTTAAAGGATAAAGGTAAACATTGGAATTAGTTTATTAAACTTTTTATAGTGCCTGAGAATCCCCATTGTATAACCAGTTTGATTTCTAGGGAGACTTTCAAATGAAACAATAACTCATCTACTGGAACTTTTAATTTAGAGTAAATCTATTAATAGAGTGTCATGTGACTTCAGGCACATTTTCATAACCTAAGTAAAGACTAGCTACTAACCTTCATCCACAAGCTTTAGTCGGCTCTTGTCTTTTCCTCGATCATCTTTCAATATCACCTCATAAAAACCAGCATCTTTCTTGGAAAACTAGAGGAAAGGGGAAGGAGGAAGAAAAAATATACAACATTCCAATGAATAATAGTCGTGGGTGGGTTGAGAGAAGCTTTAAAAAGAAAAATTGAATTTGAATTTTTAAGGTCCCATGACTAAATGTAAATCTGGGATAGTTAAAAAAAGAAATTTATCTGAGGAATGGGAGGATGGTTTCTCAGAAGGATCTTCCCATCATAATTTACCTAAGCAAGGGGCAGCTAGACAATGCAGTGGATAGAGCACCATCCCTGGAGTCAAGAGGACCTGAGTTCAAATATGATCTCAGACACTTGACACTAGTTAGCTGTGTGACCTTGGGCAAGTTATATAACCCTGACTGCCTCACATTCAGGGACATCTCCAGTTTGTCCTGATTCATATCTAGCTACTAGATCTAGATGGCTCAGGAGGAATAAGTGAGCCTGGTGACTCAGCATGACATCCCCTCACTCAAATCTGATTCACATGCTTGTCATGGTATTCCCTCCCTGATGTTATGATCTTCTTTGAGAACAAAGGACAAACAACAAACCAGCAATCTGGATTTGTAATTGTTGTGAAACTTTAAATGATTTAGACAATGAAGTCTGAGGCCCTTAGCTTGTACTCTTTCTTATTTATTAAATAATAATAATAATTTATTCATTTATTAAAACCAAATTTCAGGACATTCAAAAGCATTGCTTTTTAAACAGAAAGTAGATTGAAAAATATTTTTATAGTTTGATTTGCAGTATAGGGGAAAATGAGCTATCTTGAAGTTCAAATAAGGAAATCTAACAATCTACTATCTATATATGTCTCCTACCTCAACTTTCTCATATATGAGTACAAATGCAATTTACCCTGCACTAGTCACTTTTTCTTCTTTTTCCCATCTTGACCCCCTGATGAACCAATTCAGTCTACAGCATTCTTCTTTCTTGAATCTCATTTTTTTTCCATTTAAATTTTTTTTAAATTTAAAGCAACAAATTTAAGTAACTTGTCTAAAGTCACAAAGCTAGGTAATTTGAACTCAGGTTCTCCTGACTCCAGGGTTGGTGCTCTATCCACTGCACCACCCAGCTGCCCCCTTTTCTTGAATCTCAGCCCCTCTTATCATTTTGGTGATTCTGCCTCCCAAGCGTCAGTCTTGAATCGTTTCCACCATTTCCCAAATTCATTCCTACACACATGCTTCTGAAAGAAGATGGAAAAAAAATGCAACTCTTCTGACTGGGTACATCACAAACTTATATTAACAGCCTCAATTAGGCACTCACTGCTGCTAGGCAATTCTATAACTGCCTTATTAACATATAAATTTATATAATAGGAGTTCCTTTTCATTCCTCCTCAAAACTCCCCTGCTTTCTCTTCCTCCTACTCTCTTAGTGGAAAATCCTGCCTCATAGTTTACAGAAAAATTGAGTCCTTTAGAGCTCTTTTTTCTCCCTTCTTTATCTCTTATTCAGATGCCTTCTGCTACTATCTCCTTCACCCATCTTATATGATGAGATGGTCTTACTCCTTACCAAGTATAATTCCCCTCAAACAGTCCTATTTCTTAACCAACTCTTCCAACATATTGCCAACTCTGTAATCTTTGCTTTATCACTTAGTTCCAATCTTTCCCTGTCTACTGGCTGGTTCCATACTGCCTACAATATGCTTATCTTCCTCAACCTGAAAAAATTCTCATTTGATCCTTCAGGCTCCACTATTGTTTTACATCTCTCTTGAATTTTGTGGTTAAATTCCCTGAAAAAAAATCACCTACAAATAGTTGCCTCCACTGTCTCTCCTTTCACACCCTTCTTAACTCTTTATAACCTGGCTCCAAACTTTATTGTTGCATCTAAAATTACTCTCTCCTGAATTACCAATAATTTCTTAGCTGCCAAATCAATGATCTTTTCTCAGTCCTCATTCTCCTTAACTTCTCTTCAGTTTTTGACACTGCTGATCATTCTCTCCTCCTTTATACTTTGTTCTATGTTTTTAGAATATCACTTTTTCCCAATTCTCCTCCTACCTACTTGACTTGCTCCTTCTCAGTCTTCTTTGCTATATTCTCATTCAGATCATGCTCTCTAACTCTGTAACTCCCATAGGCTTCTGCTCTGGATCCTCTTCTCTTCTCCTCTATAGCTTCCAGAGATTTAATTACCATCTCTACTATGTTGATGATTCTCAAATCTACCTTTCCTACCCCAATCTCTCTGATGATTTCCAATCACCAACTGCCTTTCGGATATCTTAAACTGGATGCCAAATACACATCTTAAACATAATTTATTTAAAATAGAACCCATTATCTTTCCCTCAACCCTTTCCTTTTCTTACTTTCCCTATTATTGTAGTAGGAACAATCCCTTTCTCCAGTCCCTCAGGCTCATAACCAAGGAATTATCTTGGATTCCTTACTATCTTTCATCCCCCCACATTCCATTTATTGATAAGGCTGTTGATTTTCCTTTGCAAATCTCTTTAATATTTTCCTTTCTCTTTTTTGACACCACCGTCAATTTAGTTCAGGTTGGCTCCAGACCTTATCATTGCATCTAAATTACCCTCATCACCTCATGTCTTGATTATTGCAATGGAATAATCTTGGAATAATAACTTGGTGATGGGTCTTCAATCTCAAGTCTTCCCAATTCCAATCCATCTCCCATTCAGCCACTAAAAGGATTTTCCTAAAGTGCTGGTCCAATCATAATCCTAGGTATCATGGATATAAAGATAAAACCAAAAACAGTCCCTGCCCTCAAGGAGCTGATATTCTACCTGAGGAAAACATGTACATTAATAAGTAGATAAGACATATTTTTAGAGAGTTAATACAAAATAATTTCAGAGAGTCAGGGAGATCACTGACAACCAAGTATCAGGAAAGGCTTTATAGAGGAACCAGAATTTGAGCTGAGGGGAAGTAAGTCCAGTTTCTCTTCTACATGATTACTCTTCAAGCTCTTCATATTTTCCAGCTTCTCTTTTCCAAGTTAAGTATCTGCAGTGGTTTCTTCCACTCCTCATATTGGATGATCTTGAGATCCTTGTTGACCTCTGCTTGAGTGTTCTCAAGTTAATCTATGTCTATTAGCCTGTAAGCTCCTTGAGGGCAGGAAATGTCTTTTGTCTCTTTTTATATCAATCACCCAGAAGCTGGCACATAATAGACACTTAATGAATCTTTGTTGATTGATTAATTATTTGTTAAATCATGATACTTAGACCTGAACAAAATAGTCCAGGTATGGTCTGAATACTGGGAAGAGTTCAGTGGGACTCTGACATCTCAAGTCCAATGTAAAATGCCTCTTTTAATTCAGTTCAAGATCATATTAGCTCATTTTGCTGCTGTGTCACACTGTTGACTCACACTGAGCTTGCATTTCCCTCAATTACTAATTCTTTATCGGAGTTATTGCAGTCTAGCCACACTTCCTCTGTTTAGTTTTGTGATGGAGAAGAAACTTATTCTGAAGGAACTGTTGTCTTCTTAAAAATTACATTGAACAGGTTAAGTTGTATATTTCTGAGAATTACTTACCTCTGTTATAAGCAGAGTACATATACCATCCTTAAAGTCATGCTTTTCATCCACTGTTATCTCCCTCTCATCCTTGTACCATATGATATGTGTTTCCTTCTTAATATTGGCCACCTAGCAAAGATGACAAAAGATAAGAATAGTCAATATTGGGGGAATTATGGAAAGACAGGAATACTAATGCATTATTGGTGGAGGTGCAAATTAGCACAATCCTTCTGGAAATCAGTTTGGAATTCTGCAAATAAAGTGACTAACATATCCATGCTCTTTTACCCAGAAATTACACTGCTAAGCATATAAACTGAAGGACATTATTAATAAAAAGAAAAAGTCTCATAATCAACAAAAAGTCCACCATTTATATTAGAAGTATTTGTGGTAGCAAAAAATGGAAACAAAGTAGATGCTCATTAGTTAACTAATCAAATTGAGGTTCGATGAATGTAGTGAAGTATTACTATATAATAAAAAATGACTAACAAGAAAAATACATGGAAACAAAACACAAGTAAAGCAGAGCCAGGAAAATAATATCTACTATATCAAAGTAAATGAACAAAATAACAACTATCAAAAAATAGAAGAATAATGTTAAAGAACTTGACCCCAAAGAAGAGATAATAAAAGATACCTCCTTTTACTTCTTTCAGAGATGTGAGGGGTGGGGGGGGGAGGTGGGGGAGGGGTTCATAGGAATGAAACACTGCATTTAACAAAAAAAAATCAATTTTTTATATATTTATTGGTTTTTCTGATTTTTCTTTCAAAAATTCTTAAAACTCTCTAAAAGGGGGAATGGGAAGAATAGTAAGGAAAAGTCTAAATAATGTATAAACAAAAGAGAGCAATAAAACTCTATTTTAAAACCTTGGTCACCTAGAAAAGAAAACACTTTACTGCTTTTAAAGTGCATGTGATTCTCATTGAAAGACACTTTACTGGCATGGATGGACTTTGGCATTAGCAACACTGACCCGTCTTCCAGGCATGTTGGCAGCCTTGTCTGCTAGCCTCCCCCTTTACCCAAGATGTTCTAGGGATCTTTCTCATAAAACAAAGTGATTTAGTCTATTTTATAGGAAGCTGTCTCATTTGTTTAGATTCATAGCTGACAGTGGGCTTGCTTAATATTCTATACAATAGTTTTCTACATAAATTCTATGAATAATATTTTCTTCTTTTGTACATTTAAATTATGTATTTGTTATATGCAATACATATATTTATTGATATCTTTTGTCTTTTATTATATATTACTTTATATATATATATATATATATATATTTATTTATTTATTACAGACATCATCACTATACCCCTTGGCAAGATTGAACTCTCCCTTGTTTGCTTTCTTTTTTTTTATTAGGTTTTTGCAAGGCAAATGGGGTTAAGCGACTTGCCCAAGGCCACATAGCTAGTAATTATTATCTGAGGTCGGGTTTGAACTCAGGTACTCCTGACTCCAGGGCTGGTGCTCTAGCCACTGTGCCACCTAGCTGCCACCTCCCTTTTTCCTCTAGACAAAAATGGATTCCTATGATAATGATGATACTATAAATCCATTCATTCACAGATTCACAGACCTTTCTGGCTGTACTAAAAATTAGGTTGATGATTTCTGACAGGGGTCACACACATTTATTCTCTGAGATATATGTGTACATATATATATATATATATATATATATATATACATACATACACACACACACACACACACACACACACACACACACACACACTTCCATCTTTATATAGTAACTACCATAATTTGCAACTAACTTTAAATAAATCCATTCCAAGATAACCCCTGTTTTCACTCATTCACTTATTCAACAAATAAACTACTTAATGACTTTTTTTTGAGACTTGACCAGGTCACATTGTTAGTAAGTATCAAGTATTTGAGGTCAAATTTGAATTCAGGTCCTCCTGACTTCTGGGCTGGTGCTCTATCCACTGAGACCTTGCTGTCCCCTTAATGACTTTTCTAGGTGCTAGGAAGGAAATATAATTAGCCACTCTCCTCCCTCTACTTCTTAATTCCAGCCCCTTCATAATTCCAGTACCTTTCTTCTGTTATCTCCTTATTCATCGTGTATATAACTTTCTTTGCCTAAATTTGTTTGCAAAGATTGTCTTTTTGTATAACCAGGGTTTATCACAGTGTCTGGCATATAACATTACTTAATAAGTGTTTATTTATTAATACATTTATGGATTTGAAAGAGCTTAGTTCTACTATCTATGGTGAAAAATATTATTTATGTTGCCATAGTTGCTGTTCAGAACTGATTCCTGCCCTTCCTCCCTCCTTAGCAGAAAATTTTGCACATAGGAGAACTTAAATGAATATTTGATGGAACCTGCTTGATTACTCTGTCTCATTAATTTATACAGGATAATAGGTAGTGTTATTTATTTATTTATTTTATTTATTTATTTTTACAATAGGTTGGCTATTGTACCTACCTACCAAAGCACCACTACTCAGCAACCTAATTGTAAAACCATTCACTAATTGTGTGTAGGCACATCAGTTCAGCTGTTCCAGAGTCATCCCTCCTGCCCCAGTGGCATGACTGGCAGACACTGAGGTATAAAAAGTCATCATTGTGTAGGCTGACCACTGCTGACATGTTTAACTGCAAAGTATAGCAAAGCCAATTCCAGAATAGTTCTGCAGCTGACACAGACTAAAACAAAGGATATAAGACTCCCAGGACTGAAAATAAATGAACCCAGGTATAACTAAAGTTGGGGGGAAATAACTAGTGTTTTTTTTCTCTAGACCACTTTATGTAATTTTATTAGAAGCATTTTACATTACTTAAGAGTTTAAATGTCATTCAACAGTTTATATATCTACACAGATATAACACCAGGAACTAAAGTTGGGGGGAAATAGCTTCTTCTCTTGACAGCTTTATGTGATTTTAGTTGAATAATTTTATATTACTTAAATGTCATTCAACAGTTTATATGTGTATATAAACTGTTGAATGACATTTATGACATATATATTCCATCACATTGGTTCAACTTGAAGAGATGAATATATTAATCTAATTTTTCATTTCCTGTCTTGTCTTGGATTCCTCTGCATCATGTTAAGAAATTTAGGAGCTTCTTACCTTACATTTCAATAGTACATTGCATTCACCAGTCACTTCCCAGCTGAGATATTCAGCAAAATGAGGACCTAAAACAATGATATCAGTTATGATCATATTCATCATAAGAGCAAAATTAAATTTCATTTTTTTCATAAGGTAACAATATTGAATTAAATTTTGAAATTTTACATTTCTTAATTTAAAAATATTCCAAATAGATTTTTTTCAAATGTACATCCTGGACTATAATATTTATTTGGCACTACTTACATAAAAATGATTTGTATTTTAATTCATTCTTGAAAAACCTATGTCCATATCTACTTAGATAAAGAGATGGACTTCTTTCCCCAGATTTACCTTGTTTCCTGATCCATTCTTGCCTCTGGAATTCAGCTTCTTTCTGAAGGTTTTTGTAGACTAGGAACAAAATACAAAGAAGACTTTGAGATATAATTGAGCCCATAAGATGGGGAGGTTACACTTGCTGATAATTTGAAGAGCCTGCCTTTCATTTTCTAATGCAAATATTCCTTTCTAAAGATTCACATTTTCCATGTCTGCTTCTTAACTGCATTATCACTAATTAGATGCAATTATAATGAATATATTTCATCTACATTACACTTTGCATTGATATCAATGCATGGTCTCCACAATTGTTGCTTGTAAGTGACACTGGGTTCTCAGAGCCTACACTATCATGCTACATACAAACTTGATCAGTTTCAATCAATGTGGAAAGGCTTCCAAGAACTATTTGTTGACTCAAGGCTCAAGGATGGCCATCTTCTATGCCAATGGACTTCCAGAGCCTTTGAAAGACTGAAGTATATTACAGAATTTCAGAAATCAAGTTACTTTAGTGGCTATCCAGCTCAATCCTTATATGAAAAGAAATCCCACTGTAAAAAAGGCTGTTGTCCAGTCTTTGCCTGAAGATTTCCAAAACAGAAGGAAACCTACTACCTCTTGAGGCAGATATATAACTATATAGAGAATTTAAAATTTTCTCAGTTTAGCTTGTTTGCAATAAATATCAGTTATATCACCATGGAAATGTTAAGGTTTAGTTGGAAAACACTTGCCCTCTTTTAACAATGGTGATTGTATAACAATAAGGTCCTCTTGTAATTTTAGGCTACGATTTTTATTGTAATAATTTAAGTAGCATTGGGGAAGAAAAATAGATTTAACAATAACAATAAGGTCCTCAGGTAATTTTAGGCTATGATTTTTGTTTCTTGCCTTTTTTTTAGTTTTTTTTTTGCAAGGCAAATGGGGTTAAGTGGCTTGCCCAAGGCCACACAGCTAGGTAATTATTAAGTGTCTGAGACCGGATTTGAACCCAGGTACTCCTGACTCCAGGGCCAGTGCTTTATCCACTGTGCCACCTAGCCGCTCCTAGGCTATGATTTTTATTGTAATAATTTAAATAGTCTTAGGGGCAGAAAAATAGATTTAGTGAACTCTTTAGAGTCCTATCTGTCTTAAATTCTTTTATGAATGTACAATCATATAATGTATATATAAAGCTGAGAAATCATCTCCATTATTCCTTTTAGGATAATTTTTTATTGATATATTTTGTTTTTACATTGTCTAAATTTCTTTCTCTATTCTCTCAATCCCCTGTCCCAGAGAGTCATTTCTTAGATCAAAGAACTCATCTCCATGACTTCTAATGACATCTGACTAGTTGTCTTTGTATTGTGGGATATTTTTGTTGAGAGAAGTAGGAAAACTTGAGGGCAAATAAAGATGTAGAGAAATTCCTACCATCTCCAATGAGAACAAGAGTAGATTGATTGGTTGCTTTCCCATCTTGGATCTGGAACGTATATGTTCCTTCATCCTCATCCTGGAGCTTCTCCATAATCATTTCAACTATTCCTGTGTTTCGGTCTATGTGCATCTTATATTTCTTCAGACATATTGAAAAGTAGAGCAGAAAAAAATATTTTTTATCAGTTGCAATATAATTTCAGAAAATGATAACACTAAAACAAAAAATTGAAACATTTTGGTGAGATTATTTTATAATTTTACAGATAATACTCTTCTAAGCACATAAATCTATGAAAATGAAATAGATTATGGGAAATTTAATTCAGATAAATTGGTTGGAAAAGACCAAGCTGAATTAATAAAATTTCTGAATTATAGCTTTGTTACTTTGAAACACATGTAATCAGAGGGAACAAGGGCATAACAAGGTGAACTCTAGTTCTTATTACATAAGCATTATTTGTACTTAGCATATCATGTGTAGACCATAGCACATAGTGTCAAGGTTTGGTTGTATAATGGTATCTGAACTTTGTCCAAGTTATAAAAGGACATTCTAGTATAATTGTCTCAGTGATAGTGCTTGAAAACAGTTTGCTCTCTTAGATACTCATCAGACTGTCAGATTTTTACTTTATTGATTTGCTTAAGAAATCTTATAAAAAATAGCACAAAGGTACAATCCATTTCCTGACCAAATCATCCTGAATTAATTCCAAATCCAAAGGTCTGAAGAGTGAAGGCTAAGTGATAAATAGTTGCAGGAAGAACTAAGGCAGGCCTTGGGTACATTGGGTCAATTGTTTGTGTATGAAAGAACAAGGATAAGATGTACAGGATGAGAAGGCACAGATAGATCATCTGAGAGAGGGAACACCCATACTGATGAGAAATGTAGTCATGGAAGTAGATTCTTCAGTATTTTTATGACCCTTTATCATATCATGATATGATTCATTCACTGGGATTTTTCTAAAAGGTATGAGATAAAGTGTTATCTTAATGATATTCCCTTGTGCAAGCACATTCAAATGAACATGCCCATAAATTTGAAACTGACTTAAAGCTAATTTGCACTAAATAAACCTAACCCTTCTTCACCTCTCCATCATCTTTACCCACTTAAAAAAATCTCATCATTGCCACCATCTAGTCATTAGTGAGTTATATTACCCACAAGTTGTCATGCTTGAAGGCATCATCACACACATGCCCCCTCTCCCCATCTCCAAGGTGATAGTTGTATTTGGAAAGGGTTGTGGGCAGTTGTAAAAACTGGCTATCCTTTCCACCCTTTCTAAATCCCTAGGAAAAGAGATTTGTGGCTGTAAACAGATGTACCCAATAGGATAGTGGAATTAGATTAAAGGCAGCAACACATAAATCCCCAACCTTTCCTCATTCTTTCAAGTTTCCTCTGGCCTCAGTATGGATGATAACTGGAGTCACAAAAATGATAATTCTTAGAGGATGACACCTATATTCATTATTGTAATAGTTGATAGTGAAGAAAAGTTCAATGTGGATGCCACAACTCCACTGTCATAAAAAAGTTTTTTTCTGATGCATGCAAGTCTGGGAAATTAGTTTTTCATAATTTGCAGAGGCCTTTGTTTAATATTAAAAACTACTAATTTAATTCATGTAATAATCCAGGTTCCCATAATGCTTTGCCAGAAATATTTCTTTTTAATGGGAAAAATTGTATTTTCCCAGCTTTTCCATATGCACACAACTTGTGATGTCCCTTCCATGCTTTTGTAATAATTAATTCAGGTTATTTGGCCACCTTTACCCACTACTTTCTGTTTTAATGCTATTAGAAGAAACTAAAAAAGAATGACACCTACCGGACCTTCAAAAATTTCCTTGTCATTAAATATGTAATTGACCTTGGAATTGCCTGAGAGTTTTTCAGCCTGCATCCAGAACCGAACCTCCCCTTTCTCCATAATTTCTACAGCCAGCTCAGATTTAAGTGGGACAGCTTCAGGAAGGAAAAAAATGACAATAGTAAATGTAATGATAACAAATTGAATTCATGTAATTTTTCTTCTGGTTGTTCCTAGCACAAGACACTCCCTGTCTTGATATCAGGAATTTTTACTGGTATCCTATGTCTGGAATGCTCTCACTCCCTATAACTCTCTTCAAGTCCTGGCCAACATCTCTCCTGGAAGGCTTTGTGGATCACCTTAAAAGAGAGTGCCGTCCCTCTATTGATCATCTCCAGTTTATTTTGTTGATAGCTTGTTTTCATAGAGTTCTTTGAATATTGTTTTCCCCATTAGAATGGGAACTTTTTTGAGGGCAGGTATTCTTTTAAGTTTCTTTGTATCCCCAGAGCTTTAATACAATGTGGCATAGCTCAAATCAATCAGTTTTTTAGTTGTGTCTGACTCTTTTGTGATTCCATTTGGGATTTTTGTTGGCAAAGATACTGAAATAATTTGCCATTTCCTTCTCTAGTTCACTTTGAAGATGAGGAACTAAAGCAAACAGATTAAATAACTTGTCAAGGGTCACACAACTAGGACAGCACTGAATGTCAACTCAGATTTTCTTGATTCCAGGTCCTGCATACTTTCCAGCTGCTTTTCAACCTGAAACTTCCTTGAGAGCCAGGGACCTTCATACCCTGCAATATCCTTTCACCCTGACAGCCCCCTTCTCATGATGGTGAATGGACTTTCATTTTGGAAACTGGTCCAGATTTTTCATGCTTCATTCCTCTCCCAACAGTTCTTCTGATTCTAAGGATTTTGCTACCAGGCACCTATCCATGTATTTCTTATTCCTTCACACATTTTGTATGTCTATCTGTCTCTATTTCTGTCTCTCTCTCTTCTCTTTCTGTTTCTATCTGTCTGTCTCTGTCTCTGCCTCTGCCTCCCTATATATCTCTCTTCTCTATTTGTCTGTCTCTTTTTCACTCACTGAGTTTTTCACTATCACTGTCTCCTTGTCTACTTTTGGAAAAAAGTTGTTCAGAAATGCAATTCATTAAAGCTGTCAATGTTATCTAGTCCAAACCCTTCATTGTACAGTTGTTTCATCTGAGGCCCAGATAGATAAACTGTTTTGTTTGTTCAAATTGCCCAGTTTGCAAGTGGTAGAGTCTAGATTTGAACTCAGTGATTCCAAATTTAGCATCCTTTCCACGGTGGTAGCACTGATTAAAAAGATCATAATGATTCTTTTCTCCTCCAAATGATTCCTATATGCTGTATCTATGTATACTAGTAAGTATAAACATCTGTACATATATGTTCATATGACCCAGAATGTTTTCAAGGTATTGATGTAGTAACTATAACCTAATGATATTTTGTATTTTAAGAAGATAATCACAGACATATTTGCTATTTTGTTTTTGTATACTCCAGATGTATTGGGGGAACTCCTATAATAGAAATGCCCTACACCAAAGCAGAATGGCAGCTCATTTGTAGTTTAGAATCTTAGACAGTTGCCCTGAGGGATTAAGTGACTTATCCAAAGTTACGCAAGTGATTTGACTTAGAATACTTAGAAGCCCTCTATCTCTTATTCTGCTTTTTTCTATCTGCACAGATCATCTTGGAAAAGAGGCAAAAATTCATACATCCTGCCCCTCTGCCCACTGTAACATTGCCATAAGACATAACAGGAAAATTTGTCTAATTTTATCCTTACATGTTTGCTTTTCTGGCTTGCTCTTAGACCTCCTTTTTCCCCCCTTCTTTGTCAACAGTATGTTCTATTTCCCCTCAACATTCTTCTCTAAACCTCCTAATTTTAACTAGGGAAGAGAGACAGTGAGAGGGAATTTAAAAGTAAATATTTCTAAGTACATTTTTTTTACAAAATATATCATTTCCATAACACATTCCTTATGCTATAGTTGGATTCCCAGTTTCCTTGTCTAATGGAGCATTTCAATTTCAGCCTACTTTTCTCAATACCTCAGGCAGATTCTAATTTGGTCCAATACCACATCTGTTCAGTGACTGGCCAATGAGGAGTGTCAATGCCTACAAATGCTCTATAGCTAAAACTAGCACCAAAGGCAATGACCACAGTTCCACTTTCTAGGTTCCAGAATTCTTGTAAGTGACACAGCTTTACTTTCATTTCAATTTTCTTAACTGGGAAGCAGAATCCTAAATTGAAAAATACACACACACACACACACACACACACACACACACACACAGACATTTTTCCTGACACACCTGCATTCCCAACAGATTGGTTTAGAGATTTCTGAATTGATTTAAATTTCTAGAATGAAGAATTTATTGAATAACTTGTCATTTAAGTATAATGAAATGCCAGGCTTCATTAAATTCCATGAGAAATTATAACAATATCTAGCATTTATAGTGCTTTAAGGTTTATAAAATATTTAACAAGCATTATTTCATTTGACCCTCTCAATAACTGTGGGAAGTAGGTTTTATTATAATCTTCCTCTTACAAGAGAGGAAAGTGAGGCAAATAAATCATGGTTTAGTGACTTGTTTAGAGTCAAAAAGCTATTAGATATCTTTGGCAATATTTGAACTTGGATCTTCCTGACCTCAGACTCATGCCATCTATCTGCCTTTTAACAACTAACCAAATCTTTAAAAATAATTTAGTTATCAAATCAGCATTTACAAGAGGAAGCAGGTACAAGTTGAGGTCCTGCTATCAGGTCTCTCAAAATACAAATATATTAACCTAATTGCCATATTGAAAGATTATTAAAGAGTGCTATCCTAATATTAGAAACTAAAGTAAAAAACTTTCAAGCTTTTTTTTAAACAAGGCCTAAAGTATTAAAGGATTTTCATAGTGTTTTCTTTGGATTGAGCAATTGGCATTTGTCTTTCACAGACTTTTTTGCATGACCATACCTGTGACTTCATTCTTATAGGGAACTACCAATGAAAAAACTTCTTCACTATTGCAAATGGATACCTGCACTGCAACTTATATTCTTAGAGAGATGCATTAACTCTCCATAAATATAATATCTAAAAATCATATTTGGTTCCCCAACCTATACAATTTTCAAGTTCATTACTTTACTTACCCAAACAATATATACAAAAAGTAAAAATCACTTGATCTTACTGTGTATTCCCCTAGAATCATAGGCCTCCTAACCATTCCCCCCCTCAAAAAACCCCTCAAGAT
Organism: Macrotis lagotis; assembly: GCF_037893015.1. Classification (NCBI taxonomy): domain Eukaryota; kingdom Metazoa; phylum Chordata; class Mammalia; order Peramelemorphia; family Peramelidae; genus Macrotis; species Macrotis lagotis. The sequence continues at coordinate 459,784,917 of NC_133666.1, forward strand.
ATCAAAATTACTTATTCTTTCATTCTATTTTTAAAGTACAAATGATTATAGATGTATTACCAAGTTCATCAATTATATTTGAAGATCCCTAACTCAGGAATGACTCACTATTTGCTATGCCCTCATTTTTTTCTTCTCCATTATTATAGTCAAATGTAAATGACTTTGCTATTTAGGCACTCAATCAGTGTTTACTGACTAATCATTTTGACTGGTTGCTGTCCCCTCTGTTTCCACAAATAATTGAAAGTTGACTATCACCATTTCTGGAGTTCTACTTCTTTATTAACATATTTAAAGTTCACTACTCTGGCTCATCTCCACTTGATTTGGAGTGAAAGGAAAACCAAAGTACAAGCTATCTCCATATATTTTCTGCCTTCCAAGATGACTGCAGACCTTTGAAATGGAAAAAAAAATAGTCTGAAATGAAAGTCTCAGGATTTTCTGACAGTTTCTTCCTAATAAGGGAGAAGATTTGGGATCCTTTTCTTAAATTTACTCAGTATTTTTTTTAAACTCATAAATGATATTGTTCTAATTCCTGTCAGGTCTTTCTAAAATATGTGTGACCAAATATTATAAATCCTTCTTTGTAGATAAGGACACTGTAATGAGGACACTTAAATGAGTTGCTTGATTCCCCCTTTTTCATGGTTCTTTTCCTCTGTGGATTAACTTCATTTTCTCCTGTATATAGCTTTTTGGTACACAGTTCTTTGGATGTTGTCTCGATAAATGTTCAATGACGGTTTAACCCAAGGTCACAAAGGGAGTCAGTGACCAAGGCTGGGTAAGTAGTAAGACCCAATACTTTGAGTTTCATTTGCAAACAAAAGACAATAATAAAGTACCACTTTTTTCCTTTTAAATTTTCCCTATGTAAAAAAATAAATAAATTATTTTTCCAGTGGTTCATAGGAGGATTTGAATTTCTAAGTCTTACTCTTGTACTGGTGACATTAATGGAGGAGAAAAAGTGAATTTTTAAAAAAAACTAGGCAGAGAATTGACCTTTGAATGAATAAGTTGTTTTTAGCATATGGAATACAAAGGAAAACCTCTGAGTTATGCAAGGATCATGTGGTTATAACAACATTGCATTAGTTCCTATTTTAATTTTTTAAACTCAAGTTCTAGGAACTAACTGTAGCTTTTTACTGTCTCAGCTAATGAATGTTAATGGCAAAAGATGCTTTCAGGTCAATGTACCTTCAGAGTCTCCTTACAGGCTTATACGTTCCTAACATTTAGCTGAGGCATCTCATCTTTCATTTAAGAGAGCAATAAGCTCTAAAAGGAGCTAGATATCAGATGAACTAACTGACTCTCTGCCCGGTTCCTTGACCAGTCTTAATTAACTTTCCTTATGTATTAGCTAGCAAATTAGTTTGAGGGCATTTAATAAAGACCTATTGATTATTGACCTAAAGATCAACCCTTTACTATGACTTCATACTGCCTCTCCATGGTGACATATGAATGAATATATCTGATGAAAGTGACAGAGATATGATATCAAAATATTTAGATAAAAAAATCATTCTATAATCCAGATCTTATACTCCATAAAAAGAGTCACTTTGGTGCTGTGTAGACTAAAGGAAACATTTACTGTATCAACATACTCAATACATTTGGAGAACTATTAATTGCAAACAAATGATAACATCATCTGATTTTTTAAAATTTATTAGGAAATGCTACTAGAATAGTGCCAAGATATATGTCTCAGCATGGCTACTAGAATATTCATTTCTATATTCACTGCCATCAATGTTACTAGCTCACTACACAGTGTAGTGACCACTGCCCATGAATATTTTTCTGATACTCACTTGGGAATTTGTGTTCTTGGCTGAGAGCAAGTAAACGTTTCATCTCTGGGAAAAGAAAGAAAAAAGAGAGCTGTTAGTATTAATAATAACATGGGTTAAAAGGTTTCATGTATATTATCATAGAGGAAATTCTACTATATTCATTTTACAAATAACAGAACCAGAGAAGTTGTTTGTCTATAGTCACACATGGAACAGCAGGTACTGTTTAGGCTCAAATGTTCTGATGTTCAATTCTGTACTTTTTTGGCTACATGAAATGTACAATCTCATCTTTCACAAAATATGAAATTGGCAAATAATTATTAGAAATTATAGAATGTAGGCTTGGAAAAAAATTAGAAATGATAACAACTGTCTTTACAAAAAAATGTACTCACAACACTTTTTTTAAGTTCAGTCCTCATTATTAACATTTTATCTAACTTTCTTAAATCAAGACAATTAACAAAGCAATGACTTAAGCTCAGAAATATCTACCAATTTCTGAGGTATAAATGATCATACTGAAATTTTAATAATCTGTTTTCTTAGGCCAACAAGAGCTGTTTCCATCATGTCTCTAAATCTAGCCTTGGTATTTTGCAATCAGACCCACAGAAGTAGGTCTCCCATGGATAGTAAGTGGGAGAATTTCTTGAATTTCAAATCCAGAACTCTTTTCTTTGGATCATTTTTCCAGACGTTGGTGGGCAGACTTAAACTTACCCTCTTCATCTATTAAATAGCTTGCAGCAATTCCATCAGTATCTGTGACATCACAGGAGTAAATTCCCAAGTCATCTATTCCAAGGTCTTTAAAAGTAGCTTTAGTCCTTGAAAATAAAATATTTGAATGGGAAAAGGAGTCATAAAATTAGATCTTGAAAAATTAAGTACATTATATTTTCTAATGTTAAAGAAAGCCATAAATGAAAAATGTCATGTCTATTATCTGATGATTGGCTCATTTGCTAACATCCTACCAAAAGAGAAAGCATTTCTAGTCAAATTAACTTTTTTTGGAAGATATATTGGGCTTTTTTCAAGCACTTTTAGATTTTATTACTAAAAATATATTGCTGACAAGATTGTATGGTGTTGGCATATATATAATATACATATGCACATATATGCATACTTTGATTTAGTTGTATTGTTTTAAAAATCAAATTATATACTATTAATGATCTCAAAGAATCTGAAAAGTTAGGTAAAATATAAAAAACAAAATGGGAGACCATAGAGTTTTAGATATGGGAAAGATATTAGTGACTATTTTGTTCAATCCACTCATTTTAAAATTAAGAAATGAGGCTTACAAAGTTTGTGACTCACTCAAGGTCACATAAAGAGTTACTGGGAGATTCAAGACTAACGATTTTACTATACTATGCTCTCCCTATTAGAAGATGGGGGAAAAAATAGTCTTTTCTGTCTCTAGAAATATTTATTTGCACCAAACTTTTTTATACTCAGCATCCTTAGCATTAAAGGGAGTATTACAAGCCTTTTATTTAATAATAAGCTTCCAGTTACATAGCATTTTATAACTGATAAGGTACTTTCATCACAATAATAATGCACAGGATTACTCCCATATTACCCCCATTTTACAGATATGACCATGGAGTTTCAAAGAAATTGAGTCACATATATAGTGCCACAATTATTAAGTGGTAATCAAGACGAGGCTCCCAAGGTCACTGTTCTTTCAACAAAACCAGTCAAAATTCTTCTGGCATCACTAATAAAAAATATGGAAATACTTTGCAACACGAAGGTGAGCTCTTTTTGTAATTATCATCCTTCAACAACTATGTTGGTTTTGTACTCTGTGCTTTTCTTATTTCTGAGAGGCTCATCAATAGAAAATGGTCAGGAGGTGATGAATTTTTTTCAACCATAGTAACAACGATAGAGTCTACTAAGTTGCAATCTACAATTAGTCTTAATTGGTGATGAATATATCCAGGGTATCCAAATGATAAAAATCCTTGAAATACTGAAGTATAAGTTTTGACAATTCTGTGAAAAGTGTATTGTCCCATATAAGTTTTATCACCTCATACTAGTGTCATCACAATAGAAAGTAAGAAGGAAACCATTGTTACTGATGAAACATTTCTTACTTATTGCCTTTGGTATCAATTTCTAGTCGAGGAGAGTCTTCAGTTGGTACATAATCCTTGGACCAGACGAATTTAGAGTCTGGGGACATTTGATCACATTCAAAGTTCAGTGAAATGACTCCATCATCATCAACATTGATGACAATCTCTTTGGTTCCTATAAGATAAAAAAGAGGGAATACTGCTACATTCTAGTAGAATCAATCAAATAAATATCTTTTATTGGATTTTGAGTTGGTGATGCCTCAGACTCTTTGATCAAAGCACATAAATTTAATCTGATGATTGGCTCATCTGCTACCATCCTACCAAACTAAATTTAAGTAAATGTACTTTAAATAAACTGTGTTTGTATTCTGAGATGACACTTCCAATAGTGGGACTAGTGGACATGTGTATTCTATTCAGACCTCTTTGTGATCAGTATCACAGATTTTACTTTTGGTCATGAAACAAAGAGAACTGGTCTACACAGAGACTAGATCTGTGACCTCGGTCTCATTAGATTTATGCTCTAACCAACAAGAGAAAGAAATAATGGCAGAAAAAAAGAAAAAGAAAAAAGACTGGAAGAAAGAAAGGAAGAAAAAGGAAGGAAGGAAAAAGGAAACCAGAAACAAGGGAAGGAAAGAGAGAAAAAAGAAAGGTAGAAGAAACAAAAGAAATAAGGGAGTAAAGAAGGAAAGATGGAAAGGAAAGGAAAGGAGCAAGAAATTGAAGAAAAAGGGGAAAAATAAATAAGAGAACTAACTTGGAAATATCTTTTTAAAAGCAGGAAGTGAATAGTAGGGGTGGAAGAAGGAGTCATTCTGGCTCTAAGAGTAAGGAAGATAAAATGTACGTTTGGACAAGGATCTGAGAAAATCCATTCAAAATTTTAAGAAAAATTCAGTTGAGGGTAGGAGAGAGAATATAGATCAAAGACTAGAGAAAAAATTCTCATACACAGAGATGAGAATAAGCAGGGTGACCTCATTTCATGGGAGAGGAAGGGGATAGGAGATAGTGAGGTTATCTGTGTACTTCCTATTTTAAGTAATTATTTTTCTTAACTAATTCCCAAACTCAGTTAGTTATTTGTACCTATTGAAGTATAAATACTGTAAGCATCCTCCAAATTTTGAGACAAAACACTGGTCATGCCAACTTAATTGTAGTTTTGGAAGGAAGGATTTATATCTGTAATATCTTAAACATTTTAAGAACATTAAATATAGACAAGCCTGTTCTGTTAATAGCTTAGACTTAAATAAGCCTAAGTGAGCCAAATGGAAAAAAAGCTTAGCTTCCAATTTTGCATTTACTCTATGACTAGTTCAAAGATATGAAGGACCCAGATTTTGGTAGACTTTCAACTCTATAGGTTCAACTATCAAACCAGTGTTTTGTCTCAGGACCTTGAAATTTGGAGTATGCTTACAGCATTTACACTTCAATAGGTACAAATAACTGAGTTTGGGAATTAGTTAAGAAAAATAATTACTTAAAATAGGAAGTTCACAGATACCTCACTATCTCCTATCCCCTTCCTCTCCCATGGAATGATCTCACCCTGCTTATTCTCTTCTCTGTGTATAGGAATTTTTTTCTCTAAAGTCTTAGATCCATATTCTCTCTCCTACCCTCCATTGAATTTTTCTTAAAATTTTAATTTGAGTGGGTTTTCTCAGATCCTTGTCCAAATGTACATTTTATCTTCCTTACTCTCATAAAAAATTATAGCTGGAAAAATAATTTTTAAATGATCTAAATTAATTTTAAAATATTTTGGAGAGTTTGGAGTGAAAGGGATAAAATTAGCTCCTGTTTGGAATTAGTTTTTTTAAAGACAGTCAAAATGAATTGCCTCTAGAATGAACACACATTTCAAGGATGTGTGTGTGTGTGTGTGTGTATGTATATGCAGTGTTTGTAGATATTTATCTGTGTCCAAATTTTTTTGGGGGGGATGAATAAAGTTATCCTCCTAGGTACACTGATTTAATAGTCAGAATAAGTCTATTAAAACATATATACCTAAGAATAAGTTTAAATAAAATGATTTAATCTTAGAAAGGTGCAATTCCATTAAAAGCATTGGAAACTTCCTATAACTAATATTTTCTAAGGGTTTGAAAATTTTTCCTTTAGAATGGTTTATAATGGATAAACATTTTTATTGACAAAGTAATAACACAATAAACAGAAAGCAAATTGGAAAAGAGTACTCAGGGATACTCTTTGGACAAGGATAGGGCATTAATATGCTGCCAGCCTGGGAAAGGAGGTTCATCATTCCTGAGGAGAGAAAGCAAAACAGGGACCTTATTCAGGAATGTCCTTCCTGAGGCTGCTGTTGAATATGTGCAAGAAACCTACAAATAATGGATTTCGACACCTGTTAAAATTGGAGAAAGCCTGCTAGAATGAGATGGGAGGGGTACTGTCTTCTTTTTAATAGTTATTTTTGCACTGTAGAGATATGTGTAAACTGAAATAAGGAATAATCAAGGTGGTAGCTATCTTACTCCATTATACATTTGTTCCACATATAATTTTTAAAAATAGTTTCCACAAATGAGGCCAGCTTTCATTTTGTTCTTCAGAACTCACACTAACTCTCATCAGTAAACATTTGAAACCTGCAGCTAGAGCTTAAAGATTTTAAAATAGCTCACTCTTTGGCACACTGTGGTTCAGGAAGTGTTACCAGACATATTTAGCATGGTTGAATCACAGAGGGAACGTATACTTTCATTCCACTGTACTTTGTGCTATGAGAAGATGGAAAGAATGATGTAAAGAAAAACCAGACTAAATCCTTAATTGGATATTTGTATCCACTTCTGATGGAAGCAGTGACAGCCTGTGCATCCTAATCACTTCTTTGCTTAGCTGTTATGGTTTGTAGGGCTAAACAAGAAGGAACTAAATCAATTGAATGTATGTACTTGTAACCCTAGGGGTTTGAGTTAAAATTTTAAAAGAAATACTATTTAAGGTTCAGCAACTTATTTTTATCAAAGAGAAGTGCCTGCTTATTCAACAAAGGGAGGACTAAAACCAAAGGGATTCTAATTTACTTTCCTCCCTATTGATTCCCCTGTCTGAATTCAGCTGTTTGGCAATATCATCTATCTAGAACATAGCAAAGAAATAGGAAGTAAGGAAAATGGCCATTGATCTCTTAAGACAACACATCTATGCTCCTAGAACCTCACCCAGAGGCTTATTATTCTTGATTTAAATACAGTTCTGGAAGGTTTAGTCATTGGATTTCCAAGCCCACTAAAAACCAGAAATAGTCAATTAGAAGAATGGTTGCCCTAGATAGGTATATCTTACAAAAGTAATAAAATGACAGTTGACAACAACAGGAAAACAGCAGGAAATAAAAAACCTAGTGATGAATAGTAAGGGTGGAAGAATGAGTCATTTTGGCTCTAAGAGTGAGGATGATAAAATGTACATTTGGACAAGGATCCAGGAAAGTCCACTAAAATCAAAATTTTAAGAAAAATTCAGCTGAGGGTAGGAGAGAGAGAATATGGGTCAAAGGCTATAAAAAAAAAGATACCTATACTAAGAGAAGAGAATAAGCAGGGTAAAGTCATGCCATGGAGGAGGGAGGGGAATAGGAGTTTTTACCTCTAAAAATCAAAATAACTCAAAAGCACAGCTTTTGCTTTTTTATGCCATTTTCCATAAAAACAAGAAACCCTACAACTTCATTTGGACTCAAGTTATCCTATCACAGAATAGAATAATAGTATTCATAATGATGATTTTGCGTCATAAGAAAAAGTTAAATTATGTTTTGTACTCTGTTTATGAAGGCATAAAAGTATAATACATTATAACTTACGTTCACAATGATCGTTTAATCACAATGATTTTTTTTTAGTTTTTTTTTTTTTTTTTGCAAGGCAATGGGGTTAAGTGGCTTGCCCAAGGCCACACGGCTAGGTAATTATTAAGTGTCTGAGACCAGATTTGAACTCAGGTACTCCTGACTCCAAGGCCAGTGCTCTACCCCCTGCGCCACCTAGCCGCCCCAACAATGAATTTTTAATTAAAAAAAATTCTTTGGGTACTTCAAGGGAGTAAGTATATCAATTCTCATCTCTCTAGAATACATAGTTATTCAGTCTTTCTGGTTACCTCTTCGACCCTCTATCTCTCCCACTCTGAGTATAAAACATTTATTTTCCTTATTATTTTGTATACAGTTGTACATGTATACATGTATATATGTATACATATATACAACATGTATACAAAACACATACATGTACATGTGTGTATTTTTTTACTCTAATAGAATGTAAGCTTTCTGACGGCTGCATCACTTATGTATTTGTATCTCCAGGGCCTAGAAGAGTGCCTGGCCCGTAGTAGTTCTCTAATAAATATTTCTTGAATGGTAGATTCATTTGCTTTTCTGAAGTGAGCTGAGATTTTACTGCATCAGAGAACTTTATAAGACAATGCAGAATTAAACAAATAAACAAATGGGCTCTATTATAAGTCCCAGTTATCATGTGTCTCTTTAACATAACACAGGATTGCTTCATCAAGACCATATAGGGAATTGATTATTATATAAAAAAATCATTGACTGTATTAAAAGGCCTTTTAAAAAGCTAAGCAAAATCTATTCTCATAGCAAACTGTTCTCAGTGTATACAAGCTGCTGCACTGCTAGTCCCCATTTTCTCCAACAAGAAAACAAAAAAAACTACACTGTCATTTTGGAAAGTAAGCAAATGGGAGAATAATTTTTAATTTTTGAAAAATTGGTTTCACCTAAAATGTGCTAAACTTTAATCAGATGTGAATTAATGCAAACAAGCAATTTTAAAGATTGTAGGGGAGACTTGTAAAGAATTTGAAACTTGAATGTACAATCCTCCAAACAAACTCCTTATTGAATACTTCAAGGTGAGAGGAATGGGAGGCATCCACTTCAGGTATATTATGGGTCATGGTATGTGCTAGGTCCTAGGAGACTAGTATGTTAAAAATGATAAGCTTATGTCTTGGATTTTGCAGCTATCACAATACTTTTGAGTTGCAATGGTTCTTTATGACTGTACCATTAGCAGTGTCTCAGAATCAACCTAAGGTCAGGTTTCGGTTTAGAGATTTCAACACAACAAGTTTCCAAATATAAGCTCTCTGTTCTGTGGGTTCCAGCACTAATGCCCAGCATTGCAGTACTCCATAATTACATTCATATCCTACTGCTCCTTTCTTGAGCTTCTGTTTCATTCTTTTTTTTTTGTTTGTTTTCTTTTTAGATTTTTGCAAGGCAATGGGGTTAAGTGGCTTGCCCAAGGCTACACAGCTAGGTAATTATTAAGTGTCTGAGGTTGGATTTGAACTCAGGTCCTCCTGACTCCAGGGCCAGTGCTCTATACACTGTACCACCTAGCCGCCCCACTTCTATTTATTCTTACAGGTCCGAATATGGTGGAAGATTCGAGAGTGCCATAAGTCATTAGAATATTTTACAGTAATTTTTGTCTTAATAATGATGATTAATCCAGGGAATATTTTATTTTTCTAATATGACTCTAATCAATATATTATACTACCCTTTAGAAAGGAAGGAATTGGTTTGAGGAAATGTTTTTGAAAAGATAATTAGAAAAGCAACAGAAAGAACAGATGATAATTATTGAAAGTGAAATCATGTACTGAACTACAAGAAAAAGACATCACTTCAGAGATAAGGTTCAAACAAAATGGAATCAAAAATTTTATCTCTACTTAAAAAAGAAATTCAGAACCTGAGAAAATAGCCAATTTCCTCATGAGGGATCTCTATTGAACATTTAAAGTCCTTATCATAGACAAAGAAGAAATCCCTTAAACTGAGCTTTAGCCATTCCATGTGACTAACCTAACCAGTCTCTACAAACAAACCCACAGTAGATTGTTTTTAGTCTTTTCTAGTCTGTGAGTTTGAATTCAACTGGTAGTTTTCCAGGCTTTTTATGCTTGACTCTCCTCAACTTCCAGTGTTCCTGGTCTCCTTATTCTTCCTCACACAGAAACCCTCATCTTGATCGTTGGGTGTCTGAGGCTGGATTTGGACCTGGGTGCTCCTGACTCAAAGGCCAATGCTCTGTCTGCCACCCAGTCACCCCTACTATTATTACTATTTGATTTTTTCACTGCATTTCTCAGGTGACTGAAGTAGTGTCTTCCTTTCTCACCTCTACTTCCCAGCTTACTAACATCCTTCATTACTTGGCTCAAAACCCACCTTCTTCAAGAGATTTTTTTTTAGGTTTTTGCAAAGCAAACAGGGTTAAGTCACTTGCCCAAGGCCACACAGCTAGGTAATTATTAAGTGTCTGAGGTTGGATTTGAACTCAGGTACTTATGACTCCAGGCTGGTGCTCTATCCACTGTGCCACCTAGCCGCCTGGAGATTTTTTTCCCCTACCAGTCTTCCCTAGTTGTTAGAACTTTCCAGCTGAACTTATCTTAGATTTTTTTGCTGATGTTCTGTTGTGTTCAACTCTTCGTGACCTCATTTGATGTTTTCTTGGCAAAGATACTGGAGTGGTTTGTCAATTCTTTTTTTCCAACTCATACCAGATGAGGAAACTGAGGCAAATAGGGTTAAATGACTTACCCAGGGTCACACAGCTAATAAGTGTCTAGGACATATTTGAATCCAGGAATATGAGACTTCCTGTCTCCAGGTCTTAAGCTTTATCCACTACAACACCTAGTTATAGTAAGTCTTGCATTTAATCTATATAATCTATCTCTATTTATAATCTATAGATCCATATATCTATAATATATATATATATTGCATGTATATAGTTATTTCCATGTTGTTTCCCCAGTCGAAAGGGAGTTCTTTGAGGAGATAACCTGTGACTTTGCCTTGGTATGATGCCTTTCACTTAGTAAAAGCTTTAATAAACACTTGTTGACTAACTCCCTGGTAACTTTTGGCAATACATGGAGATACAATAACATGTTGAAGTATCAGAATAGAACTTTAGTGGTAATCAGATATTTTCACTTCAAACTAAAAAGGCAAAACAAAGAATCAGCATTGTGAGTTGAATTGCATGTGTAGAAGTGACAAGAAACTACTCTTTTGGATATTTCACCATTGTATGTCAAAGTAATAATGCTAAATATTTGCAAAATTTTTTAAATGTAGTTTAAATGTAGGATTAGTTGCTAAGGATGAAGTGATAGAGAAATTCAAGAAAGAACTTGATAAGATGCTAGAGATCAAAACTGCATGCACTCTGATTCTTGATGATTTCAGTGCAAAAGTAGGAAAAGGTGAGAATAGAGATAAGTATAGGAGAAAATATGGTTCAAAGAAGAAGGAACAAGAGAGGCCAAAGCCTAGATTACACAAAAGCATCATCATTAAAAGCATTTATATTATGCCTTATGGCTTGAAAAGAGTTTTACAAATATTATCGCATTTAATCATCACAATAAGTATGGGATGTAGTAGGTGCAATTATCTCCATTTTACAGATGAGCAGTTAAGCGATTTGCTCAGTCACAGAGCTTATTAGTACCTGAGACTGAATTTGAACTCAGCTTCAGTGCTCTAATCATCATATGACTCAGTTGTCTCAATATTATGAACATTTTCTTTGGAAAAAGAAGTTTTAGTCTGGGCATGGCAAGCACTAAACAACATCAAAAAGAATAAAAACCATTTGATTTTGACTGATAGGAAAAAAAAAACTTTGCCTGTTTATAGTCAGACTTTTCAGAGCTATGATTAGAAGAACAGAAAACAAGAGGATGATAATGAGAAAAAAGAGATATAGGGTAAAATTAAAATGGTTAACTCTGATTTAAACAAATAACTGAAAATTAAAAATAGGAAATGGAGAACAGAAATGACACTGACCTAGACCAGAATAATTTCAAATTTTAGCCAGGGTAAATTCATTGCAAGGAACCAGAAATGTCAAACAACTGAAATGCTTTGTAACAGAAAAGAAGGTTGCCAAAGGTAATAGTGGAAAAGAATATAAACTCACTTGTAAACCCTTACAAAGAAGAATAATAGGTGAATATGGGCAATTTAAGTAATAAAACAGAAACAGTAGAGATTAAAAAATTTTTTAAATAAAACTTGAAAAGATATTCAATTAAACAAATCACAAGGACATTCAAGGATAAACATAAAGACTAAAAATAAGAGAAAATGGGAAAGATTTACAACATTCTCCAAACCATTATTTTAAAAAATTATTTTCTTCATTAATAGTGTAAACCATCACACTTAGATAATAATATCACAACCTCAAATATGCTTATAGAGGAGATTAAAATGGCACAAGAAATAAAAACAAGAAAAGCAACTGGATTGGACCAAGTGAATATAGAGGAGATCCATGCCAGAGATGATACAAGTTGTTGCAGAATTGAGGAATAGCTACAAAAGATATCTAAAGAAAGGGGAAATAACCAAAGAACTGAAAATGATTTCAGATCTCATTAATAGTGAAAAAAGATGACTGAGAAAAAATGTCCATAATTACCATATACCTATTCTCTCCTTAATACAAAACCTTTATGAGTCACCTATGTATGGGCCAAGGACATCTTCAATGAGGTTATTAGTAGGGAATAAATCGATTTTCTCAAATGATACTCAGTAGTAGATTGCATCTTTACCATTTCACAATTAACTGAAATAGGTAGAGTATAAGAAACTATTGTGATTAGTTTGTTGATTTTTTTTTCTTTTTTGGCATTTGATTTGATAGACTAAAACTTACTTTTACAACACTATGTGGTTCATCATGGACAGCTTGGTGGCATAGTGAATAGAGTACTGGGCCTGGGGTAAGGAAGACTTGAGTTGAAATCTGACTAGCTGTAAGATCCTGAACAAGTCATGTAATTCTGTTTGTCTCACTTTTCTTGCCAAGAAAACCCTAAATGGAGTCATGAAATGTCAGACATGACTGAAATGACTGAACAACCCACAAGTCTTGCATTATATATCAAGATCATTAAAATTCCTTGGAAGAAATATCAAAAGAAATACTTCTGTTCAATGACCCTATGATAATTAATATTAGTTGAGGGATAAAAATGGGGTATATAAAGGAAATGGGAAAGTAGGAGTGATCAGATGAGTACAAGGAGATTCAGATAACAGTCTTAGGAAAACCCTGAGAATGGAAGGTTTTCCTCCAAAGATTAAGAGGTATAGATAGAACAAGTACAACTTATATCAAATTATTCACTACCATGACAGGGGTGGGTTGGGGAGAAGGAGGAAGGGAGGGTGGTAGAAAAATTTGGAACTTAAAACTCACAAATGGATGAGAATGTTGAAAACTAGCCTTGCATGTAATTGGAAAAAAAGTAAGAAGGTTTAAAAAAAAGTGAATGCAGAGGTTGACTATTATGGGTAGAAAAGATATGGGATGGGACAGCTAGGTGGCGTAGTGGATAAAGCACCAGCCTTGGAGTCAGGAGTACCTAGGTTCAAATCCGGCCTCAGACACTTAATAATTACCTAGCTGTGTGGCCTTGGGCAAGCCATTTAACCCCATCTGCCTTGCAAAAAAAACCTAAAAAAAAAAACAAACGAAAAGATATGGGATGAACGTTTGAGGGGCTGGAAGATTAAAGTAAGGGTTTTTTTTTTAATAGAAAAGAGATCTTGGCAGACATGTAGGCAGTAGAGTTCATAGCAGCTAGTACCTAGGGATATTGAAGGGTAGCAAAAGGGAGGGAATGATAGGTATGGAGATGAGGGAAATCTAGCTAAAGAAGGAAGTTAGATGAGAGGATTGGTCCTAGTGAGGAAAAGAGCCACCTCTTCATTGACTAGAATAACAAAAGAGAGAATTGGGTGGGGGGGGATGATGAATGTAGAATATGTCAAATATAGGGTGTTAAAATACAGAATATGAAAGAAGAAATTTGTCCTGTCATTAAGAAAAAACTTTTTTTTCAGTAATTAATTAATTAGGCAGGTCCTCTGCTTTGAGGATGGGGGAGAGGTCTCATGGGAAGGCTTGATGAGAAAAGAAAGGTTTGTCTCTCTGTAGAGAATACTATAGGGAATAAATTAGGGAAGAGTAAAAGGATTGTCCTGTGACATTGAGAGTAGAGAACATACATTTGCAGTAGTCTCAGCCAACCAAAGTTGTTTAGCTTTGTCATATGTATAGGAGTGGAGAAGGTAGATAGTGGGCTGTGAGTTGGCAAGGGACAAGCCCCAAACCAGAGATATTTTAGTTCATGAGTCATGATTATAACCTAATGGGGCAAATTCATTCAAGTGAAAAATTTAATCTTACTCTTGACAACTTAAAATGACCTCTTAAGTCACTCTTAGTCCCCATCCTCAGATCTTTGTCATATACTTATTGACTAAATATTGACTGATCAACCGATCAGGGGAGCTCTCTTATTAACCTGAGAAGATGCAAGTCTTTGGGGCTTTTGATTACATACTATAGAGAGCATGATACTGCTCCTTAGAGGCTCCTGGAGAATAGGTCTTAATGTTTATGGATAAATTGGTTGGTTCTGATGTCTGCAGTACAGAAAGTATATGTGTGTGGACTGTTCCTTTGTTCTGGCCTATTAAAAAGTCTTCTTTCAGAGACTCAGGTCTCTCTTCCCTTTGAGGGCATGATCATGTTCCTGAGGGGAAGGGGAAGGGTATAATGTTTGCCTTGTGACAGAAGCATATGAGAGATGCAGATGCTCAGCTCAAACCATCAGAGTGAAGAATTCACAGCCTCCATATTCCCAGAGAGGTACTTGCTTTGGAAAGGTAGTGGAGTAGCCTCTCAGTCCATGCAGCTGTGGAGAGGGGAACCACATGTCCGGGTGACAAGAGTAGCTGAATTCTAACCTGATGAAGGAGGTTCAAGAGTTCCTTATTTCAATCACCCGAGACAAAGCAGTGCTGAGTGCCAGTCTCTTAGAAAATGATTATATAGGGGCGGCTAGGCCACGTAGTGGATAAAGCACTGGCCCTGGAGTCAGGAGTACTTGGGTTCAAATCTGGTCTCAGACCCTTAATAATTACCTAGCTGTGTGGCCTTGGGCAAGCTACTTAACCCCATTTGCCTTGCAAAAACCTAAAAAAAAAAGAAAATGATTATATGACCCTTGATGCTATAGACATATCAGGGTGGTGTAAATTGTGATCAAGAGGCTTGGATTTTGCTATACATTATTTCTTTAAGTAATTTGGACAGTAGAAGAATTGGGAAGAAGAGAGTTACTTGTCTAGTTCCTGAATGTTTCCTTTCCAAAAGGAGTCTGAGTCTTTTAATGTAATGCCACAAGAATGTATGAGTTCATGGGATTTAAAGTTGTCTAAGTGTTACCATCTAGCAACCCTAGGATGAATCCTTCCAGAAAATTCAACACACCAGTTATACCTGGATGTCCATAAAAGGAAAAAAGGAATTCAATAGAAAATCTCAGGGGTTGTACAGAAGCAAAGCTTTGTTTCCCACATGCACAATTGTCCATTCTATGATGCCTTAAAAACTTTGGGGAAATGAGATCTCACCAAAGAGATAGAGGAATTGTATTGACATGGTGCTCCTGTGAGTCTTTTTATGTGAATCTGGATTTTTTGTGTGGTGGAATAAAGGTTGTCCTAAATCTGATAGAGATTTCACATTGCCTCATTGAGAACTTGCATGGGAAAGGTGGACTCTGTTACCTACACCTAAGGAGATTCAAACATGAACCAAAGAGAATGGTCTGAGGGCAGTCCCAGAGAATAAACTTAATCTACATAAAACAAGCAAATAAAAATTAGAACATGAGGTGCTACAGGTCCATTAGAATATCCATTTTTATGAACTTGTGCAAGTCCTTAAGCCCACTGTCTTGCAAACCCCACCCCCCCAAAAAAAAGAAAGAAAAAGAAAAAAAAGAATATCCATTTTTAATGCAGGTTGTTCCAGCTGATTCAATGCTGATGATTAAGTTTCTGCTTCTGTTTTATGTACTTTAATCCTATTGCTCATTTAGCAAAGCAATAACACAGCTTTTAAAAAATTAATCATAAAGTAAAGCATCTGTTTTGTATAAAGGGATCATGCTTGACAACTGCAGGATATTTGTAACAAGCCCTGATACTGCTTTTTTTTTCCTCCTTTATTTTTATGAACTAAACAGCAAAGGAATGAACTAGAAAGTGACATCTTTTCTCTTTACTTCCAAAATGGACTTAAAAGGTAAAAGAAAACTCTGAATAAGATATAGCTTTAAAGTGAATTGCTAGGCAGCACAGTTCCATGGCTAAAGAATTGTCTTTAAAGTAAGGAGGACCCGAGTTCAAGTCTCAACTCCCCTTTGACATATGTTGGCTGAAATATGTAGGCCATTTGCCTCAGCTCTCTAGGCAAGGTTCTAAGACATAAGGCGCAGACAAGAGGGCAGACCAACATTGGCAGAATAAATATCTTCTTTCCCATGGAATCTCAGGTCCATACTCCTTAAACTTAATTAGTTTTCATGTGTCTTTGTATTTTATGATTCTTATTAAAACATTCTAATTTCTCTTTAAATTCAAAGTATTTTAAATTGATAGGACTATTGCTTCCTCCAAACCTTGGAATAGTATTTACTTTTTCCAGGGGAACTTTTGTCAAGTCTATAGAACTTTGGTAAAGGAAATCCTAATTCTAAAAAAATAAACTCTGAAAACAAAAATCCAGAGTGTATTTGTGTCTACACACACACACACACACACACACACACACACACACATACATACATAAAATATGTACCTCTGTGTTTATCTGTGTATGTTTGTATAAAGTTCTTATGTGTGTATGTACACATATATAAAGGATCCAAGGTAGAAACTTGGCAGCTGATGCTGTGGAAATGGTGCCCAGGGGATGAAGGCACTAGGAAGTGTCCAGATGGAGGAACATCCCCCACAATCTTGGAGATATCAAAGCTTTGGTCACATACTCCTTAGTGATGGGTGCTATAAATAACCCTGTAGGAATTCTTGATTCTTTCATTCTTGTAGTGACCAGTCTTACATGCTTGCTTCTGGCTTACTCTCCAGTGAACTACTTGGAACACTGTCAGCTTGGCTGTTATTCATCTTGGTGTACTCTCATCAACTGATTTGATATATATATATACATATACATATATATATATATACACACATATATATGTATATATATACATACATACATACATATTATACATATAATATTTATGCTTTACAACATATGTGTATATACTTTATATGCACATGAATATATATGTGCCTATGTATACATGAACAGTTTATATAGTGGCTTAGTCTCCCTTCCCTTATGTAGATGATCTTTAATATCCAATCTAGGATTGAAGGAAATCTTGGCAAGGTTCCCTGAAAGAGGGTGAAATCCTTTATGGAACTACCTAGTCTATTTCTAGTAAAAGGTCAAGAAGATCAGTTCCTTTAGAAACTTTGGAAACAGAATTCATGGTGCTGGTAAGTGCCTTGCTCATAGTAGGAATTTAAGAAATGTTTATTGATTGATCCTTTGGTACCTGATATCAACATCTGGCACAATGAGTCTCAGAAGGTTTCCTGGAATGTCTGAATTTCATTGGAACAACCAGAGATCTTTATTGACTTTCCCTCCCATCCCCCACCCCAGATGCCCTCATATAGATGCTACCACTGATTCATCATCATTAAGAAACACAAATCATGCTGCAGAAAGAATATTGCAGATTTCATCAGAAGACAGGGGATCAAATCCCATCTGTTTTACTTAACCAGTTATGGAACCTTAGGCAAATCATTTCATCTTTTTTGGCCTCAGTTTCCTCACCTGTACAATCAAGGGGCAGAGTTCAATGCTTTCTAGTATCCTTGGTAGCTCTAAATCAATGGTCATGCTTTTCCCATAGAGGTGGTACTTTGTGTCCATCCCTCTTTTTGTGCTTTAACACTGTTCTAATACCCATTGACTAAGAAAGTAGGATACCAAAGTTTGGCTTACAGTCAGTTACCATTAAACAGAGAGAAGGAAACTGGCTCAACCAGCAAGTCCCAATCAGGGTCATGCCTTAGACTTTCTGGGTAGTCTTATAACATGTGAGATAATGAATGACAAATACTGTTTAAAAAAGTCAGAAGCATTTCTGGAGCAGCACAACATCATTTCTATCTTGGCAGCTGAATAATCCTTTTTAGGTAATAGATTTCTTGCTAAAGCAGGACATTTTTCATATTGCTATTTGGGATCTCCATTACTAGCTTCATTAGTATTCATAGAAATGTCTATGTTAAATCTTTTTGTTCATCTCCTGACTAGATCAAAATAGAAAATGCTACCAGTCACAGCAAGTGCAGGTAACTTTCCACTTAATTAGAATTATAGTGTAGGCAGTCTTATGAGGTGTGTTTGAGGTTTGCTATTACCTGACAAGGTTTGTTTTCAGTCTGAAATCTCAGTAACAGTCCCTTAGAGACAATTCTTTTTAATTGGAAACTGAACTTTAAAGCAAGTCACTGACTTTCATTTTGGCACAGTCTTAAGTTAAAATCATCAATTTCTACTTTGATCATCACTGAGACTAGCCCTTTGGTTTTACAGATGAGAAAACTGAGGCTTACAAAGATTACATAATTGGTTAAGTAAGGGATTTGATTCCAGGATCTCTGATTATATGTCCAATATTTTTTTTTAGTTTTTTTTTGCAAGGCTTAAGGGTTAAGTGGCTTGCCCAAGGCCACACAACTAGATAATTATTAAATGTCTGAGACCGGATTTGAACTCAGGTCCTCTTGACTCCAAGGCCAGTGCTCTATCCATTGTGCCACCTAGCCGCCCCTGTCCAATATTCTTTTGGCAGCTTGATATGTAAGTTCTCAAATTTTTTGACCTTAGGGCCTTTTTATATTCTTAAAAATTATTGGTGGGGCAGTTAGGTGGTTCAGTGGATAGAGCAACAACCCTGGAGTCAGGAGGACCTGAGTTCAAATATGACATTAGAAACTTGATACTGGCTATGTCAGACCTTGGACAAGTCATTTAACCCCATTGCTCAATAAAAATTTACAAACATAAACAAACAAATAAATGAATGAATGACCAAATAAAATTGTTGTTGTTCAGTTATTTCTGACTCTTTATGATCCTATTTGGAGTTTTCTTGACAGAGAGCCTGGAATGGTGTGCTCTTTCCCTCTCTAGCTCATTTTACAGATGCAGAAATGGAGGCAAACAGCATTAAACGGCTTATTCATGGTCACATAGCTAATAAGTGTCTTTGACTAGAATGGAATTCAGGAAGATGAGTTTTTCCACTTCTAGGTAGGCAATACCAGCCTCTGTACTACTGAGTGGTCCTGAAAGAGCTTTTGTTTGTATAGGTTATAGCTTTCTATCATATTAGAATGTTTAAATACTAGTAGTATTATGAAAATAGTTTTGACCTCATAATTCCCCTGAAAGGGTCTGTGGGACTCAGACATTCCCAGATTACTTTGATTACCATTCATATATAATCTAATCCCTTCATTTTACAGATGAGAAAACAGACCCAGAGAGGTCAGATCACTTGACCAAGCTACACAGGCAACAAAAATAAGTAAGAAATCACTTTTTCAACAGAAAGATGGGGAAATATAACTAGAATACTTTTACACCATCCATAAGCTTCCTACTTTACAAATATCTTGGGAGTTAATACATGCCTTTCTGTCTTTTGCATTTTAGAATCACTTAGCGTCTTTCAAGGCTCAACTCCAGAACCACCTCCC